>NW_010973158.1:3876379-4210415 GCF_000737465.1 Haliaeetus leucocephalus | reverse complement strand
CCCCGCCGGCCCCCTCCGCCGCTGGCTCTCCCACCCCGCTCCCGGCGGGGCCTGTGCCGGCGGAGCAAGGGGGCTGAGGCGGCGGCGGCCGCGGCTGGGAACCTTCTGGAAGGTGGCGGGACGGGGAGCTCAGCCGGCAGTCAGGGAAAAGCTGTTGTCCTAAAGAGGCAGAAGGTTTTAAAAGCGCGGCTTCCAGCTGAAGTGCCTAATCCAAAACATTAACCCCGAGGGGTCGAGTCTTGTCCTTTTCATGCCTGTTCTGCGTCAGGCTCAGCATCTTTGTTCTCCATGGTGTTACACCTAATGACCGCAGTACGAGGGAAAGACCTGGCACCTCGGGGTTTCTTTTTGCACTGCAGGTGGTGAGCGAGTGAGTTGTGGGAAATGGCATTCCTTCTGGGGCATTTGAGCCGCAGGGATCTGACGCGTGTGAATGTTCAGCATGACTCTTTCGAAAATCCTGTGGGAAAAACAGGCATTTAAAGTGCGCGTGGCAGCGGTGAGGTTGAGGCCGCTGATACGGAGATGGGATGTGACAATCAAAACGCAGAGACGCTGTGTTGTAGAAGGCAAAAAGCACAAAGACCTAAGATTTCATGAGATGAAATCCATTCCACGTCTCAGCTGGTGGTAAAACTGTGGCAGAGCGGGGCAGTGATCAGTTTGTCAGGCTGGTTTGGTGATGTGAAGTCTAACTGCACTTACACTGAAATCTGCAGCATCCATGTAAAATGCTCACAAGGTGTAGCGTGTCAGCCTGGTTTGCACATCACAACTGACTCAGCTGATTGCTAGTTATTCTCATCAGCTCTTAACTGCAAATGGCCTAAAATGTCATGTTTTCCTGTCTGCACCCCTACTGTATATCCATGCCTTTATGCATTGTCCGTACATATATATATAAACACATCCCTGATGTATTCTACACATACACTTACATACAAAATCCAAGACTGAATTTTACAGAATTACCACAGTTTATGTCCTTTTCTCTAAAGCAAAATTGCCTTTTGAATGAAAAATACTTGCATCATTTAAGCCCCATTTCTCTACATACTGGTATTCATCCCCAGATTGTTTCTTTTTTTTACAGCCATGCCGATGGCTAACATGATGTTTACACACCTGTACACTGTTACTGTGCATGACATGAAGCAGTAACACTCTCACCGACCCAAGAAGTGAGTGGCAAATCACATTCAGCCCTTGAAAAACCAGTTAAAACTCTGTTACTTTTCAAAAGAATTACAGCTGTTGGCCCTGGGTATGAATTTGGCCCACAAAGTGGAAAGCGGCACCTTTATGGGTTTGTAGAGGCAAAGTGTGACAGACTGGAGAGCTGCAGATGCAGCTGCTGCTCATGAGGTTTTTGCACTGTTTCATCGGAATACCTACACTTCACAAATATTGTTACTTTTGTTTTGAAAAGCTTTTCTTCACATGGATGGCTATACACAGATAATGGAATAGAAAAATGATATGGAGACTATTCTTGTTCTTTTCCTGCTTAATAAGCACATCAATAAGAGAAATGAGTGGAAATCTACCAACATTTTCTTAATCTGATAATCATGTGCTATTCCTCCTCATGGTGGCAGCTGTCTTTTGCAAGAATGGAAGAAAGTGTAAGGGAGAAAACAGAAAAACAGAGTCAGTCCAATATCTACGTTATTCAAAATAGATTATTTTTCTTCCGAAGGTCAGATGTTTTACAAACACATCCTGCTTAATCAACAGGATTAAGCCACAGCTGGCCTTTGATGAAAAATGACTGAAAAAAAGGGGTCAAAAATAGTTTGCAGCAACCAAGCTTAATCCATTCACAGACAGCTCCCTAAAGCCAGGACTAAATTCCTTGTTTTTTAAAATTGGCCTGTTGTTGTCGTCAGTCTTCCAGATGCAGCAATAAAGGTGCAAATACAGACCAGCCATCAGATTTGTCAGTGAAAACAACTGCTACACCACCAAATGGCATGTTGTGACAGGACTCCTATCATGCATGCCACCTATGTAGTGAGTTGAAAATGCAGTGAAACCAAAGCTGAGAAATTAAGTCAAATCTAGGCCAGGCCTGAAAAGGCTTAATCAAATCCTGCTCGCTGAGGGTTGTTTCAATCCCAGACTGCACACTCAAACCAAAAACAGCAACTGAGATGCGAATGAAATGGAACCTAGCTTTCTACTCATTAAAATACACTTAAAAAAAAAAAGGCAGTTAGGCTTCATGCATACTGGCCAGAGGAATAATCTTGGAGAACAAGTTTTGCCTGAATTCTGTTTATATTGAATGCAATAGTTTTAAAATACAGTAGAACTGGCAGCTTTGAATGGAGAGTTATATGCCAGAAGTCCATCGCTATAGTCTGTGATGGACTCAAGAGTCTCTGGCACCAGGAAAATAGTATTTTGCTCTTTCTTTGTGTATAGATTTTGAATGAAATTCAAAAGTTATTGTGAGATTCCTGAGTCTAAGCTTATAAAAAACAATTCTGATTGTGTAACTCTCTTAAATGGGGTAAGAATTCTATTTGTCTAGGATGTAGATTCCAGTTAAGATCATCAATGTAACAGAAAGCCTGCCAGAAAAGAATTTCTACACCATACAACATGCTTTGTCTCTGCACTTGCAAGAGTAAATAAAATCCTATTGATTGTGACATTTATAAAGGTATGCTGAGACCATCTGAAAAGATTATAAAATTGACCCTTCTTATTAGTGTATTTAAAAAATACAGACTTTTAATGTTTTTCTAAGTCTAATATGAAGATATTAGAACATTATTGACCTGGTAGATACCTACATAGACATATTTTTTTTCAGGATTAGTAGCCAGAGAATATGCATTTACTCAAGTGTATTTTTTTCAGCTGGGTATTTTTTATATTTTTGCACAATTACAACTGCTGATCCATGCTCTTTGCCCGAGAAATTCCATTCCCATGTACTGTTGTGATGGATTACATACAGTCTGTTGTGCTAACATTTCCACTTCACAGGAGAGCCTGACATTCATTCTCAGCTACACATTTCCAAAATAGTAGTAACACTGAAGCCATCTTTTTGCATTACAGGAGTTTCTGTAATGGCAAGGAGTGGAAATTGCCATCTTAAAATATGGCCACATAGACACAGTGGCCGTCTAAGTATCAT
Organism: Haliaeetus leucocephalus; assembly: GCF_000737465.1. Taxonomy (NCBI): domain Eukaryota; kingdom Metazoa; phylum Chordata; class Aves; order Accipitriformes; family Accipitridae; genus Haliaeetus; species Haliaeetus leucocephalus. The sequence continues at coordinate 4,207,264 of NW_010973158.1, read as the reverse complement.
GAATAACATTCTCATCATGGAGAAAGCCTTTACAAAAAAAAACAGAAAGCCCCCCCCCCCCCCCCCCTTAAAGAACAAGTCCTGTTTCCAGCTTCAGCTAATAGAACAGACTGTATGGAGAGAATGAATTTAAGAGCACCATCTCCTGAATCCTCTTCCTCTGCTAAACAACGTCACATGTTAAATGACTGATTACATGTGGGGAGCTATCTTTTCTGTGAAACAGCTCACTCTTCAGTTTACTATGTCAATTACATAGACTAAAGCCTTTCTTATGGAACCTGACTGCCATCTTGTAACAGTCCACCCTCTAGCAACACAACACAGAGCCGAGTTTGAGAACTGCTAGAAGCAATCTTGTATAACAGGAACATGGCTAGTTTGGGCTTTACACATGCGATATGTTTTGTTTAAAGCTATGCTGCCACTACAGGCAGGGATGTGATCATAGCATGAGCAGATAGAGCTAAACAAGCTTTAATCTGACAGCCATGAAGCTGTGAGACTGTGGGCTTTAGCTTGGGACTTTACTAATAGTGGGCTCTTAGGTGGATGAAAGGCACACTCTGTTCCTTTGTTCCTGTTGGTACTCACTAAATACAGTGAGCTCACGTATATCTATACATCTTGCAGTCCTCATTTGCAAGGCTGCCTTAGAACGTGCTGGGGAAGTTCTTTCCCTGTACTGGAATATTAACACTAGCTTCCAAATAACCTTGTCTAAACATTGCCAGATAATGAGACAATCAGTAACTCAGACAATAAAATGGTAATCTGCTGAAATACTGTAATACTGGGCTTTGTCATGGGGAATATTTGACCTAGTGTTAACAAATTCATAATTTTTCCTATAGTAAAGTCTATAAGGCATTTAATATTAATCATTTTGTATTTAGGAATGGTGAAACTATTCCATTGGCATAAACTGCACACAAGGCAAAGAAAGGGAATGTTCTAAGTGAGTTTATTACCCAAAGGATAGAAATATTCCTTGATAACAGTTCTGAAAGAATTAAAAACCCTGGACTAATAAATGTTGATTTGAGAACTATTGTTATTTAATAGATTAAAAAGCATTGAAACATAACTGAATCCATATTATAACTAAAGGTGTAAAGGTGCTTGGGTCCAGTACTGCTTTTATAAATGCTTGTACATGATCTATTTTGTCAAGTTTTTCCATGTAGGTGTAGAATTATTCTAACCTCTCTAAGCCTCTGCATCGAAGAATTTTTTGTTTGTTTGTTTGTTTGTTTTGGTGGCTGCCACTGTTGTTTTGTAAAGAGGATGGGAAGGAAAATAAAGATAATAGATTGCAAAGATATGATCACACATTGCAGAATTGCATTTAAAGAAAAACATGAAGACATTTAAATAGGAGAAAAGACATTATAAATCAAGTCATAAGTAGGGTAGAAGTAAAAACTGAATGAAAGAAAAATAGTCATGAGACTAAAACAGGGATTTTCTTTGTTTTAAGGGAATAAATTGAAGGAAAAAATAACTTGAAATTACAAAAGAGCAAACATTCAGTTTTTAGCAAGATTCCCTGCTTTAACAGAAGCCTTTTCCACCCTCTGCAACTTGCTGAACTACTGTGAAAAATTACATTAAATCTGTAATATACTCAGCAGACTGTTTCAAGATGTTTTCAGACTTCTTGCCTTCTCATGGTATTCCAGACTAGTATGATCACACCATATAGAGATACTACCTCTGCTTTCTCTGCAATTGGATTTTTAAATGGCTGATCACCAGATTGTCAGAGCATCTTGCAGACATTAATGGGATTTGTCCTCACAATGAGGTAGGCAGCATGAGAGGGGAAGCCACAAGCGTGTGTGTGATCATACAAGAAAGCTTAGAACTAATTCCAGGTATGAGTCTCAGTGCAATGCCGTACAGCCAGCTTCTGAGGGCAGCCTACGTTGCAGTCAAAGGATTTATAGTTCTGCTGGCCATAAACAATGCCTGTCATGCAGTCGTGGCAGCACAATTTCAGGACTACGGAGTCCTGCTCAGGCTGCAGAACTCCCAGCTGCACACTGAGCACCATGCTGAGCTCGACTAAATTGTCTAAGCTTTCTTCTGTGGTCACACTTACGAACGTGGACCCAAAGAACTTAGCCTAAAAGCTGTAACACGTGAAAATGTCCTTCAAGTCCCTTGACTGTTTTGTTTTGTTGGAAATGGTCACTCTGCACCTTGCACCTTTTTTCCAATTAGAAGATTGAAAACTTTCAAAAACAGTTTTATAACACTATGTCTAAAGTGAAAAATAGCCCGCGTGATAATGTCTAGTTACTGTTTTTTAATATATTAACCACTGATTGGTATTTATTACATTTTGAAATCCAGGTAATAAGCACTGTTAATCTTCACTAAGTTCATTTTTAACAAGCCGTGAATGCTTATGACATACAGTAATTTTCTCAACAAAGGGAAGATGAAACTGTTTACCTCAGCAAACTGCTCTCCAAGTTAAGCATTTTGGGCAACAACATCATTGTTCGTTTCAGTTTTTAAGATACTTTGCTTATACTCACTGTAGAGTGGAGTCTGTACAGTTAAATCTTACTTTGAACCTTTTCTGTCTAAGAATTATACGTCTTTCAGCTACAATCTGCGTTAAGAGTTTATGGGGGATTGTTTTGTTTTCTCGGAGACATGAACTTGGTGTGCTGTGCATCAGTTTCATGTCTGAATGTCACGTCTGGATAGTGATCTGCACTTTTGATGTGCAAGACTTTTTCACATATATGAGAAAAGGGCAGCTAAATCTTTAAAATGAGGTGATGTTGTTTCTGAAAGAAATCCACTTGGGACAAAGAAGTTAAAAGAAAGTAAGACATTTTGGAGGCATGAAAGCCAAATATGTGCTTTTGCATTTTAAATGTTACTCAGGTAGATGAGGGAAATATGCATCTATGTGACATTTTGTGTAATTTTGATTTCTTTCTAAATATTTTTGATAGACTCTAAAACCTAAACTCGATTTATCTGTTTAACTGAGATTCCAGTAAAACTAGTTTTTCTGTATGAAGCCTACTGCCATATTTCAATCTATAGTTTAATTTTCAGCAATTCAGATTGTCACTTTGTGGGGATTAAGTGATGACAGTATGATGAAAGGCAATCTCATGGGTTCATATACTTCTACACATGTTCCTTAATTTATTTTACAAATGTGGCTATTGTCAAATCTCTTGATCTGTGTAACTTTTTATGAGATTAAATTACTTCAGCATCATATGGAAATGTTTGCCTGTGGTCTGGGCCATCTTTCTGCCAGTCAAATAAAAGGTTTATTTTTGTGGAAACTTTCCAGCGCTGGAATGCAGAGTGCTGTATGCCTGCTAAGAGTTTCAATGGCAGCTAATGATCTTAGGCAATACTTAACACATCCATACCTTCAGAATCCTGTATAAACCCAGCACTACTATTCTGCGGTAGTACTGCTTAAGCTAAAAGTTGCCAGGCTATCACACCATTCGCTGCTTAAATATATCCTTGCAGCAGCCCATTCATTTGTTTTCAGACAAGTATTTGAATAGCTGTGTAATGAATCAACTGGAAGACTTACGGACTGAAGAAAAAAAAAGGAAAAATAATACAGGTTATTTTTCAGCCTGTTGGGTTCCTTGATTATTTCACTCTGTGTCTGCACAGACAACTTGATGGCATATTGCAGGGAGTAGTGAGAGGAAAGAAATGAGTGATGGGGTTCAGGAATTACATAAACTGATCTTTTTGCTCAAAAATACATGTTGAAGCATAGCCTGTGCCCCATTTAATCTATGGGACCTAAATACATGCCTCAAGTTTGCTGAAACAAGGCTTCAAGTAGTTAAATCATAGGCAATTTAAAAAAAGAATGCTTAATTTTTAAACTAATTGAGTTGAAATTTGGGGGTGTCTCTCAACTGAGCAGTTTAAAATGAAGCAGAATGAGTCTGTTTATCAGTGTGTGAGGCAGAACTGGAGAAGCAATGCAGAGCATGAGAAAGTCAAGTGGCCTCCTTTGATTGGGGTCCCAACTATGAAAGAAAAATGTTCCCACTTGTTGCTGACACTTCTACAGGAAGTGTATACAGAAGAATCTGTAGATTTTCAGAAAAAAAAGGTTTCTGAGAAGTAGAAAGATTAAGTGCAGATACTGCATATGCTTCTTTCTGTTGATTACATTATCTAGTATGCATTACACAGTTTAGATTGTAGGCCTGACTACTTTTAAATAAGGATCTCACTCATAGCTGTTTCATACCATTAATGACTCCAAAGAAAATTATATCAATCTAGTTTTAGGAATACTTTTTCACACATAATCACAAACGTTTGCTTTAAAATGGGATTCATGTCCCTTTGCATGATCACTTTTCATCCCCCTTTTTAAAATTGAGAAATTTATTCCAGAACATTGCCATAGCAGTCAACATCTTGAAATATTGCCTCTGAAAGGCAGCATCTAACATATTCTGGGGACAAAGATGGGTATTTTACTGTGTATTTTTTTTTTTTTTCGCTGGATGGAGTTGTTACTTTTAGTCAAAGAACTATAGCTAATGAGAAAACTTTTATTATATCTTTATTTTATTCTATGATTTTTTTTTCTTTAGAATACTGATGTCAACCTTTTTTATTTTGCAAAAGGAAATGTGGCACTAGTAGATGTTTTATAATCCAGCTCTGCTAGATTGAGCTGTGCTTGGAAGGAATGCCTATAATACTGGTTTCTCACAGAATCATCAAAACATACAGTTTTCAAAAATCAATGTCTATCAGTAAACCCATGTAGACTATGAAGGAGAAATACCTATTTATTTTAACAACCAGTCTTCAAAGAGATTCTTGGAAAATCTGTGCTATTTTTATAGCCTGTATTTTATAGACAAGACTAATGCCATCTTTCAAGAAAAGAGACTTCAAGGTGGAACTGGCAAGTGTTTCAACACACTGGGTCTTACCACAAACACCTATTATTTATTGAAGCAACATTTACTCCTTTGAGCATGAACTCTGTGTTCCAGTGGGTATGTTTAGACAATAGCATTTGTGGCACAGAATTGTGCCTTTCTTCTTTGCAATGTGTACTGAGGCTACAAGGATCCTTTGTCTTCCTAGTGTCTTCTCCCACTATGGCTTATCACCTCATTGTATCATACTGCCACCTGTACCTCCTAAAGAACAAACAAGCCAAATAGGTAAGGTGGTGAGACATGGAACTCAAGGGAGTATAAATCTGCAAGGAGGGTACAACTGCAGTAGACCAGAGGAAAGTGTTGTAAAAGACTCATTGGTGCTGCAGCTTCAGGTTTTACTCAGCAAAACAAAGGCTTGCAGACTTCATTGTAAGAATTAGCAGGAACAAGGAAATCACATTTTGGTTTCACAATATCATACAGTAAAAATCTATGTCTGGTAAGTAACATGCTTACATACATTTCCAAGTAGCAGAAGCATGAGAACTAAGTGGTTTCACCACCTGACTGTTGCTTTCCTGTGTGAAACGCATATGTGTAGTGTGTATGTCAGCTGCTTGCTCTTTGAAAACAGTGTCTTGAACTGCAAAGACATAGATTGCTTTAGGACTAATCCTTCTCTGCCTGCCTCCTCTGTCTGATAGATTTTCAGAGATGAATATTGAATGGGGAATGACAAGGTTCAAACAGCCATTTTATCTGATATGCCAAAAAGTTTTGAGATTCACCTTTTTCAAAAAAAAAGGAACACACTGGAGAAGAAAAGTATTTATGCAGCTGAAATGCTGAAATAGATCATACAGATCCCTTTTTGTTTAGGAAACAGAAAGGACAGAATACAAAAAGCAGTTGAGGGGAGGGGTTTCATTTGCCATTGCTGCTGCTTCTATTTGCCGAACTCCAGTTAAAAAGAAACAAAACTTCCCCAAATCCTGATTTTGCTTTTTCCCTTTAAGAAGCGGGTTTCAAACCCAGTAATATTAATCATAACAACAACAACCACATCAACAATAATAACAATAATAGTATTAAAGACTCTTCCCCAAACAAATGTTGGTTTCTTTCCCACTAGCTGCCTCCCATCATCTGTCAGACCCTTCTGCATCCCGTTGATAACATTTAGTTAGCTCAGGTAGCCAGACTATGTCAAATTGTTTTCTGATTTTCTCTTTCATTTTTTTGGCACTGACTTCTTCCTGGACTTTTTCTTCTAATCATCTTTGGACTCCTTCAATTAAAGATTAATTAGTCAATGTTTCCTACAGTATGTCCACTAAGTAAGCCACTAGCATATGGCTTACTTAATACAAGGGGAATTTTTAAATGCTTGCTAATCCAATAGTCACTTCTGTAATATATTCCTCAGTTATTTCATGTTTCTTTAGCATAGTAATAAGTTATCTAGTGGCAAAATTCACTCACTTAGGTGTAATCCTACCTTGTTCCTTATTATTAAGGAAGGAAACCTTTTATTTTTATCATATATCATCCTATAATTTAAGAAAGACTACATTAATTTATTGTCTGTCAGCTTCATTTTTTATCTGGCTTAGAATTAGTTCAATTTCATATCTAACTTACACTTTCAAAGATAAGTATCAGTCACAGAAATTAATTTAGCTTACTGCATGGGGAAAGACTAACAAATTAGATTGGCAATTTGCTACTAGTATTTTAATGTAAATATTTGGGAATAATCTTTAATATTTAGTATCAACTAAAACTTTATGCATGTGGCCACAGCTGCTTCATTAACTCAGAACATCATCATAATGAGGAAAAAATCAAGACATTCCTGGTACAAAAAAGTCTGCTCCTACAGAAGATGGAGCTGAATCTTCTTAACTGTGGGCTGATTAAGGACTATGATAAAACCCCCAAAATTTTCCAATTCTGTTAGCAGAAAGCAAGAGTCACAGAGCTGTGCAAACCTGCCTGAGTACTATGGCTTGGATTTGATTAGGAAATTTTAAAGAAGTCACACGCCAGCACTTTTAAGATTTCAAGTGAAAGCTCTCCAGTAAGAACGACTGGCTCTTTCTGTGCCTCCTGCCATTTCCCCCAAAGTCCCAGAAGCAAGCTTGGCAAATTCCTTGTTGCAACTCTTCCCTGGCAGGTTTCTTTCTGCTAGGGAATACCTTACAATATTTGGGACTATGTTAGGCTGCCCACTGCTGGTGTCTCTTTTATGAATAGTGACACTAATGTAATGTCTACTGGATGACTCTCAAGCTCTTGCCTAGGCACTTGGAGGGGTTAAGGCCTGCACAGAGCACTTGGATTGCCTGAGACACCTGCCTGCCTCCCCTGACTGTAAAGGGGCTGTTCAGAGGAATTTGGTATACTGAGCCAGCCAACTGGAAGCATGAAACACAGGGGCACATCTGAATATGTGACTAAGGTGTCCTCACCAGTTACTTCCATGCTAACCAGTTACTTCCATACTTCTCAGTTCCCATCACCAAAGTTCTTCTGAGGTGAGTTGCCTAACAGGAAAAAAATGTCTTTTTGCATGAAGATGTTAGAACTCCTGGCCTGAGAGCAGAAGCCTGAGTTTTAGGCATTTCTGATTCTTGAATTTTTTGATCCCAGTTCGTGAGAAAGTGTGGTAGGCACAAGCCGATTTTCCTACCACTAGACCTGGAATTACTCCTTCCAGCTCAAGATAAGTCACTTTGCAGAATGTAATGCAAAATGCATAAGGTCAGAGAGAGAATGAGCAAAAGCTGTCCCTGTTGTCCAGTGATGAGGTCACTCCTGGACAAGATGTTGTGCAGGGGCAGATCCTAAACTCTGAGCACTACTCCTAGGGTAATTTATTCATTTCATCTGAGCACGAACAAAAGACTATGTGGAGAGACCTGCAGAACTTCCTACTCCACAAGAGAAGAGCTGTTATTCCTGCTTGTTTCTAGGGTTGTCTGACCGTGGTTGCTGCCTGCTCTGATTCACTGCTTTGTTCAGGCTCCATAATTAGGTGCCTGCATATAATAAAAGCAGAACTTAGGCACTTTAATGGGTGATCTCAATGTAGCCCTTCTTTTTTAAATGGATACTCAGGAAAGTGAATAGGCCTTAATGCACCAGTTTCTTGGTAACCTGTTAATGGAAAAGAGATCTACTTCCAAATTTATTTTTTAATTGGACAGAAGTTAATGTATCACTGATCAGAGATGTCAGAACCTGGATGAAATGTGGAACAAAGGTGCACTCCAACTGCACCCAACAGTCATACCAGAAGCCACATCTGCACAGTTTTATTTTCTATATTCATCAGCCAACGGGCTGCATTCATAACAGCAGTGAGAAAAATGACACAGACAAGAGTCCTATTTTTCTTTCTGATTCTTCTCACCTCAGTCCTACAAACCAAATCACCTTTCACTCTTCAGTTGTTCTGTTGTTGTTATAGATACGGTAAATGCAGCCTGGGGTCATGTACAGTTTTCAACTCTAAGTGACACAGCTGGGCTGAAAGGAGAAGAGGAAGCACACAGAGCTTGTCATCTTCTCTGTCTTTCCAGTAAAATGGACAGTTTGGGTGAAATGGTGATACACGCACTTTTACTGATGCAGCAAAATATGAGACCTATTTAAAGGCAAGAAGCGATGATCTGTGTTGGGTTGCATATCAGGTTATCAATGTGTAGATTGATAATGCCTCTCATGTGTTCTTTTTAAACTGATCGCTGTTCTGACTCCAAAATGTGTGAGTCTGTTTCAAAATCAAGGCTGTACTACACTGCAGTCCTAAGGAAAAGTAACTTAAGTGCTGGATGAAGCTTACAAGCAGAGGTCAGCCCTGTGCTGCCTTCTAGTCTCTATGCACTTGGATAACCCAACCACACATTTCCACCAATACAGACTGTTAAGAAATTACACATCATACATAAGGGCCAAGTGTTGTAGTCTACACACTGCAAAACAATGACAGTTATTTTCTAATTGTTGATTTGGATGGTTAGTTTCAATTACATGGACATTCTTGCCAGGAATTTTTTAAACTATGATTGTACTTCTCTGTTTAAGTAACTTGCTATTTTATGGAAGCTTATACATTTGACTTTCAGGAGTCACTGTTGAAGTGCAAAACAACACCAGTGCCCAGTGTGCATAATACTGGGCAAAATGCATCTTTTCATAATACATGTTAGTTGGCATTTTTAAATGACATAATGTAAACCACCATTTTGCAATTAGTATAGTCAGGGCAAGTCATTGTTTAAACATCCTAAGGGATCCTGAAACCTCTTAGGTTTCTCATACTTTCACTGCATAGAAAGCCTGAATTTTTCAGATTTTTCTATGGTACCTTGCAGTAATCAAATGTAGAGCGTACTCTATTTTGTACCCTGGTTTTATTCACTTCCTTGAATGTGAAATGATACATGAACAGCTTACGTTGTCCAAAACCACATCAATCCCCTCTTCCTGCTGTTCTGCCTCAAGAAAGTTAATCACTAACAAACCCACTGAACTTAAAGGAGCACTAGATAAAGATTTCATTTGGAATCTTTCATTCAGTTAGAAAAGTTTTGCAGCATTAATTAAAGGTCTACAAATCAAGATGGAGAAAGCATTTAGTAAGTCTTCAGAGATGTATCCTGTCAATAACAACCTCTTCCCTAAACCAAGGAAGGGGGCTGAACTGGAGGCACAAATACTATTCCTATTAACAGGGAAGTACAATTCAATAGTTATCTTTTCAAATGACCCATTTTAAGCAGGTATTTTTTCATGACATCACATGGCAGTGCTGCACAAACTATGACAGAGAGAGCTAGTTTTTCATAGAATATAGGCAAATATAGCATCCATTTATGAATATAAAATGCCCGTAAACTCTATATGTGCAAGGAAAGAAGCTGCTAGTTCCCCCCCCCCCGACGGTGACAAAGTGACTGTGAAAGACTGGCTGGGGAGCAGACTCCTTTGCCTCTGACTCCCTGCATGTTCACTGCATATGTTGTTCACTATGGGCAGGAGACATATGAATGAATTTCAGTCTGAATGTAATCTGTGCCCTGTATCTCACAAAGCAATATGATTCTGTTTTTATTGTGGCTAAGAAGGCTGTAAATGAGATAACTCTCATTTTAGCTATCAAAACCTAGATAAGGCCTTTAATGATTAACTAAAAAGAGTACCTGATGTAAATATTGTCGTTTTCCAAATCTGTTTTGTTTATGCAAAATATTATTGATCATTTGAAAAAAAATATACAGGCGTCTTTAAAGTACTTTGCACAGTACTGATGGGGGATTGGTTCAACTCCACTGAAGCTGATGATTGTCAATCCTTTATTCAGAACGTTTGTTGGAAGATTGTGAGCTCGTTTTGCAAACAGAATAGCTAAACCAGCTTAAACAAAGGATATCTGCATTGCTAATTGGTTACTGAACTACATGGACCAGCTGGAGGGACTTCATTGGAAGCCAAATCTGTATTTGCTCTGGATTGCACAATATAAATCCTTTTCTTTTTATATGCTATCTGAATTCATAGACTCATAGAATGGTTTGGGTTGGATGGGACCTTAAAGATCATCTAGTTTCAACCCCCCTGCCATGGGCAGGGACACCTTCCACTAGACCAGGTTGCTCAAAACCCCATCCAACCTGGCTTTGAACACTTCCAAGGATGAGGCATCCACAACTTCTCTGGGCAACCTGTTCCAGTGCCTCACCACCCCCATAGTGAAGAACTTCTTCCTTACATCTAATCTAAATCTACCCTCTTTCAGTTTATAGCCATTACCCATTGTCCTATCACTACATGCCCTTGTAAAAAGCCCTCTCTGTCTTTCCTGTAGGCTCCCTTTAAGTACTAGAAGGCTGCTATAAGGTCTCCCCAGAGCCATCTCTTCTCCAGGCTGAACAACCCCAACTCTCAGCCTTTCCTCATAGGAAGGGTTCTCCAGCCCCCTGATCATCTTTGTGGCCCTCCTCTGGACATGCTCAAGCAGTTCCATGTCCTTCTTATGTTGGGGGCCCCTGAGCTGAACGCAGTACTCCAGGTGGGGTCTCACGAGAGCGGAGTATAGGAGGAGAATCACCTCCCTCGACCTGATGGCCACCTTCTTTTGATGCATCCCAGAATGCAATTGTCTTTCTGGGCTGCTAGTGCACATTGCTGGCTCATATTCAGTTTTTCAGCCACTAGTACCCCCAAGTCCTTCTCTGCAGGGCTGCTCTCAAGCCACTTATTGCCCAGCCTGTATGCATGTTTGGGATTGCCTCGACCCATGTGCAGGACCCTGCACTTGGCCTTGTTGAACTTTATGAGGTTTGCACAGCCCCACCTCTCAAGTCTGTCAAGGTTGCTCTGGATGGCATCCTCTCCTAGAGTATCAACCACACTACTCAGCTTGGTGTCATCTGCAAGCTTGATGAGGTGCACTCAATCCCACTGTCCATGTCCCCGACCAAGATGTTAAATAATACTGGTCCCAATACGGACCCCTGAGAGACACCAGTCATCACTGGTCTCCACCCAGACATCAAGCCATTGACTACAACTCTTTGAGTGCGACCATCCAGCCAATTCCTTATCCACCGAGTGGTCCACCCATAAAATCCATGTCTCTCCATCTTAGAGACAAGGATGTCATGTGGGACAGTATCAGATGCTTTGCACAAGTCCAGGTGTGCTGTCTGTTAAGCTCCTCTTGTAACATGGCCACTTGCATGAAGAGTTCCTCCAGCTGGGCACACTTACATCCATGACATCCACCTCTGCCTTCGGATTCTAGGGGGACTTCCAGGTTCTGGAGTTCCATGTAACATTCGGTCTGGGCAGCTCTTTCAATTCTTGGGGTTTCAGTCTGGGTGTAGGTGTCCATATAGGAAGTTTTTATCACTTCACACCTGGGTTTCAGTCACAGCTTTGCAGCTGTAGTGTGTGGAAACCAATTTGTTTTGACAGGAAGCTAACTCTGTCTGGCTCCCAGAAGAAAACACTGTTAAGTTATGATAAAATATATTTTTTCTGACAAAAAATATGTGTTTTCCTTTCCCTTAGCATTTTTCTATCTAGTTTCAAATTGCCTACTGAGTTTCAAAATTTGATGCCACTGTGAATGCTTAAAGGCTGTCAGAAGTACTAGCAGCAAGAGAATGTAACAACTGCAGAGAATAATTGTCCTTTCACACTGGTCTGTGCCATAGAGGTCTAAATAACACCAGAAATATTTTATTTTTTTAGAAAGGATGGAAGAGCAATAGCATTGCATAGATGATAATTAAATGAGTAGCCATGCAAGAAAACAGGATAAATAAGTCAACTCTGACTTCTACAATGTTTTTTTGTGTCAAGTTCTTCAATTTGATTTAAAATAGAATATTAGGCCTGGGATGTGAGTTTGGAAGAGGTCTTTTGTTTTTAAAGGCAGGAGTTGAGTTGGATAAAGTAACAAAATCATAAATTGAGAGGGACAAATAGCACTTACATGTATATGTGCTATGGTTATCTTCCAAAAAACACATTTTCAGGACTCCCTTAATATGAACAGCTTAATATAGGTATGTAACCTTCCACATAGTGTTCTTTCAGTTTGTCAGTTCCTCTCTCTTGTTCTATTACTCTTCACATAGCATAAAATCCACACCAGATAACACAATGTGCTAATTTTTGGTCTATCTGAGAAAAGAGTTGTAATGAATGTGGCTGTCTTCACATAGTTCACATAAACAGGGAATTTCAAAAGCGTTCACAGAAGTTGAAAGGACACATTTAACTGAGTGTTAGTAAGAATTCTGGTTGTAAATGCAAGTATTGAACATATTCCCCTAGGAAGTAAACTGAGGTGGACTGGCATGTGTGTGCCAGTGACTTTTGTGCATATAAAGCACTTGTAATGCTTGAATTCAACCACTGGTGATGTATACTGTTAACCTGCCACGAGTCTGTGGATAGACATCTGCTAATTTCTCAAATAATAGATGGTATTTACCACAGACTGAAAGACATGAAAATGCTACAAATCGCATTCACACTTGAAAATGTAAGTGTCTGTGGTATTTACCCTGAAATTAAAATAATTGCCTGAGGTGAGTTAAATAATTCAAAATATCCATAGGTGTATGGATATAAGCAAAACTACAAAGAAGAGAACATTTACATACAATTCAACATACTGCACAAAGAACAAAGGCCATTTTATCAAAAACATCGCGCTTCAAAACCAGGGTCTCAGGTTTCTCCACAGTTTCAGGAAAGCACCCTTTACTCAATGAACTTGAATGAAGGTTTCAGAACATTTTACCTTGACTCTGCCAAAAGTTTGGCAGTGCAGTTTACCATAGAAGTACTTTTCTGTAATAAGATAAAAATATATTCAGTGGGTAAATTAAGTAAGAGGGGGAAGTTCTCATTATAAATGTAATCCTGCTTACTAAATGTAGAGGAGTGGTACATATACTGCAATTATGTCTTCAATAGGGCATGTTTTGTACATGTGCCTAAATCTGGGTATGAAATCTAAGGTCATTAGCACTTTAAAATGTGACACTGATATTGTATTACGAGTTTTCTTTTGTTAAAAACCTGAAATATTCTTTATTTTTAAGCCTCTGTTTTCACAGACATTATGATCCCCTCAATCTCATGTACCCACTCCCAACCTAGTGGCTATTACCGCAGATTGCAGGAATTAACCTCTGTAAGGCATGCATTTGTGCTTTTTTCTGTCCACTCATGTTCTCGTGTTTACTTTATCCTCTGCTGTGCTCTGGCAGAATCCCAGACACAGGAAAGAATAAAAGGCATTTCGATTATTGGGGACATCTCCATGCAGTGATACACTGTACAGCCCGGTCAGGCCCTGAAAGAGTCAGCAGGGTATGTAACACTTTGCTTTCTGGACTTTTGAACAGTTTAAAGTATATCAAGAATGTTACTTCTTATTGAACAAGAATTTATTCTATTTTAATTCCATCCTATTATTCAGTAAAATCTTTCAGTTACAGAACTGGTATGAGTGAGAGATACACGTACATAGAGATCTACACACTCAAAATAATCCATTATTCCCAATGCCATAAGATATGACCTACTGATTTTCATCTGTAACTTTTGTTTTTTCTTGTTATGTCCAGCTGCTTGTATTTAGAAAGGGTTTAGTCTGTATGAATATAGATGTTTAGCTTACCATTGTGATATTTGTTTAAGTGTGCCCTACTGAAAGAGAGGAGGGTAATCTTTAATTAATATTTAATTATTAAATAATGATTGATTATACTTTTAATTAATAAAATAAAATGTCTAGCAAAAGGCTGGCAGATCCCATTTCACAAACATAAACTTAGTCGGGAAACCTGAAGCTCATCAAAACAAATCATAAAAAGTGTTGGACAAAGCCCATGAAAAACATGTAAGAAATTCCATTTAATTAGCAGGATATTGATTTCTGCTGGATTTAAGATGCATGTAAAGAGTGTAATTCAAGTCCAATAAGAAGCAATGAAATCACGGAGTAGCAAATTATTTCAGTTAGATATATAACCTCATAATCTTTGCAAATAGTGTATTTCTCTATCGCTGTGTTTTTTGTATACATAACAAAATCTTAAGGGGTTTTCCTGACACTAAGCCACGTGCTTCCTACATTTTAATAAATGAAATGTAGCTTGTTATTGAAAAATTCCATATATTTTCCTCTCTCTGATGAAATAGGTTTGGGTTAGCTTTTGGTGCAAAATTGTAAACAACTTCTAAAAAGTGCAATTTTGCAATTATGATTTATTTTATGATTAAATTAAATTACCTTTTTGTTACATATACAAGTCTTCACTTACGGGTCCTTTGGCACTGTATTTGTAATGTAAAGGGCCACTTATGTAATCTAAATTTAACTCTACTTTAAAGCTATTACTATGAATTAGATACTATGTCTATCTAATATATGCATATATACGAATCAGACCCTGTGTCTGTGGTTTCAGGTTAACTAAGACTTGCCAGTTAATCAGTAGTTGTAGTATTCGGAGGCTTGGAAACTCATTCTTTTGGATAAATTTACCTCCTTCTGCATGCAAAATCTTTGCACATAAAAGCAGGTACCAGACTGAGTTTGCAAATTGTCATTAATGGACAGAGAAATTGTGAGATGTCCTATCTGTTTTAAATCTGAAACATATCAAGGAAGACCTTATATGGTTCCTTCCTAATTCAAATTATTCTGATTTAGAAATGCAGATATTAGAACTGTAGTAATCAAAATATATCTAATGCTTGGTCACTTTTTTATCAGTCAAAAATTAAAACTTCCAAGCTCAATCCTTGAGTCACAGCTAGTTTCATTTTTTTGAAAATGAAACTTTATTTATAATATACTGGTTGTGTTAAGAGAATTACTATCAACTTGAAGTGAAACACCATTCACGTCGCTGCCTGGAAAACGTGACTCATAGTGAGAGGAACCCCTCTTCTGGTTGAAGCACAGAACACCACGCATGGAAGCACTGTACAGCAAACAGGCTGGTCTCAGTCATGGGACAGAGATGGCACTTCCAGGGAGCAATTCATCTCCCTTTAAAGAAGACATCTAACGTAAGTCAGTTTGCACGTCTGCTTATTCACACTGACTATAGATATAATAGGTATCTACATCCTAGATATCTAAAGCAAGTAAGAAAACTGCCATCTAAGAAGTCTGTTGTTACATGAAAAGCTCCCACCTCCTACCCCCTAATTTGTCTGCAAAAGGAACATCCAGCATGCTATAGCATACTTGGCTCATACTGAAGATCCAGTATGCCATTGATGTTCATTAGCTTCTTCCAACACAGTTTCCAAAAGGGATTCATGTGGATGTATTGAATAGAACAGATCATATTTTGATCATCAACTTCTACATGTTTACATTGAAAATTTACTGCAAATTTTAAGGCCACCATGGTTGCTGTTGCTTCTGAGAATCTGAACATTTGATTCCTGTGCTGCTTCTCAATTCCACAGTTTCTTATTTTTTTGCTAATGCATTTTCTCCCACATTTATGCCTCAGGGTGAATGCTTAAAATAGTAAATGGGAGAATTTTGCTATTGCTATTTTAGTCAATTGGCTTTACCAAATTCCTTTTTATCTTTCCTTTGTCATTTTCCCGTATCTTCTGCAGTAGTTCCCTTTTGCTAAACTTTTGCTTTCTGTGATCGTCCCATTCTTCAGTCGAAGTCTTCCCAAAGACAATTCTTCCAGGAAGCTTAGCAACATAAATGCTCCATCTTAAGTGGAGCATTTACTTAAACTCTTAAACTCTTTCTGGTTTAGCACTGACATAGTTTAGTGATACTGTGCCTTCCAGTCACCTAGTTTGTTACACCGGTGATCAGTTCTTGCTGAGATTGCTAGCTGAGCCATCAGGATGATGGGATGGGGCTCTACCTGTCGGGTGTATTGTTCTGGATATTCCATGACGTGAACTCTGAGAACAGCACAACCAGGAGGATTTCTCAGCGGGAAGGATCTGCACAAGCTACATTTCAAACATTCCCCAGAAGAATTCAAAAACTTAGTAGCATCTGATGGGGTTTTCAATCATTCTGTGAAGAGCAGACAAAGTGTTTGTAATGTATTTTCTTTCTTGGCATAGTGCTGTAGTGCAACATGTTTTACTAGGATTTTTTATGCTCCAAGAAAGCACCTATACATACTTCTGTGCTTATGCCATGAAATTTGTTGCTATGGAAATATCAAAACCAGTCTATGACTAAGAACAGGCAAACCTGTTCAGGCAAAATAGTATCTAGCCTCAATCTCCATTCAACAGTCAAAATGAATTGTAGCCATTTTCATGCTTTATAGTGGGTTAATATCTTTCCTGTATCATTAAAGTCTTTTAGCCACTTATATCCAATGCGCACAGGCTCCAGCTCACCCACTTCAATGCATAATTTGGGCACAGCAATTCCAGCAGCATCTCTGAGAAATCAGGTTAAACTAAATTAGATTAAATTATCCTTACTATTCTTTGCCTTCTCTTGCTTCCTTTACATTTCTTGGCACAGAAGCATTTTCTAGATTAATTACAGCACTGACTGCACCACCTTCCTTCTAAACATTAAAACTTCAGATGATTTATTGCTTCTGACATGTAGAGTGCATTCTGAAGATTAACTGAATGCAAACCTTCAGATCTGAGGGGGAATTTAAAAAGAGCAACAGCATCTTCCAGCAGAGTGTGTCTTGGATCCTGCTGTCTGAGCAGCTTCTCCTGGTGGAAAAAAGTTGACCTCAGGCAAACAACTGTGGGAGAACACGTAAGGTAGGCTCACCAATGCCCAAAATTGCCCCTTAAAGGAATATATTAACAAAGGTTTATAACTGATGTAAGCATTTACCTGTCTCCCCTTCCTATTTATTTAATTACCATGAATTTAAGTATGATGGCAGAACATTCTTAACTAAGGATGCTTTCCTGTTTAAAGAATAGATTCAAAGATTTAACCTCTGTTCCCATATGAGCCCTACACACAAATGGTCAGATTATGTGATGAATTCCTAGGAGAGTAAAATTGTACAGAACTGCCAAGATTGGGTTTTTTAGAGTCAATATGCATATTGTGTGAGGCTAGATGTAAAAAACTAACAATGTTAACACATTCCAGGGCCTAAAGACAGAAACTATTGAACATGACAAAGCCACACTTCTCAAAAGAGCTGAAGTACCATTTCTTCCTTGACTTACAAATCTATTAGACAATTAAAAAAGACTGAAGCTATTTTGAAAATTCTGGAAACATTAAGTTTTTGGTTTAAATGATAAATTGCTGTTTAGTAAGTGTCTGTATACTTTCATCAAGAGGCAAGGCAAATGCTCTTTCACTCTGCCAACACACCATAGAGAATGCAACTACCTGGAAAATTACACAGTGTAAGAACACACGGATTAATATGATGTAAAAAATATGAGGTCAAATAAAGTGTGTTCCCATAAAGATGTCCACGACAAAGTTGCCATAATAATAATAATAACCAAAAGTGCCGCAGGGTAAAATTTTCAAAAGTGTTCACGTAACTTACAGTGCCAGTCCTGTTTTCAGGTTAATGTTTCTTTAGAAATAATAGTGTCTTTTACAAAGGAATTATTTTTCTCTTACACACCTACAAATGTTATAGAAATAGAATTTACCATCCTAAATCAGAAAAGCTGGTTTTGAAAATTTGTCCTCATTACCTAAGGGCTTGTAATGTGAAGACTTTGCCTCAGTAAAACTACAGAACTCCCTGTCTCAAAAGAAACATTGATGCATTCCTCGTACCAGTTCATTCTACTACATTTTATTGCAAAATGTTACTAACGAAGGTAAACATGACATGGTCACACACTGGTATATAGAGGGGGGAAAAAACAATTAGGGAAAAAACTCAAATTAAAACCAGGATAAGAGGACAGAAATCAGAAAGCTAATATGATACAACACCGAAAGTCGACAGTTTGAGTCAACACATGACTCATCCTCTTCAATAAGACAGATATAAGGATATGAAAGAATACAAGGTTATTATTATAAAAGGCAGTTTTCAATGAGACATTTTTATAAATAAGGATTAAATTTAGAAACCCATGATGGTTTCACAGAGGAATTTTAGTCATATTAATTCTTCTTACCTGTTATAGTTGCTTTGTTAATAGATGGTTGATTACACATTGGTGATCGTCTGTTTAAAAAAAAAGGAATAAAAGGTATAAGCCTGATAAACTCAAGGATGACTTGAACAATATAATAGAAAATACATTTCCTTGGGAAATTATTTGGGACTGGAATACCCTGGCATTGCCAAAGAAAAAGTTCATCTAGAACAGATACTTCTTTCTAGTGTAGAAGGGAATTCACAACTGACCCTGAAACCTCTCTGCAGATTGAGAACTCCAAAAAAGGAATATTTTAGGAATTTACAAGTTCATTAAAAACCTGCCTAATCATACCTAGAGCTTATACCTAGCTCAAAGTTTAATTTATATACATAGTTACCATTATTCTAACATGGCTTGCACTTCCTATGTTCTCTGACTTGAAATACTTTTTTTTATTATTATTATTTTTCACTCCCTTATTTTGCATATACATTCCACACACTGTTTTGCATATACCTTTCACAATAATCTTTAGGGCAAACAGCTCAGTGGACTGCTTTGCCCATTGATGAAAGCTAGAAGTTGGTGGACTGACACAGCTGTGTAGGGATGTGTGGATGACTGCAAGCAGGGGCCACACAGGGTCTGCATATTCCAACCAAGGGGGCTGGACATATCTTTTAGTGTCAGTCGCTGCATACGCAATGGTAGGCAGCTGTCTTTGGAATGCTAATTACTTCTAAGTTCTAGAGACGCACATTTTGGGTGAGGGAAATGACGCCACCACAAAATTTGCCAGTGTAACTAACATTAATGTTAACTGTGACGCTGCAACACGGTTGGAGAAAGACCATATTTATAATGTCTCATTTATAATCATGAACTACTGTCGATAAGTGGGATGTCATTATCTTGAATGAGTTAGGCAAAGTTCTAGGTTCAGATCATGCAAGTAGCTCACAATGAGTGTTGCTGTCTGCTCACTTTGGTTCATTTGCAAGACTCAGACTCTGCCTGAATGATCATCTTTGAATGATCTTTGACATATGACTAATTTATTGAAAATCATGTAAATTGCACAAAACCCACTCCAAGTCTATGCATGGATATATTTATGCAAGCAATGCAAGAGCAATTAGTAGGCAAGGAGGCTGTCGTCTCAGCTATCAAGTATAGCATCTTTAAGGGATTAATAAACTCATTACTCATCCACATTTTATGCAGATTTGGTGGCACAGACCGAAATCTGTAATGTCTAATTGTTATTCTTAGTTTACATTTAAAAAGTATCACTGCAAAAAGTTCAGTGGCCAAAAATTGACACTCACTTGCTGGGTGCCCGATCTTGTAAATTGGTTAATGCAGCAAAGTTATTCCGTACAGTACGCAGGCTGGCCAGCACCTGGAACAGACAAAATGGTTTCAGTCTAAATTTCTGCACAGGTGAGCCTGATTTATCCCCATTCCACTGTGCTGAAAGAAAAAGGAAAGGACATTGCAAAACAACTGTAAAAGGTTTCCAGGGTTGGTTTGTCTGAAGCCTTTGACCATTATTTAACAATAACATGTCTGTAATACAAGGGCAATAGTTGATTTCTTGTTTTTCCTCATAAATGACTCATTATTTGTTTAAAGGCAGACTTACTTGAAGAGGAGGAAAGTTTTTCACAGAATACTTCTTAGTTCTTTAAAATGAGCATAAAAGCATTCGTGATTGGAAGATAATAGCCTATTCAAGTGTAAGACTTCATGCATAAGAAACGATTACAGAATCTTCCATTTGCAGTTCAGCCCCCACAAACCTCAAAGGACAAAGGGAATGAGATTGTCTAGACTGCCAGGAAAAATAGAATTGAGTCCCTTAAAGGGCACATTTCGGGACTTTGTGCAGAAGGCCAGAGTAAGAGGAAGGTATCACCTAAGCAGGTGGGAAATGTCTGCAGGCTCTTACAAGGTTTGCACATTGGGAAAGATGACATAAATGAACTTCTTTCTTTCTGGACTTAATTTCATGCAAGACAGCAGATAGTGGAGGCAGTAGCAGAGTGTCTTCTTATTATAAATGGCATAGGCACTTTCTTCTGAGGGCAGTTGGATAAATGCAGCAAATTTGTACCATGTAAAGATAATAAGATGCACCTCTCTGACTAGGGAGAGGCAGTTCAGCTGATGTCAGGGAGGAACCACAAGTTGTTTGGAACCAGACTGGGAAGAGGAGGAAAGAGCAACACTAATCACTGGTGTGTCTTTGCAGGAGTTGCCCATTGTTATTTCTCAGCACAGACTGGGCTGGTTCCCTGGTGAACCTGTCCTAGGAGTTACAAAGGTGGGAAAGGGGATATGGGTTCCAGAGGTCTGAGTCAAGGAGGATACAACCCTCTTTTCATAGCCCCTTAAATTTATACATGAGGTAGGAAGCGGGGTAGGAGGCTGAAAAGAAAAGAAGGATTTAGTGAAAGCTTGTAACAGACAGAAAATACTCTGGAGATAATAATGACTGGCAGTGCTCTAGCTATTGTAGGTAATTCCCAAATGAGCTAAGATAATAAAAATACATTTGTTGCCTAATTAGACAGTATTAATTTAATTATGTTTTCCTTTCCAAAGATCAGGAGGCAAACTCACATATTTTACATTCAGCATGGAATAAAAATAATTACATATGCCATCAAATTTGCATGCCCAGGGTACAGTGACACTAACAAATGTTGTATTTGGATGTTGGATATATGCAGAGGGAAATCAGGCATAAACCAAGCAGAAAGGGAAAGAAGATCTTGGAGTTCAAAAGTTCAAAAATGAATACATGCAATACAAAGAAAAACTGCTGAAGTATGAAAATATTGTAAAAGGAAAGGATGAGTTGAAGGTGGGAAGAGAAGGAAAGCATAAATGGAAAAAAGTTGGGCCTATTAAGGTAAGACACTTCAGTGACTGCAGTCCATTTTCAATTCTCTTCAGTTGATCTGCCTGGGTTCAGTTTATGTGTGCCAGGATGCTGAGACAGATTGTATATGCTAGTATTATCAAAGAAGCATATCTATGTGGCTCCCAGAGATGTCTCAGGCCATGAAAAAAATGTTTCTACTCAATAAGCCCTGCTGGACTCAAATTGGCTGTATATTCAGGTGCACTGAGAATTGGGAGCACGTACAAAGGTAGCTAAGTGACTCCTTGGTGAGTGATCTCAGGTACAGCCATGCTTACTAGCTCTGCCTCTGCTGGAGTGCAAGACATGACTGTACCAGCAGCACAGGGCTGAGTTTCAGAAAGGTTAGTAGGCTAGGCACGATGCCATGTGAAAACATGAACCTAGCTGAGGTACGTATTGGATCTGAAATAACAGGACATTTAGCACCTGGGGTGCAGCAGAAAGAAGTGTGCAGAGCTGCAAGGTTGCTCAGGGCCAGTTACGAGTGGAGGCTAATGAGCCTTGCTGGACCTACACTCGGGTCCCTGAAGAGCTGCGAGGGAGTCTCTCTACTGTGCCCACCACTATGCACATTGACCAGATTTCTCCACTGTCTGAGATATTATCAATCTCTCCTTTTTCAGAAAGCAGAGACTTGACTGTTTGGTTTGTATGTCCTTCTATTTGTTCTTCTGGCAGGTGAGATAACTGTTTTGTAGGTCCAGGGATGAAATGTCCAATCCCTGCCCAGCACCCCAGCTGCTTTAGCACACATGCACATTTTTTGTCACTTTCTGCAAGTGCAAGGTGTCCCACATACATAGCAATGAATGTAAAAGCGACAACAAAAACTTTGGCCACTGGCTACAGTGGACCTAAACAACTTGACTTATTGTATAAAGGTATTAATATTTATAAGTCTATTATAGTATAAGTACATAAAATACTATTTCAGTTTTTCATTATAATTTGCTTAAGTGACAGTTTCTCTGTCCACAGAGGTTCCAATTGTGCTTAAAGTTTCTAGAGTTAGATTTGTGAGCAAAAAGCAACCAGTCATCTGTGAACCTCTTTGGGTTTAATCCCTAAGTAAATAATACTATTTTCAAAATCAAGTTGTATACAAACAGTTGCAAGTGAATTAAAAAATTAAACTTTTTTGATGATACAAAACCTACAGAATTTTCCCTTAAATTTCAAATCATTCAAATGATTTTCTCTTGAAAAGCAAAATTCTACAAATAACTAAATTACAACAGTTGCTGTGTATTACAATATAGAGGAGTGCAACTAATAATATGCTCGTGATAAATTTTTTAATTTTAGCTTACAGAATTCCATTCTAGTAAAAATAGTAAATTATCTTGTCCTGGGTCCAGATTCTATGTGGGGTACACAGTGTGCCACCCTGCCTCCAGTTAAGAAATGCAGCTGCACTACCATGGTGATGTGCTGAATAGCAACTGAAATGCTAAAACTGGAACTATTACCACCAGGTGGCTCATGATCAGATGAAACAAGCTTCCTGATCAATTGAAGAAAATACGGATGGTTTGCAATAACTGGAACATGTGTTCCACGTGCCATGATCTACTGCTACCAGGAAGCCCCGAATGGATTAAAACGGTGCTTTTGCTGTTTGCAACACAAAAATGCATCTACATGATGAAATACTGCTCCAGGAAGATATTGAAAGGGTAGTTTGTACGATGAGTAGACATTGTACTGGCACATGGGATGCAATTTCTGAAGTCCTGAGTGAGGTCCTGATATTGCTAACATAACTCAGAGGAATGGGCCCTGGGCTTAGCTGCAGATGCAGTCTGTGAGCAGGCCCCACTGGGAGATGGGATTTGCATATTCAAATAACTTTCAGATAAGGGCTACGTTCTTCCTGAGTCCAATCAGATGTCACTTCCCCTCTATTAGGCACGCTCTCTCAACTGCATCTCAATTCCCCCTGTGTTGGGGAATGTGACATGTGATAACACCCTGTGAGTGCTCTTTCTCCTGTTCAATGCAAATGAAAACAGGTTGATTTAAACCACTGCTAGCAGGGTTTTGCACTGAAATACTAAAAGCTCTCAAGTAATCAATTACAGCACCTTGGCGCAAGCATCAATAACATTCATCTACTCCTGGTTCAATTGCTGAAGCACATCCCTCAATGCCAACAAGAATACGAAACTGCCCTTAAAACAAATAGGGTGTTTTGTCCCAGGAAAAAATGTCCATAAATGGGGTGTAATATTTGCCGTTTTTCTAGGCATAATATAACTTGTCCTTTCTATGTAGCATAATTTGTAATAAAAATTCAGATGACAATGAACATGAATTCAATATAGTAAATATTATTGGATTGCTTGACTAGCATACAATTTGTATTTTTTCTGTGCCCAAGAGTTAGGGGTTTTATGTTTCCTGAGGAACTAAAACCAGAAGTGGTTTTACATTTTTTCTCCCTTGTTTTTCCTGTAATTTCTTCTCTTCCATTATTGTTGAAGTATATTTACCATTTGAGAGACCTTAAAGTATTCTTAGAAAAGGCCCTGGCTTAATCTTTTCTCTGCTAATAAAAGATGAAGGTATTGTTCATATTAAGGACTTGATCAGCCAGTGTCTTATAAACACTGTATCTGTTTACAATATAATGAAATATATGATAACCTATTAAATGAATTATTAACTGTTTTAACAGCTTATCATTAGACCAAAGCAACCTGCATATTCAGACTGAAGCTGGACACCTTATTCTTATTTGAGACTGCTTTGTGACTCAACATTTCTTTTTCCATTCACCTTCAATCACGTATGACTTCCAGATTTATTTCCCCCCCTGTACTTACACTGAATTAATTTTCATTCCTATCTATTACAGGGTAAAACCTATCATCATGAGTTCAAGGAACATCAGTGTTAACTTGTCATACATGATAAGACAGCTGTTTTGCTAAAAATTGTGGAGTTTCAATCTAAATTATATAGAGTTTTGTGCTGATGTTTTATAAACCAGAATCTGAATGGAAAAATAAAATAGAGATGGTTTTGTAAAGGAGTATAAGTATTCTGGGTAAAACTTATCTCACATCTAAAAATTGCCTTGTACTGAATGCATAAAAATTGTTCAAAAGGAGAAATTGTAACTACAAAAAGCAGGAGAATAACAGAGAGCACAGATTTGTCTTCATCATGACTGTTTGCTACAGTATTTGAAAAGAGATCAAAGGTGTTTATCGTGTTATTGTACTTCAACTTTTCAGATAATCAAAAGCATTAAAAAAGAGGTATAACAGGATATGGGAGGTTTATGACTTCCTCGTTTAGATGGCTTTTTCCTGTTTGAAGCAAACATATCTTATATAATATTAACAACTGAAAACAACTGGTTTGGCCATTTGGCCTTTTAACTGTAAGATTGCGTGAGAAATAGGGCAAAATTGTGCCTACCTGAGCAAATGGTGTCACAATCAAGTCATCTCCATGTCTGAAAAAATGAGCAGAGTTGTAAGTTAGGTATTATTGAAAACTTATCTCACTGCTTTAACAGAAAGAAAATCAGGTTTTACAATGCACTGTAGGTAACTCCAATTTTATTCTTCTGCAGTTACTCACTACTGCTGCTTTACACATTCTTTGAAAAGTAAATTTGAACTTAGTTATTGCCCAGCTGCTTGGCATGTCTTTGGGATGGCTGATGAACCAGCTGGTTTCTGCACTGCGGGTTGGGCAGGTGACCGACCACCCAGGACTGATCTGCCGAGATTTCATCCCAAAGGATGGAGCTGAAAATACCAAAAGCCACCCCACTAAGGGTTACCAGCAAGTTTGTGAGCACTGGATGGGCAAGTAACTGCAGATGGCTGTGTAGCACATTGCAGACAAATAAAAACCTATAAAACTTTTAAACTGACTCACACTTCTGTAGCTATAGGGGGTGTTACTGAGAGTGTGGTGTTGCTGTGGCAACCTCACCCACACCATGGGGTGATGTATGGGCAAGGTGCTGGGATGACGCACTGTAAGGGAAGAGGCAGGAAGGGAATGAGGGGTTCCTTTGCTTCAGCACCGAAAGCTGCCACTTGAAGCCGCTTCCAAAAAATATAGTCTTGTACATACAAGTAGGCTGAAGGGCTGTTAAGCTTAAGAGTAGCATCTGTAGCACTGAGGATATGGAGTCAGTCCTCTCCAGAGGACAACAGGCAGAGGGCAAACTTGGGAGTTTTCAGTTATCATATGTAGTATATGGCAGCAATCAAGATGGAAAGAAATTTTCCAAATACAAAAATCCAATATGACTCCATTTTTAATTCTCCTGTATTTTCTTGCAGTGAATTTGTTGTGATGAGTTACAAGTTGCAGCTTTCAGCAGAAATTACCATTGCTTTGGTGCTACTTTAATGTTATTTAAGTTTAAGCATAAACTATGAGTATTTAACAATGGATTTCAAATCCATGAAAATCTAATCAGATTTCTTTCTGATAAATAGAGAAATATGATTTGCGTTTGAGTTGCTTCAACATCGTTCTTACGATTTATATACTGTCCACAAGACAGTAATGTTTTTGCAGGTATTGTAAAAACCTAATAAAAAAGCAGTAAATACAACCAGAGAAACAGAACTCCCCAATATTCAAAATTATCATAATGCTTAATATTTGTGTAGCTGTTTTTACTACCATCTGTTTTATTCCTGTTAGTTGAAACAGAGAAATGGATTTTTACAGACCTTGTGGAAGAAGTCTGCATGTTTAACAAGGTCTTTGCAGGAGTGGTTGGAACAAGGTGTTGCTTCAAGTGAAACCACAGTCCCAGACTGGCTGAGAAAGCCTGTAAGCCTGATCCTCACACTAAACCAGAAGAAACATGGCACCATGGGAGGAACTCAGAGGCTTTAATTGCCCAATGAAGCCAAATCCAGTCAGTTATTATAGACATCAGGAATCAGCTCAGGGCATTAACAGGGGAGTTAATGACCTGATGGGTTTAGTACCTCTTCACATTTTCATTGGGTCATGAAAACATCAGGAAATGCCCTAGACTATTATTTCTGATCAGGTTTGCTTAATGAGTTACACAGCTACACAAAGGCTTCAGCAGAAGATAAGCCACATCTATGTTTTCCTTTTCTCTCCTGTTCTCCACTTAAACAGCCATAATGTGAATATATACACTACCTCACTTCCAAAAAAATTATGCTCTTTGTCTTCAAATTCTGTGAAATGGTATTATCTGCTGTCTGACAGCTGGCTTACCTGTTCCTCAGTAAAATCTGTTCATTTCTTCCCCTTTATAAAGAATATTTTCACTATTTATGTATAGCTACTGCCATTTTCTCTTCTGTGTTGACACTTAAAGAGGCACAGCTGTGCAGAGCAAGGAATCCTGTGTTAGTCATATGAATGACTTCTGCGAAGATGGAAGAGCCTAAAGCCTCAAGTAAATTATTTGCCAGTCTTTATCATGCCTACCCACTTTATCTGTTACTCAGGTTGTTTAGACAAAAAGCAAACAAAAGGTTGAGCAAATTCTTAGAAATGAGTGTGTTTTCTGAGCAATCAAATTCTGCATAGAAACTGTATCTAAAATCAATATGCAAACCATTTTTTATTCATCTAGTCTAATTCCCATATTTGGAAATGATGAAGGGGCAGAATCCTGGAGATGAAAAGTTTTACAAGTTGCAGCAGCACTGGACAAAGAACAAAAATATTAAATTGTTTCTACCTCTGAATAAGCCAGATGATAGAGTAGAGCTAGTTCTTTTTAGCATCACAAGCATCTGTCAGTGGCAAACACTCTGAATGCCCAACATAGGACACAAATGCACGAAATATTCATCAGTGCTTCAAATTCCCAGGCAACTGCTACAACATAGTTATTAACTGTCAAAGTGCACACTGGCAAAACTATGAAAACAGGATGGTCCTTCTGAAAAATTCTTGTGGACTTCCTTACTGGAGGTGGTACTTTCTTGCTCTTCTTCCCATTCAGTGCCCCTGTTTGCCACCCTTTGAATACTGTGGCACTTCTAAGAGGCAACAAATACATATTTCCGGGCTTTCTGCCCTGGAGGTTTTTTTTCCTTTATATAAAATAACATGGCCCTGCTCCTCTAATTTTCAAACTTCATTCTACTTAAGCTCTTGCTGGACTGCATTTCATTGGAGAATACTGATAAAATACTGTAGCTTGTTATATTTAGAGGGGGCATTATTAAATACTAATTTAATGCACTGAAATCAACCCAGGATTTAATTTCCACTTTTCAAATGCCCCTTGTGTCAAGAGCAACAATACCAGAAATTATCATTATTTTGGTGAAAGTGTGATACTTAAAGTACACATATCCACAGCTTTTGCAAAGCAGTTTAGCACACACCAGACGCACTTGAACAGAAAAGCAATTGCATAGTGTGGTGAGTAATCTTTAATCCACTTTGGTCAGGAAATCTGGAAAAGGTGAGAGTTCTCAAAAAGGGAGCAGACACGTCTGAAGTGTGCTATTTTTGTACCGAAGAGCAAGAACATATGATTCAATCAAAGCGCCATTGATCCACAGTGTACTGTGGTATAGTAAACACTACAATGTATGAGTGTCCTGCTGTTTTCTTTCCAAATGATAAGGAAGCTGATAGATGATTCTGTCTGGATTCTGGACAGGATAGTGCCACACATCTATATACAGAAGCAGCAAGAGGGAGTGTAAACCCTGTGCTGTATATCACAAGCTTGAAATATAAACAGAGTTGTTAATCTTTAAGGTTAGAAGAAATTGTTCACATCAGTGTTAGACTCTGTTAACTAGAATGGTTGGCATACTTATTTACATCTTCATTTTTTGAAAGAAAGACAGATTTGAAAGCAGACTAATTTTCACATAGCCCAAAAATTTAAAATTATAAAATTTTATCACCACCAAAAAACACTGCTAAAGCATGCAACAGTCCACATGAGATGAACTGCTGTTACACAAAACACAGGCCAAATTTCCATTAGCAGACCAAAGATTATATAACGCATTGCAAATTATTTACCATATTAAAGTGATGAAACCTAGCCTTCTGCAAATTTTCTGGGTTTTGCTTCCTAACCTTTCCTGTGGGACATACTTGAACTCACCCCATATAACCTATGATAGTCCCCACCCTGGAGAAGAGATAAAAGTGCTTGTGCTAAGTCAGAAGTTAGATGAACATGTTCAGCTGACTGTTGCCAAATAAAATGTACAAAAATTCTGCTTCCTTTCCTCAAGACTGGCATTAATTTGTCTCTTCTATCCCAATTACAGGACAGTAATTAACTTTGCCCCCACTAAAAAGGAACTTAGAGATGCATGCATGGACAGACAGAAGAGCAGGCAGGAAGATTAACACAAGGATAGACAGGGTGACTGTGTTACTTTTACTTCTTAATTAAGTTGGGATAATTTAATATAATCATCTAATAAGAGGAGTAGCTAGACAGATACTCTGCAGACCTGCTAGGATACAGTTAAAAAAGAAAGGGTGTTTTTTTAATGTGGTCAGAAAAAAGTCAAGATACCTATTAAGAAGTGAGTCCCAGACCTTAAGAGACCACTAAAAATGTGAGTCTGCACTTGTCAGTGTGGAGCTTCGCAGTGAAAGTCCTGAATAAGGTTTGTCTTCGTAAAGGCCATAGTAAACTCAGATTAAGCTTTCCTAGACATATGTGAAAAATACCAAGTGAGTGATCTTGAGGACACATGTTGCAGATGGGAGACATAAACAGGATAAATAAGAGCTCTGTCTACATAGAGGGGGAAAATGTACAAAACATTTACACCAACTTGACACATACCTTTTCATGGACAAGATATAGTCAAAATAAAATTCCTGGTTAATCTTGATACAATTTTTATAGCCTAAATTATAAGACTAGTGGAAAGAATCTTGACGCTTTGTACCACTTTAAAGCATGATGCTACTGGTTTGCCACACTCCTCCATTTGAATGAAAAACTCACTTATCTCCCCAGGATAAGTACTGGCTGAGGTTGTCAGTCAGGCTTTAAATCCAACTCGTGTACTCTGTGTTGAATTCTCTGGCTACAAACTTAGGACATAGCCCATTTGAAAGAATAAAGCTGCCAACAGACTTTGAAAAGCGCTAAGGGACAGTGGCTGTCTAGAATCCCTGAACTGTGCTCCACAGCAAGAACTAAGGCTTTTGTTGCATTGTCACAAGAATTGACTCCACTTTTACAGAGCTGTATTTGGGCGTTTTTTATTATAATTTTTTAATATAGAAACATAGCAAACACAAAAGCAAGGGAAAATCCATACTGTTCTACACACAGAGTACAAAATAGGAAAGAAGATGAACATGAAAGTAGTCTTCTATTTGAACCAGAAAATCTATTGCAGCCTGCTTTTTTCAGTGTAAACATCTACATTTGGATTAAACATGACATCCACTCATTTCTGTATACAAGGCTGATTCAGGCTTACTGTCCAATAACATGCAATAAATACAGCTTAGATGAGCCATTTGTGTTTTGCTTGCACATACGCTGGCACACAAATATACTACGTGCAAAACCACAAATGGAGAACAGAGAGTAAGGTGATAGTTTGCCATAATTGCTAGGATTTTTTTTTTTTCTGCCCCCATAACATTTTACAGGTGAAGCCAAATGAACACACAAGAAACGTGAATTAGGTATGCTGAAAATATGCACGTTGCTCAGATTCAGATTTTAGCAGCAATGAAATCTGACTCTAGATTGCACTCTCATAGAGTAATGGAAACATCATGTAATGATACTAGTCAGCAAAAGCTGTGCTCTAAGGAGAGCAGGCAGGAGGGGTGGCTGGCTGCTCCTTGCAGCTTGCACTTTATCATCATCTGCATTTGGAGAATCCAAATGGGCTGGTTCGCAATACTGCTTTTGCAGAGTCCAAAATCACAGTGCTCCAAGTTAGTTTATTCTGCAGGTATAGCACTTAAGTCATATTATCTCAATTTTGGAAGACTTTGAAAACAATTTTCTAGTCCTAATATGAGATAGCCCAGGCCTGGCTCCAAAAGTTAAGGCTGACTGGGCATATGAGGCACCTCTCAATGTTGTGCCCACATTATGGGGTGTGACAGAAACTGGCTTACAGCTTTTCCCAGATAGTCAGTGGGTTGCCAGTGATTTGCATCTCATTGAAAGGCTGAGTGCCATTTGAGGGATGATCAGGCATCTAAGACAAGAGCTAGAGTCTACGACATTGTGGGCAGGCTGGGATTTAGGGTTGAGACAGCAAGCAATTGAAATTGTTGATGGAGTCATGAGCTACAGAGGAGGGGGTTGTTTTTCCCAGAGCATTTATTTATTTCTGGGAACAGGTACCTTAAAGGATTTTTATGAAGAGCTACTTGAAACCACTTGTTCTATAACACAGTAGACAAAAATTAGACCCTGAATGAAGCAGACTCTTGTCAGCTATTGTCTGAGTGTTTCTGAACACTGTGCAGTTATGTCCTCCTGATACTTCTTGCTAATACAGCAAGAGAGCTTGCCCTAATTAGTCAAAAGTATTGATATAATATTGAAAGTACTGGAGAGTTCAACCTACTTAATTTCAGTTGAGCTTCACCAGATGGAAGAGGATTGACTTAGAAAAGCCATAGGCCCTGAAAAGTCCATTATCCCATCCAAAAGAAGGGCTGGTTATAGTGGTTCCTCTTGGGCTATCTAACTAAGCAACTTAGACTTAGGAAGACACACCAAAGGGAAAAAACATTTCTCCAGCGTAAATCTTACTAGCAAATACTTCAGATGTGTTTCCAAACACCCCAATTAACTTCATATGGAGCACAAATCCAGTTACTCCATTATGGTGTATTGATGAAGAAAACTACACCTGGCCACCTTATGATTAGAGATCCAAAAGATAGCTCAAAACAAATGTGGATGACTACACGACTAATACACACCAAGATATGCCATGTACTAATGTACCTGGAGCTTTCCAGGTATAATGGATATTTTGTACAAGAAAGTACTTTAATTTTTCATGCCACCATCTGAGTTCCTGAAGATATGCTTTATTAGGTTTGAAAGAAGCCTTTGAATACATGGAGTATGCTCTGTTGAAGTCATCACTGTTAGGTTACTCAAATTACAATCTTACTTCCAGTTGAACTGCATTAGCACCCAAGGTGAGAAGCACTCTCAAGACTTGGAAAGACAGAATGATCATATCCATTACAGAATAAAGGACTGAAAAGGAACAGTGAATACCAAGGTTTTTTTAAATCAGTATTTTGAGATTTAATCCAGGCAGTATCAGGAAGTATTATCTGGTTACCCATTTACCTTACTGTGCATCACCAGCATCATATCACACTGCCTGTGCTTTTGAGCAGACTAGAAACAAGAGACTTTGCTGGGTGACAAGGGCAGCTAACTACATCTCAGTGATGGTGATATGAACCAAGACCCATTGAATCCAGATGCTTCATTCAGGATTGCTGGATGGGCTGGAATCAGAATCAGCTGACTAACTCAAAGAATGGGAAGTATACTGTTTTTCAGCACTACATATAATGTGCTATAGGAACACTATCAAGCTTCTTCCATCTCCCATGAAAGTATCATAGCACCTTTGGAAGAGCTCAAGGGATCAAGGCCTCTTGTGTCAGGCCCAGCTACTTCCTTGCTCAAGAAGCTTAAATGTTTTCCACAGAGACTGCATTTGCACATCTGACTTGGGTAATCTGCCTAAGGAAATCATGTAGATACTGATGTAGTGGGCCATCACAGAAGGATGCCAGCATGATGTGCAAGTTATGAAAACACAGGACAGCTCAAGAAATCACCTGTATCATATTGCCCCAAACAGCCACCAAGCTTCAAT
This sequence comes from Haliaeetus leucocephalus, assembly GCF_000737465.1. Lineage (NCBI taxonomy): Eukaryota > Metazoa > Chordata > Aves > Accipitriformes > Accipitridae > Haliaeetus > Haliaeetus leucocephalus. Next base: position 4,174,934 of record NW_010973158.1, on the reverse strand, counting down.
GCTTTAATCTTACCATAATACAGCAGACCATTTAGATGACAGAAGAATGGTGGACAACTCTGAGCAACTGGCCTGTGTTAAGTCTGACAGAATTACTCAGTCCTAAAGAGAAAAAGAGCATGGACTTGCCAAAGTGTTTCACCAGTGTAGCTGGTTTTCCTTCTAAAATCAGAAAGCAGTCTGCCTGGGGATCACTGAGGCAATGGCAAGGGAAAAGAAGCTACTGCATTGCAGAGGTTTGGTTTGTGTGTTGAAGAGGGACTGGATTAAGCCAGAGGCTGTAGGACTTTGAACCAGAAAAGAGCTGAACTGAATCAGAAGAGTCCAGGCCAGTTCAGCAGTGCCATTGTTGGACTGTTCATAGAAGAGAAATCATCATTTAGCTCAAAGCAAGGCTGTAAAACAAACAAGTATCAATGACTAAAGGATAGGTTTGTTTTCTGCTCAGGTTAGAGAAAATTAGTGGGTGTGCACACATAACTGGAAGCAATCAAGTTAGTGCAGCTTAACAAGTTTCTATTAATCAGTTTTGTTTGCATTAGCTGACATATATAAACTCTTAGCTTGTCGCAAATGAAAATAAAATTTATTACCTTTAACTGTTTTTAAGCAGCAGACATTTGGTTGCTTGTTTGTCCCTGCCCCATGTGCTTAAGTCTTGAGAACTGATATGATTGTGTTACTTCTGAAGAATAAGAATACATGACTTTCCATGTGAATCTCCTACTGATGCAGGCTGAAAGATTTCCTGTCTAAAAGAAATGAGAGCAGAGCTGCTGAGAACAGCACCTATACAAGGTAACTTCCCAGCCTGAGCAAGCTTGCTTTCAGCCAGCCACAGGAAGATTCTCTCAGCTTCAACATTTAGAAAAAAGGGTCCCCTAACCAAATTCAAAGGCACGTAAATGTGTGTATGTAAGAAGAAACAAGAAGACTTCAAGAAAAATAAGGCAAAACCATCAGAATTTCAGATTGTCCATTTTCAGGGAACAAACTCTACAGCTAACACAGCATTAGTGCCACTGCAAGCATACAGAGCGTTGTTCGTGCCCTGAGGGGTGAAACAAGAGCTAAAGTTATTCTGGGTTGTGAAATAAATTCAGCCTGTGCATGTAGGTGATCACTGAGCTGGAAAAACAGTCTAAGAGGCATCTCCTAAAACATTCTCGTCCCTCTTCGCAAAGTTTTTTTTCTCCACGCTGCTCCCATCCTTCAGTATTGCGTGCATATGTGTGCACACACAAAACACACTCATCCTCCCTCTCCTCCATGGCTGAACTGTGTAGCAAGACCAGAGATGAGTGGTGGTGTGATGTAGCTGAAACCCCAGCTAAGAATCAGTTTTGGTACCATGCTTTTAATAACGTGCCACCTTTGACTGAAGAGGTTTAGGAATTCAGTCTGCCTTGTTTAGCACAGGAGCAGTAACTTGCTATTTTGTTTCAAACACCCATTATTTCCAGAAGAGGGAAAATAAAGCCAGACATGTTAGAAGTGTTTGAAGGGGAAGTGATGTGTTTGACAACTGACAGTTATATTCAGAAAAAGATTTTAGCATCTGCTCATAAAACTGGTAATGATTCTGTATTGTCTGAACGTAAGATAAAATCAATGCATTTCAACAGAAAAATCCTGATTCAACAACCATATAAAGGTATATTAGAATACCTTAGAATCTTCTGAATTAAAAAGCAGATCAAAAGAAGCCTTCTTAATGTGAAAATGTTCTCTTTTTGTTTACAGCATAACTGATTTCCTGATCAACAAATGGAGTTAGTGCAAACTTATTATTTAAATTTAAGTAAACTGGGTATTACTGAGTTCTTTGTTTTAGAGTCCATCTGTAAAATGTCCCAAGCACCTGGAAAGGACACAGTGGTCTTTTTTCGAAATGTTTTTGTTTATAACTCAAAAAAAGATTGTAAGTGACTTTACTAATTACTTAGCTTAAATTAAGCTGCAACCTGGAGATTTATTCAATGTAAAAGACCTTAAGAACAAAGAAGCAAAACCCAATGAAGCAAAATATTGGCCTATTTTTCCTAGAGTCATGTAAGCACATTTCTTTCCATGGAAAAATAAATGTGTCAAGCAATTAAATATATTTTTTCATTAAAAATTGTTTCTAAGCTGAAACACCCATAGAAAATGCATCTTAGAAGATTTTTTTTAAAGCACACTGGGCTTTGAAGTTTAACTGGCTCTTTTCAGCCAGTAATATCTGTGATATAGTAATATCACAGATTCTGAGAAAAGAATCCAATTAATCATAAGGACTTTCAACAGCAGTTTATCTGGAAAGAAACACAATTGTTTCTAATTTGTTAAACTGAGGTGCAATTACTCTGCTCAGTAACTGCATGTCTTTCTGCTCTCCTAGAGTCTTGGCCAGAACCTTTCAGGGAAAAGTTTTTCTTCTCTGTAACTTCAGATGCATATGCACAGCATTTTATTAATAAATCTGGGCCTTCCTAGCTCAGAAACAGAAGAATAAACTGTATCACTAGTAATTTAGCTTCCTGTTCTGTATGAGAAAATATATCCTAATTTAATGATTTTATTGGCATGTTAAAGGCTCAGGTGAACCTTATTAACTGTCCAGGTTTGCCATCTTTGTCTGCCGTTAAAGTACATTCCCTTTATGAATCTGACCCAGATTGAATACAATGCAATTTTTTTAAAAGCTGAGCAGACTGTTGAGAACTGGGAAATGTGTGCAGGTTTACCTCAAAAATTCTCTTCTCTGGCAGTTGTTCTACATGCCAGTTAAAGGGATATTTCAGCCTGTTTGCAGCTTTAGGTCAGGACCAGACCTGCCAGTCACTAACAAATGAGGGAACTCCCTACCTTGGAATTTCCCTTTATTTAAGGTGATTTTTGCAGCCAGAATAATTCTGCTATTCTTTTTTTCTTTGCAAAATTACAGATTGTTTTGGCTTTATTTTGGGAAAAAATACCCACACAAATTAAAAATCCCACAACTACTTCTCTAGCTATTGAAAAAGGGAATAATTCACCCTGCCAGAACGACCCAAATCTCTGTCAGTATCCATGTTTATCAGACTACAGAGGCTCTTTTTGTTCCAAAGTAGTCCACATTTGGGTTTTATTATTCAAAGACATATTTTTTGGGTTTTTTTTTTGTTTTCATTTTGGTAAACATGGAGCCAAGGCTTACAGATACATGCAGATACATTCTACAAAGCAGCACATCCTCTAGGAGAAGGCAGGATAATACTGTAGTTTATAGGGGAAAAAATCCTGGAGTAAACTGCATCCTCTTGACACTTCTTTTACCACAGACAGCAGCAGAGGAATGCTACTATCTACAGAAGGTATAGCAAAATAGCAGTAGGTTGACCAGTTTGGGGAATGGGTGTACTGCTGGCCATTTTTCCATTTAGCAGATCACCAGGCCAATGACCATGCAGTTCCCTACAGTCAGTGCTCCCTGGCTGGGTTCTGATACTTGAAAGATGGAAGCAAGGTTTAATAGAAATCAAGAAATTTTGTGTAATTATACTAATTAGACCTTATAATGATATTTCACCTCATTGAGGAAAGAGTGCTAAGCCTCTCTAAAGAAGCCGATAAAACTCCCCACATGAGCTACTTTTTTACTGAGTGAGGTTCCGTTGGCCAAGTCCTGGAAAAGCCAGGATGTTGTGTCCAAGCAGTGTTCTGTGACCTTGTGGAAATGGAAAAAGGGTAGACTTAAGGAGTGCTCATTGTCACATACCTTTTCCCCTAGATACACTCAGAAGACATAGTGGAGCTCAGACAGACTTCTGTACTGAGAGTGACTTGGTCCTCTGGTCTGGTCTGCTACACTGTGGTCTGCTTCTTCAGGATCACAGCAGGACTTACACATGCTTTTCTTCCTTTAGAGCGGCACTTAAAACATGGCTCTGCCCCAGCCAGGGGACTGCTTATTGAATTCTTTCTAGTGGTCATAAGAGTGCTAATGATTTCATTGAAGAATCCATTTTTTTAACCTGGTTAGAGACCTGTGTTTTGTTAAAATGGAGATTCTCTACTCCTTTGATATCTTGCTCCATTAATCAGGGCAGTGATCCCTTAGCAAGAAAGGAATATGAAGTGTTACCACTTCTGTCTCTGTCTGCAAGTGCAAGTTCTGAGCAGCAATAGCTGTTCAAACAGGTGAGTAGTAAGTAATCAGGCCACCTTTGCAAGACAGCCACAAAGCTCCCTGCTTCACTGATGTCTTCAGACATAAACCTGACAGTTCTTCCAGTACAACACTGATGATTTTGCTCATCTTTCAGCTGGCTTATTGGTGACAACACCAAGCTGTGTGGTGTGGTTGACACACAGGAGGGAAGGGATGCCATCCAGAGGGACCTTGACAGGCTTGAGAGGTGGGGCCATGTGAACCTCATGGAGTTCAACAGGGCCAAGTGGAAGGTCCTGCACATGGGTTGGGGCAATCCCAAGCACAAATACAGGCTGGACGACAAGTGGACTGAGAGCAGCCCTGCAGAGAAGGACTTGGGGGTATTAGTGGCTGGAAAACTGAAAATGAGCCATCAACATGCACTTGCAGCCCAGAAACTCAACTGTATCCTGGGCTGCATCAAAAGAAGTGTGACCAGCAGGTCGAGGGAGGTGATTCTCCTCCTCTACTCTGCTTTCATGACATCCCACCCGGAGTACTGCATTCAGCTCTGGGGACCCCAACATAAGAAGGACATGGACCTGTTGGAGCGAGTCCAGAGGAGGGCCACGAAGATGATCAGGGGGCTGGAGAACCCTTCCTATGAGGAAAGGCTGAGAGTTGGGGTTGTTCAGCCTGGAGAAGAGAAGGCTCTGGGGAGACCTTATAGCAGCCTTCTAGTACTTAAAGGGGGCCTACAGGAAAGCCAGACTTTTTATAACGGCAGGTAGTGATAGGACAAAGGGTAATGGCTTTAAACTGAAAGAGGATAGATTTAGATCAGATGCAAGGAAGAAGCTCTTCACTGTGAGGGTGGTGAGGCACTGCAACAGGTTGCCCAGGGTCGTTGTGGATGCAACATCCCTGGAAGTGTTCAAGGCCAGGTTGGATGGGGCTTTGAGCAACCTGGTCTAGTGGAAGGTGTCCCTGCCCATGGCAGGGGGGGTGGAACTAGATGATCTTTAAGGTCCCTTCTAACCCAATGTTTCTATGATTCCACGATTCTAGCTTCTGTTCCCTTTTTTCTCTGTGTTGCAACAGTGCTGTTGGTGACTTTTTTTTTAATTTTCTGTTCTTTATTCTCCTTCCCTTTAAACTTGTTTTCCTGTCTCTCATCACAGATCCTGCTCTGTAATTCCCTCATATTGGCTCACTCATCCTCACTGGCTCACTCATTCACTTCTCTTTCTCTTGCACACCCTCATCTCTCTGCTGGAAATCCCACAGCCAGGCTTCACAACACATCTGTGCTCTTTGGCCTTGGACCCTGCATCTTCCTGTCTAAACCACTGGCCTCTCCAGTTCACAACCTTGAATGGCTTTTTCTCATATCCTCATGTCATCTCCAAGTCCTGTGTTTTTTCCTCTCTATGACCATGCTATTTCTTCCAAGATATAATTGAAAAGATATGTTACTCACTCCTACTCATTTTTATTTGTTTTTCCTTTCTTACCCTACAGCTGATTCTTCTGCCTCTTTCAGTGCCGTAACTGCACCCATATTTGTCCCACGAACCTTTTCTCATCTGAGCAGCCTTGCACTCACTCTGTCTTTTATTCTTTTCCATAGCTAATCTGGCTTCTCACTTTAGAATATACTTTAGTCTCTCTGATTTGAAAAATCTTTCCACCTCCCCATTCTCTGCCCTTATTTCTATTACTTTACAGCCCAACTCACTGAATGAAACTCCCTTTGGTTGCTCTGTGACATTTACTACTTTGGGCATAGGGACTCACGTTATACCTTTGCCTGGGGATAGTATCTGACTATGTTAGTCTCTTGGTTATCACTTTATGCTTTGACTTTAAGTTGTTTGTGGCAGAGCCCATCTTTTCATCTTGGGTTTGCAAAGAACTGAGCATGACTGTGTTCCCTTCCTCGGCTGGAGCTGTGCAAATAATAATGACAGAATGATGAATTCAGTACTTCAGCACTGCCATCCGCTGGCTGTCTGTTATCATGACACTCCATGTTTGACTAAAATCTTAAGCCTTGTTTTTGTTTCATCTGCTGCTACTGAAGTGGAATGTATTATTTTAAGCACACTATCTGAGAGTAGTGGAAATGCCAGAAATCTTTATGTTATATTCCTTCCAAATACAAGATGCATGCCTTCTGCTTTCTATTTTGCTTTACAAAGTGAAATACTGAGCTTGGTAGCTCAAGTACTGAAGAATCAGGGGATTCTATGTTAAACTGTTACCTACAATTAATTCACCTGCGTTACCTGAATGATGTGTATGTTTTGTAATATATTTTGCTCATGCTTAAGAAACATGCAATACTTAAAATTAAGCTTGTATATAGATGGAAAAGGGAAATAGGATAATTTGGGAGTAATCTAAAATTTGTGTGATACTTCCCCTGACAACTCTTCCAGCCTCCACCTCATTTAGGCATGTCCTGAACTGGAGTGGTTTATCTATTTTTATAAACTTCAGTGGGTTTCCTTTCCATGAGCACATCCAATTCCTCCTTGAAACCATATATAAAGACCTTTGTAGTATTTTTTTTTTTTCCTCTCTATTTTATCTTTTTAAACTTTCCCCTCTTTCACTCCTTGGTTTTCTTTTACTTCATTTCTGTGATATAATCAAGCTTATTATAATTAGGCTTACTAATATGTGATTAATATTCCATGGTTAAAACAACTTGCCTTTTAGATTTCCTAATGTGCTCCCATCCAACAGTGGCATGAATATTTACCTTCTTAGTACAACAGCTCCTCTGTGACAGAACACTGTGAAAAAAAATCTATCCAGATGTGGGGTCCAACAAATTTTATACACAGATGTATTTTAAGAAAATTTTGAAAGGAAAAATAGATACAAATATCCAAAGGAAAAAGTGTGCTCAGTGTTTCAGTAATTCAGTTGTTATCCAATTTACTGCCATGTGCTGAAATATTACCCAGAATTCTAGGAAATACAGAACTGGATTATGAGTTCAAAGATGGAGCACTAATTGAATTCTTAATTGAAATGATTCATCTAAGCAACACAGTGACCTGGATTGTCCCCCTGAATGTAAAAATCTTTCCAAATGGTATCCTGGCACAGGTGCCACACTAAAAGCTTGACTCTTCCCTATCTAAAAAAAAGGTTATCTGTCAGAGGAAGATTTGCTGGAAGGGGTCACTACTTGCAAGCAAAATGCGTTTTTCCTTCCGACAAGACAAGAAGGATTGGTCTTTTTCTTACTCATTTTGTCTCAACCGAAAGTGATCACACTGGGCACAAAGCTTACTAAGTACTTCAATCTACAGGACTTAACTGAGGTATGGACCTTACACAAACCCTCCGTAAAGGCATGAATTTTTCTCATCTTGATGCTTACAAAGACAGCTATAATTAGATGGACTAATCAACATTATAAAAAATGATATGTAAGCTGAAAATAGTGTTCAATTATAATGACTGCAAATTAAATATCAGGTGAAATTTCACTCATCATTATGAAAACCTTTTTCCTTTGTTGTGCGTACTCTGTTATTTTTTTAAAGAGGATATTGATTGGGTTTTGCCTCATTAAAAAACAGCATTGATATTAATGCTGGATTTTTAATGCTTTAGGCTTCCTCTTTCCCTAGGGGACCCTTACAAGCCTGGTCCTTTATTTTAGTGATGTATAATTGAACCATAAATACCTACCTGGCAGTGAAATTTGGAGCAGATATGGCAAATAAACCAAAAAATTTAGTTAATTCTTAATTTCTATTACTCAGAAGTGACTAGAAGCTAGGACATTTAACATTTTTAGTGTCTTACAACTAAACAGAGATTTGCATCTGACTTCCATTACCCATGTAACCTAGTGTCTACACATACTTGAAAAGTATGATGCACTAGCAGAAAATACACACATCTCAGAAGAATAGTGAGAGAGTATAGGATAACTTTCCAAAGGCCTTTTGTTAAAATTTGCCTTTTAGTTAAAAGAGTATTTGAAATAATTTTTGCCTCTCTTGAATTTATTAATTTCTGCCAGCTGGTAAATCTTTTCTCTAAAACCTAAAAATACCTGGTGCAAACAAATGCAATCTTTTTCTTAAGAACATTAAGAAGCAGAAATTGAGTTTGTATCACTTCTTTTGAAAATAACTTAATAGCCAGGCAATCAGAGCTCTCTTTACTGTCTTGATACATCACTATTGACTATCTTCATTATTCTGTCAAAGCTAATAAAGTGCATAAACACATCAAGTACACCCTCATGACACCCTTACTTTCAGAAAACTGGAGAAACAAGTACAAGCTTCATTAAAGAAATAAACAATTATCGATAACATCAATACCATAAGTGATTACTGTCTTTGATTTTTAAAAGAAATTTCTTGTGGCTGGAAAAGACAGATGACAAAACATAGGCTAAACGTATTTTTATAATGTACTTACATATCACTGGCAATGGAGGAGTTCCTGGACATGGACTTTGGAGACAGGTCATAGTCACTGTCTGACCGGTAAAGGAAAGACTCCCTACGTTGACTGTGGACAAAATTTGCCTGAAGAATTAGCCCTGATCCAGGGCTTGTCATGGGATCCAAAGGACTTCGTCCCGATGATGTACCATTGTCTACATCGAAACTGCAAAAAAAAAAAGGAGGAAAAGATTTATGCCACCGACATAAGAATTTTGAAAGTAATAAACACTCTTCTGACAAATTTATTACTAGATAATTGCTTCTTGGTAATAATGGGGAAATAAAGACCTGATCAAGTCCACTGCTACGTGGCAGAAGGCACACAAGAAATATACTTTAAAATTGCTGATAACCAAAAAGAACAAGTCTGAAGGAAAAGAAATTTGGTAGAGAAAACCCCCACTATTAGGAATACAAGAAGCCTTATGCCTCTCTCCTTGTAGAGTATCCACGAGCTCTATACCTGAGGAAACATGATGCTTCACTGTTTTCTTCCTCAGGCCCCATCTCTCCTGAGCCTGTCTCCCACTGTTGAGGCAGTTGAGGGCTCTTTTGTTATTGAGTACCCAGCCCTAATATTTCATTACTACCCAAATATTTCAACAACATATTTCGTCTTGTCCCAATAAACAAAGCACTGGGGTGGGATTAAGGTATGTGTTTGTGCTTGGGCATGTTTGCATGCATTAGAGTTGCTATTTTACAACCAGATTGAAGAAATTAGTTCTTTGCTCACTGCCAACCAGCGCAACTTCTGTGGCCATCCGTGTCTTTGAACTACACAGTTTAGATCCAGCACTTCTAGCTATTGTATTTGGTATTAAAAGTGATAAACAGGCTTATCATTCCTAGGGAACACTGCTGTCATGAGAGGCTAAAGGGTGAGAAAAGAGAAAGAAAGAGAAGGAAAGAGAAGATGCTCTTTCATGTAGTCTGTGACATTTCCACAGAGGACTTTGAAAATCAGTGCAAAGACCTTGAATGGGAGTCTGCAATCAATTAGAAACTAGCGCAGGTTGGACAGTGCTGGGAGGACATGCTCATGGCAACCTGTGTTGCTTAGCAGCCCGACAGCTGTGTTTGGCACCGTATGGAGTCTTTTTGGAGCATGTGGCTCTGCTTCTAACATGTGGATTAGCAAGATTATGCCTCCATCTGATGGGATGGAGCACACTTTATCCAGCTAGTGGAAAATGACTTTTGTTTCCCTAGTTGGTTGTGTCTCTATAAAACCAACAATCAGTTTTAGTTTTACAGCATTGTAGGAAAGGTGTGCATGAGACCTTGGCTTATAACTATGTGGGCTCACTTGCCATACTAATGGGAACTTAAATAATACTGCTAGAGCATTGGGAATGAGGCATGAACAGAGGATCTTTCCCATGATTTATTAAACATGGGTAAGTGTTAACATCATAATATGTATTTGTATTGAACCCATCTAAACCCACCATTTTGAAAACTGTTCATGTGAAGGACACCGACTCATTTTCAATTATATCTAATGACAGCAGAAAAGAAAATATTCATTACATGTCAGCTGTTGATTAGATTTTAGCCAGGTGCAGGTGTCACAGTAGGTACATGCTACTCTCTGCACTAGCTTGTTTCTTCTTGTTGTCTACTGTTGACCTGAAGTTGCAGTGAGGTTGCTGCTTTAATGTTTTATTGAAGTGACAGCATTCCCATGGCCTTTTTTTCTTTGTTAAATGAACTAATCAAAAAAACATATATTGCTTTTTTTGACAGAGATGTGCATTGCCTGGCAGAGAATGGACCTTGGTTTCATGTTTTATTTCGTTGTTTCATTGCTACTTTGCACATATTCCTGGAAGTGCAAGCTTTCTGCTGGTCTCAGACTATATTATTTATTTTGTATTCACCTTTCACTATTGGAATGTAGAAAAGCAAATTTTTTTTTTTCCAAAAAAACTATTCAGAAAATGGTATTAAACAAACTTCAAGAGTGCTTAGCAATTTAATCCTCTTTTCACTGTAGTTTTCAGAACAACTCATTGTCATTAAATCCTAACACATACACTTCTTCTCAAATTTGATTTCTTTTGATTATGCCTGAATACTTTTTCTGTGCCCTCAAATGTGCTACTACTACATGACATTATCAATCTCAAGCTAACAAAGCTTAAAACACAATCAAATGAGAGTTCTGCCACCAGCCCGCTGGGTGATCTTGGACAACGCAAAGCTCCTCTTTGCCCTTCATTTTCCCTATTCATTGCATCTTTGTGATCATTGTGATATCTGCTCACAAAAAAAATATTGAAAAACATATTGGAAAGGGTAAGATAGCATGAATACTAAAGTAAAACACCCTTTGCAGCTCATAGTGACATAAATTAATAACCATATTGCCATTACTACTAGCATGACTATTATTACTCACTAGCAATCAGTATCTCTTGAGTTTGACTTCCTGAGTATTCCAGGAGCACCAGATACTCCCAATACCAATGAAGGGTTTGGAACATCTGTGAGTTCATCATACCCAAATTTCTTAACACTTCTATTTCATTGCCTAAATAAAATAAGTTTTTTCTTTAAACAGCTGCAAGAACACACAGACTCCTAAACAATACACAGTCTGTATGTTTTGTTTTTCTGCTGAGGGCAGGAGGGGAGACCTTACAATTTTAGGTAAAATAGAAGAGGATTGTTTACTCTTGTGCTCAATAAGACTAACTTCTGCAATGGCAGTATCATTTAAAAAAAATATATATGTAAGCTTGTCTGAAAGCTCTAAAGCAAAAGTTAAAAGTAAGAAATAAATGAAGATAAATATAAGTCTGTCTCACAGCAGGAAAATTTTGAATAAGGAGTGACTATTAAATTCATTTCTTTAACAGTGGACTTCATTATTCAACTGATTAAAATGTATTTTATTGGATTAAAGGAACATATGGTTTTGTTTGCAGATTTGTTTTATTTTCTTCACCCACCTTCTGTGAACATGATACAAATATTTTTTTACCACTCTTATTTCTCTCAGTCAGAAACTGAGGAAGGCTTCTATGAATGATTTCACTGTGGGATTATAAAATAGTGATTTTTTTTTTTTTAATTTAAAAGTCTGTTAGATAAAATTGCAGGTTCATCGGCTGGTTCATCTGGTTTGCACCACCAGATAACTACAAGGCTTCCACAGGGCTATTGCGACTGGAGTTTTATCCTGTGATACTGTGTTGTGTCCACTAGATGGGTGTCAAAAGTAATGAACGGGATCCAAATATATCAGCTAGGATTTAGCTCATACTGCTCAACGAAAATGTTTTTTATGTAAATATGCATCAAGAAAAAAAATGTTCAAATCTACAGTCAAAGGGGAATGTGAATACAGCACCGGTTTGCCAGAAACATATATTTATATTTAAAAGTTTCTAAAATGCTACAGCAGTTAAGTGTCTTGTTTAGCATGCACTTACTGAGACATTTGCTAATGCTTTCAGATACAAAACCTTGTAGAAATCTAAATGAAAAGCATGTTATTACAGTGAAAATCAAATAAATTGGGGTTTTCTTGGCTGAATGACAAGTCTTATTTGCAAGAAATGGCACTGCTGATCACAATGCATCAAATGAACAGACAATCAGAATGGGGAATTGAAGACTTTCACACAAGATGTTTGTTCTTTCTTGCTGCATACACTGAAAAAAATTAGAAGTTTGAGATACAAAAAAGGATATACTTTTTAATTTGCCTGGGCAGGAACGACAGAAAGTCAGCTATGGTTGCTTCTATTTATTTTTCCACTCCTGTTAAGTTTTAAGCCACAGCAAGAATATGCTGTGAATTAAAAAGTGCACGTTCAGTGACAACCCAAAAGTTATTCTCTCCCTAGCGTGTTCCTCAGCCTCCTTGCACTTTTGGTGGAAGGTGCTCTTTGGAAAGGAAGGAGGAGCATGGAAGTTGTTACGGAAGGCACAGGAAGTGTTTTGCTATCATTTCACAGCAAGAAAGTGGACACTTAAAGACAGAATTTTCCACCATTGTTCTGCACCCAGCGTCAGGCACTTGCACAAGGCATGCAAACTGAATCTGCTTTTAGTGACAGGAGTGTTTGGCACAGCACACATCACAGAATTTTCTATGTTCAAAGAGATTTGCTGCAACTCTGGAGATGCCAAAACTATGAAAAGCCAGTGCTAGTTCAGCAACATTTGCGTCTGCATTTTGACAAAATGGTTTATGACATTAGTGGATATCGTTTATCCTTAGAGCCTGCCTTATTCAGTGTTCAGAGATGACAAACATGACATGAGACAAAAGTTCAGCCTTTTTCCCTTTTTTGGCTATTCATTCTGTTTGCATGTATTGCCTGCTGTGTATCACGCAGGGTCTGTACTGAGATGGGGATAGAAGTCATGAACTCTCCTGAGCAACTTGTAAACATTCATGGCTGATCCTCCCTGTGCTTCTAATAGGACAAGGAGTAGTAATATCCTTTAGGAAGATTATTAATGATTTGCTTCAGGCAATAGTAGGAATCTGTGGCAGGGACAGTAGAGGTTCTGGATCCTGGATCTCAGCAGTGCTGCTTCATTGTTAATGACTGCACAGCTTCTTTACACAGTGAAAGAAACCCTCTGTGGACTTCCTTTTGAGTCCTTAAATAATGCTGTCTTACTCTCTGCAAGTCTGCTAAAAGAAAAAAGGGGAAGACCTGTGTACATAATGCAGCCTTTAGTTACATAAGAAGTAATGGCATCATAATGAATAAGCAGAAGAGCTTGTAATTAAGGCTGCATAGAAAATCTTAATGGTAGTCTTCCTTATTACTGAAAATTTAGCAATTTAATCCTGTAGTTTTTTGTTGTTTTTTTGTTTTGTTTTGTTTTGTTTTGTTTTTCATTTTGGTTTGGGTTTTTTTAGAGAAGTAATCAATAGTAAAAGAGGGAAAGAAAGAAACTCCACCCCCAAAATGAAGAATTTACTAGACTTTTTAAGAATACAAATTGCACTCCTGCTATTCCCCTTTAAGTCTCTCTCCACCTTCACCCTATCCTATCTTGGAAACTATGGGGAGGGAGAGAGGTAGGAGCCAAATTAATTGATCCTCTACGGACACCTTATCTTTTAAGGCCATCTTTAAACATTACAGAGGGACAAGCAAGTTCTAGAGGAGCAAATTTAGTCCCCCATCTAAGAAGTCCATTGTCCTAGTGTCAGGCAATCTCTCTGGCCATCTGTCTGTGCTATGACACACCTACACATCTCAAATCCCTACTTCCCAAAAGTCCCGTCCTGTATCTTCACCTGGAAGCACAATCCCACCATTACACAGAATGGGTGCATTTCGCACAGCAGCTGTAATACCCTGAAATTATCACAGAAGAGCTGCCCTGTAGCAACTGCCTTTGGGCAGGGTCTTATTTAGAGCAGAAGCAAGGTAATAAAACGTTATTTATGTCTCCAAGGAAAAGGTAAGCTATCTATCACTTGTGCCCCGGGACAGGGGCCCACCCCTGGAGAAGGCAGCCTGCAGTTACTGGAGGAAGGGGAGGATCGGATGGTCCCTTCAAGTGCAGAATCCGAATTTGTTAATTGGATTGCTTGGCATGAAAAAAAGCAGTGGGCCACCTCAGCTAGTGTGACCCACCATGGACATGGAGGATTGTCGAGAACAGCCACAGTGTGCCTGTCTCTAGGTATAAAATCGCAGGGTAGGGGAAAGCTCATTCCCTGTCAGACAGGATGCGACAGGCAGAGTGTAGTGCGCTCTCTGACCTTGTGTGCATTAATTACTATGCATGCTGGAGATGTGTCTGTCTCAGATAAAAGCAGGACAGTTTAAAGTTTTGTTCATAGATAATAATGGATTTATTCTGCATTAGTTACAGGTTATTTTAGTAGGACAGACCATTTCAGTTACTGTGGAAATCATGCTCATTGTGACCCAATTCATCAAAAAATGTACAGAGACTCCTGAGATACTACGTCATTAGAAAACATTTTGTGTGAGGTGGATACTGATTCTGTTATATTAATTTTACAGCTGTCAGTCAGAGCAGGCAGTGCAAGGAATAAATGAAGACAGAGACAAAAGCCTCTTCCTCTGGAACAGACATTATCTGCTAATAAGAACTGAATTTTCATTGATGCATTTTAGGTAGTTAAATTCTGTTTTCCTTTATAGACTAAATATATTCACTGAATTCAGCTGTAAATCTGTCCAAAGATTTGGTACTACCCCAAACAATTATCATAAGTTCTTTGTGAAATACTGATTTTAGTCACACTTTATATTGATTAACTAGACCAGACAAGCACTTTGGTTATGTCTTTATGACTTCTCTTGGGCCTTTTTTATTGCCTATTAATAAACTAAGCATTACACTGAGCCACCAGCTGACTTGGGTGTCCCCTTTTTTGCCAGACATAGTTATCTCCAGAGTTTAATAAAGGTGAAACTTTAGAATTTTCTTTATCAGAAAGAAACAAGTTGTCACTAATCAGCCCCTGCTATAGGCTCCCACTGGACTTCAGATGTTAAATAGGTTAACCTGCAGCATCAGAAAAAAACCTGTAAAAATAAATCAGTGGATTTAAATAATTGAATAGCATGCCTAAAATTTATTTCTTATATCAGTTCTCTGCTCGGGACCTTTCAAAATGTTTCCTTTCTGACAGTGTCTACCCAATGATGCAGGAGAGACCACATCTGTTTTTCTCCTTCTACTTTCCTTTCTGTCTCATCCCCCATGCCAAGTAAAAACTGAAGAAATCAGGAAAATGAGGGGAAAAAAGAAAAATATTTGTACCGACATGTTAGAAGGAATATCATATCAACTCTACATTTGAAGAAAAGAATTATTTATATGTGACCTGATATTTTTATTTTCTCTGTAGCTAAGTTAACAAATACTTTTTCCTTCCATGGCTTAAAAATATTTTCAGTGAATTGTAAGCAATGACATTAAAAGGAACATATGATCTAAATCCGAATTTTCTTGTACCACCTGAGAATACAAGCCAACTATCTACTTGTGGCTTTGGGTTTCCAGTTAAGCGATTCAGCAAGCAAGCCCTGTGATTAACTCCATTTTTAGAAGTGGTGTGGATAGATTTTCCAGTATCAAAACTGCAAGCAAAAGAAGAAAATGTGACATTTAATGAAATCTGCTTTTAGCAGCAGAACTTGGCTTTTGCTTTTGGCATAACTGTTTTTGGAAACATTTAGAGTGTAACAAGGCTTAATACTAATATTAAAAGCCCAGATAACAGGCAAATAGAACATATGTAGGACAAAAAATACACTCAAGCAAAAAGGTTTGTAAGAATTAGTCTACTCAAACATGTTAGCAAAGGAACTCCAACTACCTATTTAGCTTCCATCTCATGATATTCTAGCAAGCATCTTAGGAAATGTAGCCAATCTCTCAAAACAAAGTGTTCCGTGTTTTGTTAAAGTTTCCAAGCAAGGAGTTTCCTGTGACTATTCCATATCTTTGGGCCTTTGCTGTGAATCGTCTCCTTATACTCAATTCAAGGTGTACTTTTCATAATGTCACTTCATTATCCTTAATTATACCTCAGATGCATTTGGCATGCAAGACTTTGTTGCACCTATTAAATCAATTTGCTTGTTGCGCTCAGCCATACTGGGATTCTTTTTGTGATTCCTTTTATTCTTTCTTCAGAGAGAGGATCGTCCCTCATCTGGCAATTTTTATTCTCTGAACTTGGCTCTTGTGAGTGAACATCTTCCTACTAATTTGATGTCCAGATAAGAATGTTGGATTCCAGATCCTGTTATATGGATTTGATGTTTTGATGTTTCTTTGAAGCCGAAATAGTTGTCTTATTGCAGTAAAATAAAAAGGCAAAAAAACCCCGCAAGCGAAACAAAATACAAAATAGTGGTAATCTGTTAAGGCTTCTACCAGGTTTAAGTCACTTTTTATGGTTCTTCTGATCTAATAATCCTAGTGGGACTAGTAACCCTGTTCTTAGATATTAAATAAAGGCCGCTGAGACATTATCTGTTTTCCCCAAGGCTTCTGGTAAAATCTGTGGCAGGTTGAGGTCTGAATGAGGAAATCTGCAGAAAATATTGAAGAATTGGAACTATTTTGGGGAACCTGAGGTAAAGAAGGCTGAAAAATAGAATGACTTAATCCAGACATTAGAAAGAATATGCGGCAAATCCAGGGGTGCTCCCAAGCAGCCCGCCAGCCAGCTGGCCCCAGCCACCCGCCAGCTCCCACTGCTGCAGGCGCCTGCCAGTGCCACTGCATTTCTAGGAGTGCAGTCTCAGCAAGACTGATGGTTCTCCACTTTATTATTGTCATTATTTAATTACAGTCTACCTGTCACCATTCACTTAAATCATTCCATAGTGTTGTCTGCACTTATTTTCCATAAGGTAGCTTTTCTCTGGGCTCTAAATACTAAAGTATCTTCAAACTCTTTTTAAAAAAACACTTTACCTAATTGCTTCAAGGAATTCTAGAACACCACTGTTTTTGAGGGTGAGTTTTGATCCAACTGTCCCCACTTCTCTTTCTGCAGCACTACTTTCTGAGCAGTAGTTGGACACTGGGATACAAAACCAACTTGCACTGAGTGTGACTATATAGCATGTATTTACTGCAATTAACATTGCTAATAATTTTCTCTTATTTTAAATGTATTGGAATCAAATATCAAAGTATTTAAAAATGTTTATTTAGCAATTTATAAAAATATGCAAACCATCCATCAAGCATAGTGACTGATCCTAATTAAAATGCAACTCCCCTAAGGTATTAGCAGAACACCTTTCTTTCAGGAAAAACTAAAATATAAAAATGAATGTAAGATCATGGTTGAGAAGCAGACTGCTGCCAGTGAACGAAAATACAATACACTGAAAAAAGTTCAGCCTCCTTTTTCCATGAATTCAGTTGGATACCATTATCAGAATGGCCAAATTGCTTATATATTCTATCTGAATTGGTAGTGTGATAAAGCAAGTCTGTATGAGGTAGTTCCTCAGACCTGTAATATTTAAATCAATACCCTAAAGCACACAGAATCCAAAAAATAGATGTAAACGTTCCCCAGGGCTAACACTAGTATGCATTGGGAAGCTTCCTGGCAAACACATCCTTCTGAGGAATCATCACATATAGCCACAATGACGATAAACACTTGGCATGGTCACAGAAGATATGGTTACACGTACCCTGTGCTTAGTGGCAGAGATCTCTGGCAAAGAGTGCCCCAGCCAGAAGCTGACAGGAAAAAGCAGTTGTGGTTACTCCTGGCTGCTCTCCCATCCCAAAGAATGCAGCACAGAAGGAGGTCCAAAGAGCCAGGAGGTGCAATCATCATGACAAAAGGAGGTTGCATCCCTCAGCATCAACCAGCTCATAGCTATTAGGTCTTTTGCACAACTAAGCTTAAGCCAACATCTCTTCAAAAAGTGTGTCTTCCAGAAAACGGATAAGGGCTGTGGACAGAAAAGTCCAAAAAAGAAGAAGGTCTATAGCCCAGACTATAAGGACCCTGCACATAGAAGATAAGATGGTTTGTTTCACCAGTATGATGCGCATACATAGATATCTACAAGAAATCAAGGCCAGCTTCAGAGCAGAGTGGACAGGAGGCAGCTGGATAAGAAATTGCAGTTGTCTGTTTAGGCAAAAAAAGAAAGTGTCTTCCAGTGTTGCTCTAGATTCCCTGTGCAAATGAAAGCTACATGAAAAGGAGGCATAATTATATTTGTCAAGCAACATTTTTTTCTCACACTGTTGTGAAATTCCTCTAATTGCAATAATCAATTGCTGGCAACAAATCACATATGAATTGTTCTTCACAAGAATTTGTGTTGGGATATGTTAGCAGCAATCATCACTTAAATCATGGCATGTCTTGTTCAAAGCTTAAAAGCTCAAAATATTAAAAGCTTCAGAGCTCTAAAATTTTTGTACTTTGCTTTTTCAAAATTGTTTCATTGAAATCCTTTCCATTTCAGTTCTTTCCATTTCAGTTATTTTTGTATTGTATTATTTTGTATTGTATTTTTTTATTTAGTTTACCAAATTTGCTAAATTTTGAGTTGTTTCCACTTCCCTAGACATCTACTAAATGTATCAAGGTCCACTTCATGATTTGGGCTCTGGAAATCCTTGCTACAGCTTTGCAACAACCTTTCAAGGGAAACAAAAAGGTCAGGATCTTGCCTTGGAAGGGTGCCAAGACTGGAATATCTTGAGTGTATGCACTCATCCTGTATTTTATTTTATACTGATCATAGACCCTGAGCACATTCACTGAGTACCTGGTATGTCAAGAAAGAGAATTCTTGTCACTAGTCCAAACCAAATTATAATCTACAATAATGGATCATTTGAGGCTTATTTTTCTTGATTTTTTTTTTTTGCATTTTTTAAACGCTGTATTATTATAATGCCTAATAAGATTATCTAGGAGGGCTGCCTGATCCTCCACATTATAAGACCATGTTTTCTTTTTATCATTGCTAAATTCTGTCCAGTGGTGCTGAAATTTTATTTCCAAATATTTTTTTTTGAGGGAAAATGGGTCAACTGTTGATGAGAAAATCACAGAGAAATATGTATTTTTTCATATTAAAAAAAAAATAAATCTGGAAGCTGTTTTGTGAGATATTCTAGTGACTCATATTTTGCAGCAGCAAAGTGGAATTTAGCTGTGTCTGCAAAATGCTTTTTTTTTTTGCTGATTCTGTGAACATCTTCATAAATTACAAAAAGTTATAAGCTTAGGCCAACCTTAGGTCAGTCACCTCAAGTATCTGCATTATTAAAAAATATTGTGATACTATACTATTTTTTAAAAATATCCTGCCTTGCTCAGGGTCTAAGAGGGCTCTGAGAAACAAGTCCTTGTCAGTGGGATACTTGTCTCCTTCACTGCAGAAGGTAGGTACTGAATCATGCAAAGGACTACGGAAAGGTAAAAGTGCTTTTATCATCAGGAACTGGAAATAATATTTGCCCAAGTTGCAGAACACCTGATACTGAACTAGTCACACCAACTTTATCATACATCACTAATTACATGTTCTCATTCTTGAGGTATCTACTCTGAAAGGCTTTTGCTTCAGCCATGTGGGCATCAGCACTTAGAGATACACATTAATTCAGAACATCTAAGCAGCTACTGGATGGATCAAAGCTTCATCATTTTCACTATTCAGTCTCTAGTAGTGGCCAAAAGTGAATGCCAATGGAAGAGGGTAAGAAGAAGCAAGTAGAAGTGATATGTCCCCAGTGTACCGCAGCCCTTCAGCATTCTCTCACCCTTTCATGAAAGCTATGCTCTAAATATATGAGTCATTCTATGACAAGTAGATCAAAAAAAAGAAGTCCTAGACACCTCATTTTGGATATTCAATTTAGGGAATACTTTCACTTTAATCTCTGTGTTTTAGTTGTCCTTATGTTGAGTAAGGATGATCATACTTCTTCACATCACATGGGTTATATGAAAAATAATCATCTCTGAGAAGTAATAAGGTATCATAGTGATGAACACCATAGAAAAGCCAATGAAAGCACTATAACTGCTTTTCAAATAGGTCTGAACAGCAAGTTGCCAATAAAGCATGTGGCCCTATAATGAGCAGCAAGAAAATGATAGAATACTGACTATCTCATGAATTGAGTTGCATTCATGCTGTGCACTCAGTGAAGTAAAAGCAGTATGGAATCATACAGGTAAAGTCTTTATCAAATTATTTATGCACAGGACTAAACCAAAGTTCCTAAGTCCATCGTAATGTTGGTGTTTCCTTCTTTTGTGCTTGACTTTTCAATCATAAAAATGTGGATATAAGGTTATTGTGTATACATATGTGCACATGTTGGAGAGATGGCCTAAACTCTCTAAACTCTTGCATTTGCCATCGTTTTTCTCCAACCTTCTTTTTCAGCCTACTGAAGCGCTATCAACAGCCACTACTGGTAGACCATCAGAAATTTCAGACTTCAAATGCAGTGTTGCAGATTTGCTTTCTAATGGTTAGTATACAGATGAACACAAGTACAAGTGCATGTTCCATTTTGGTTATAATGCATGTTTGATTAACCTCATCTTCTGCAGACTTCAAGATCATTGGAACATCTCATTCATAGTCTCATTAACTACTATCGTAATATAAGCATGTTCTCACTCAAATCTCTTGTGCTCCTATATTGTCTACAAAGTTTCTGTCAGTCACTGTAAGATCCGTTTTGGGCACATGACTGTTGGACTCTGAAAGCAAAAGCTATAAAGCAAAAGCTATAAAGCTATAAATACAGTGCTTTAACTATTAGCAAATTAAAGAATATATTATTAGGTGTAAAATTACTATACATATTATGCAACTCTCATTTGGTAAAATACCGAAATGAGCAGAAGTCTATGAGTTCTCAAGTGCTATTCACAAAGTAACTAGAAACAAGAAAAAACAAACCACTAGCTGCTACAGTCTTAAAGTGCCACACACAGAGCTAAGCTAAGCATGTCTCACCAAAGAAATGAGTCTATCTCCGTGGAGGAATGTGGTAACAGAAATACCAGTTTACACTCTTTACTTGTAACAAGGCATTTTTCCCAGTATTAAACAAACTTGGAAACAGATTTGATGTAGTGAGTTGAGACAGGAACTGAAAAAAAAAATACACTTTTTTATAAATGTGAGTGATCTGACAAGCCAAAGCTGTTAAAAATCACTGTGTATTGCAAAACAAAATCAAATATTCTCTCCACAAAGCAATACCAAAGTGTTTTACTAAAATTTACAACTCAGCCTGCTCCATATGGAAGTATGTATCTGTAGAACTATCAATACATTCAAGGACAGCTCAGGTTTTCTCATCAATTACACAGTTATCTGTAAGTGCAAGCCAACTGCAGACAATGAACTTTGTGCTCCAGTTCACATTAAGAATTTGGGAGGGGAGCAGACTGATTGCTTACTGCTGTGCTTGTCCATCAACAATCCTCCCTGCTGGAGGCCCTCCTCTGCTGCTGTTCTCCATCAGGCAAAACATGCTGCCTTTCCTCATCCTTTCTGCAAGCCCTCCCTCTAACACCAAAGGATTAAATGTTTAAACTACCAAAGGCATTGCAAAGTTTGGTCAAATCATAACAATTGAACTACGAAGTTTCTTAGGATAAAATGATTACAATGCTCTCTGTTTACAAACAGAAAAAAAAGCCAAAATAAATCAAATACATAAGGGCATCTTTTGAATTAAGTAATTTCCCATTTTCAGGAAAAATTGTGTATGTTTTATTTTACTTTATGCAAAAAAGCTGTTTGGCAACTTGATTCCAAAAGTCTATTTTCTTGATACCAATGTCATTACTAAAATTGGGACAAGACATGCCATAATTGCTGGCGCCAAGGAGGTGATTATATCACTCTGGAAACATTGCAAAATGTGCAATCCAAGAGACTGAGAAGAAGAAATGCCAGCATCTAGCACCAGCCTCTACAGCTGAAAAAAAGTCACTGTAACGTTGCTTTTGGAACAAGCTTTGTCTCCAACTATTTTCCCCTGACATCTGGTTATTTCATCCTGTGAAGTGTTCCCAGGAGAACCAACAATTTTGCCAAATAAAAAGTACTTTTCAAGCAGTTCTTTTCAGAAAACTCAACCTACATGTCCAAAGATCTGCTAAGCTGATCACACACGTGGCTGTGTGGTTACGTACCCTTCCCAGCTAGAACCGTTGTAGTTGCACCATCCATCACCCTGTCTAGCCTACAATTCTGGAGCAGAACTCATGGTCAAAGTCTTTGGCTCTCAAGGAGAAACCTTAAGCAGACCTGGGGCACCCTAGGCAGCAGAAGGACCCACACTGCTATTTTACTACACAAGCTATCAGGAAATCCTTTGTTTCATTCTTTTCTTTTGCAGGAATGAAGTAGGATGCGAGGATACAAAAACGTGTTCTTTCACTGGATGAGTCATCCTGAGTGAATCATTTTATCCATTTCCCTACCTGCAAAATGGGTACCTTGTAAAATGCTAAGAGCTCTGGTCATTAAAAAAAAAAAAAAAAAAAGATTTTGTAAGAGCTAAAATGAGTATTACTGGGACTAGTATTAACAGCAGCAGAAATATCAGAAACACTGCTTTTAAGAAGCTATCAAAAGTGGATTTGGGTGGGAAAAAGAGAAATTTAGAATTTTTACTGTTTTGCCACATAGGAAACATGTGAAGGAACAGGGAGAACACAAGAAAAGAAAGACTTGCTTTTTTACTTGTTTTGGTACATTTACTTTCAAGACATTCTCATCATTAAAAATGGAGTGGAAGAAGACTTTAGATCTGATATTTCTGTAACACTTGGAAGCAAATGGAGAGAATAATGGCAACCCCACCCCCAATAAAAACAAACAAACAAACAAAAAGGAAAAAATAATAAACAAAAGAAAAAAACTCACCATAAATTTAGTATAATAAATTTTATGAAAAAAAGTTTAGAAAAGAAAAAGGAAAATCTTTTTCACTTCAGGTGAGAAGTTGGTTAGATTTTTTTTTTTAAATGTGGTGTTTATTTTCTCTCCACTCTATGCTGTACTTCTATAAGACACAGAAAATCATTACGAATTCTCCTTTCAGGCAGAATAAGATTATTCTTTTTTTTTCCGAACAAAAAAAAAGGACTATAGAATTAAAAAAAGAAAGTTAAACAAGAGTAATTACTGCAGCAGATGAAACATTACTAAGGTCTAAAGGAGAAAAACCTGACAATGGCCAAATATGTGCTTGGCATACCCTACCATACAGTCCTGACAGAACAGCAGATGGGTGAGCGTCTCCTCCTGGGAATCTGGTAGTTGTGCCTTAAGGAAGCCTCGACAGTACATATTTTCCTGTACTATTCTTTTTTTTACCCCCTCCAGCCACGTCTCTTTGCCAACACAGGAGAACCTGCCCATCCATGAGAAAGACGTGCTATTAAAAAGGATAGGCAATTAAGCAGGCATGTGTACTATTTTCTTCTTTGAAATTTTTCTTTGAATGTTAAAAGTTAAGGCAATAAAAATAGAAACTTGTTTATATCTGACCTCTCTAATGTGCGAATGAAGTAGCGTGAGTGAAACACCAATACAGTTTGCACTAATAAACTTAAGTGTCAACATAGGAGTGCAACTTAGAAACATTAAGCATAAATTTGCAGAATATTGATGGGTTTGTACAATTTCAGAGATTTCTGCAAGGATGCTTGAGACATGAAGCATTCAAATAAACCAAAACATAATCATCAAGGAGTATTTAAAAAAAAGAAGAAAGGATGGGAAATCTCTGCTTACACTTCAAATATTAAAGTTCATACAATTCCCTGACACCTGAGAAAGTGAAATAACCAATAATGGGAGTATCTGTATATTTTTAATCTTCATGAACTATTATGTTACACAGTAATGTTTGTGATTGTCTCAGTTCCACCCTGGAAAGCTGGATTTAATTTATTTTCTAAGCAGCTGCAATAAAGAATATTGCAAAAGAGCTGACTCTGGAAAGCTAAATTTCAGGAAATGGGGCCTTTTCTTTTGCTTCTATGAATACAATGTCTGAGGCTAATTTAACATCAAAAGAACTAGGAGGTAACTCTGAAACCAGATGCTGGTCCTGAGCTTCACAAAGATAGTACAGCAATGTCAAAGAGGTTCAGAAGGCTGCTCTCAAAATCATTGCTCACCAGGATTATTATGACAAAAGCCATAACATGATAGAGAATATTCACAGACTTAGAAAGGAAGAGCAGCAGGCAAAGGTGCAATGGACTGGACATCTGTGTAGAGAAGGAAGAAGAAATACAACAAAGGATCCTTATGCTGCAAACTCATCCTTTTTAGCACATAAATATCCCTAGCAAACAAAATTCTATTTACCAATACTTTTCATGAAAGATTGAAGAAAAGGGATGTGCTCACAAGCAAAAGTACATTCCAAAAGCTGCTAGCCCTTAGATTTTCTTCTCCTGTTAAAACATCTGCAGTGGATTTTTAATTAATGTTATAATTTTAACATTATTGAATTTCAAAAGTCTCTTCCAGGGAGTTTTGAAAGTAACTCAAAAGTTACTGGAAAGTAACTTTTTCTTTGTTTTGTCATTCTGGATTTCTAATTGCCAATGAACATTTAAATTAAAATAAAATTTTATTTTGAGCAAAACCCCAAATATTACCATGATCAGTATCTGAAAAAGAAAAATTGGAGAAAGCAGAGAAAGCAGCTGATCTATCTTAATGATAGAAGAGTTACAGTGTTTTGCTTTCAATTACAAGGAATTATACAGAACTTCTATTTCTAGTGCCAGTAACCAAGAAGAAAATAACTACTGGTTAGGAAATCAATCAATTTTAGGTGATCAAGTAAAATGTTCTGAAGAGCTACTAGAAACTGAAAAATGCATGCTTCCCACCCATCTAAACCAATGTAATCATACTGATAGCATAAATACAAAGTTATATTTTACTGTTGAAATAAGTAATTGTGAGAAAGTTGCAAATGCACAACATCAGTAACAAAGCCATAAGGTTATCTTACTGACACAGGGGTGAATGCATTTCTGAGGTGGAAAAGCTGTTTGGACAAGATGAAAAGCTGTGATGGCTTTACAAAATGTCATTTCCAGCCTTTCCCAAGAATGGAAATTCCAAGAAGAAAAATACACTACTTCACAGCTGTGAATGTCCTGCTTGGCAAAAATGCCAATGTAATCACTATCTGTGATTCAAACGCAAATGATGGCATTGATGATAAATATGAGTAAGGACCTCATGGAAATGTAGACCTCTAGAAAAGTCAGATTCATTTCAAAAGGCTATCTGTGCATGTGCATAACAGCAAGCACATCAGTTACAAACCGGCTGGTACCAAGAGGAACATAGCTGTAAGAGATAAAATCCTTCTAATAGGCAATTGTGGCATTTGAGTTGCCACAAATGCTAAGACTTTATGAAGGCTGCCGCCACCACTAGAGGTTCAAAGAATGGTTCCTAACATTTTTCCAGCTCAAATCTCTGGCCCTTAAAGAACGGAAAACATATGTCAGCAATTAAGTCACTAATCATACTGTTACCAAGCATAAAAACAGTGCCTGCGCCAATATCGACTGAGACACTTTATATGTTTTCTCAAATGTCCTGGACCCTACATGGCATTGAACCTAAATGGTCACTTCGGTCATAGTGAAACCTAGGCAGGTATGGGTCTTTCCTTAATAGTATGGAATTCTGAGCAGATGGCCTGAGGTGACTATCACAGGACAAGAGTGACATAAAACCAAAGACCAAACCAGACATTGGCTTGGCACAGTGTTTCCAAGAGGATAAAACAAAAAATAAACTTCTGCAGACTAGGCTGGAAAGGGCACAGCTTCAATATCACTGAGCCAGCCAGCATCATTTTCAGGCTCATTAAATGAAGGGCATCTGAACAGTTTGCTTGAGAACTGACACAGAATAGGTTGAACTTTTCAAAAGTAATTAATTATGCAATTGTAGTGCCTACCACTGATCATCAGCAAGGTTTGAACCAGGGGTCCCATTGGCTTTGATCCATGTGTTCTCTTACCATGCCTTCCAAACATAAGTTTTAAAAGATCCCTTATGCTTTGTATATTTCCACTTGAATGTTGTAATTTTTTTTTTTTTTCTCTGTGTCTATTACTCCTTGATTCTTGTCAGATTTCCTCTATATGTGGATACAAATGAAAGACTAGTATCACAGGGATTTCCTGTGATAACAGGTAACAGCCTGGTAAACAACCTTAATGTCCTCGGGTTCTAAATCACTGATTTCTTTCTCTTGTGAAACTTATCAGTACATTTTGAACTCCTAGCAACTTAAGGCAGACCAAAGTATCAAATCAAGACTTAAACATAATAAAGAGGGGGAGAAGGTAATAATCTAGTCAGCTCTTTGGACACTGACTGTCCTCCAGAGCTACTAGAATACCTATTGAAATGGGCAGTAACAATGAAACTTTGTTTTGGGGGATGCTTACTGTGCAGGTTTTGGTGTATCATGAGCTGCTGAGGAGAGAAATATTAGATTTCAAATTTTCAAAATCTGTTTGCTAAAGCAGAAGAGAAGAAATGAAAATTATGAAAGGTGATGTAAAAGTACTGAATAGTTTGTGGACCAACAGGCAAAATGCTCACTATGCAAGATACAAACCAAAGAGCAGCCAGAGTTACTTAAGCAGAATGGTTTTTTCCTTGTCACAGAAAAGGCATACATCTACTATCTCATTATCTGATTCATACAGAGGTTTATACTGTAGAATAGAGACAGAAAAGAAGTCAGGGAAACATCATTGTTTTCCAGTCTGGAGAGAAACAAATCACAATAGCTCCTGACACACACCCAATTCCTCTTTTCAGCCCTGTTTTGTAGAAAGAACACAATCAGGTGTGGTTTGACTTTTTCAGAAAATAAATTGTGAAACAGTGAGTATTAAAGGGTAAATAAATCCAAAGAAATTTAGAGAAGAAAGGAACAAGAACCTGAATATGAGCCAGGAGGGAAAAGCTGTCCAAACCCAATTGTCTGCTGCTGTAAATAAGCATTTGCTTAATTTATGGTATAGAGTTTCTTCCATTTATATGAACAGATTTGTTCCCAAGTAAGCAAGATGCCAGGAATGGCCTGAGCAGAGTCTATTTGAAAAAGCAGTTTGTATTGCATGAATTGTTCAACATCCAGGTGGTTGAATGATTGGCATGAGGTAAGAATAGTAGGAAATTAAATTCTTATAGAATTACAGGGTATTACAACTTCAGAATTCAGTACTGTTTTAAGACTAAAGTAATGTAAAATTGAAGAAGACATGACGAAAACCTGAAACTCATTTCGAAGCATTTGCAACATCTCCCTAAATGTGCCTTTCAGCCTAGCTGCCTAGCTGCAAACTGCTTTCAAGCTGTACTTTACAGAAGCATGCTCAAGTGGGGCAGTCCTTTGTACATTTTTAATTGCTTTCACATCGCTCAACACACTTAGAAGAAAACTTGTGTTACAATGGAAGCGGGTGGAAAAAGGGACTTGGTTCTCCAGCATCAGCAAGGGATCCTTTCAGGGCCTTAGTTCCACTTCAGTCTGAAAGAACATATGGTGTTTTTTTTTTCATTTTCCATTCCTGACCTTCTTAGGGTAACTCTGTGTGTGTTTCTTTTTGGTAGCCAAAAAAGTATGCAAGAACAGCAACAAGGGACTAATAGGGCCTCTACTACTGAAAAACATCTGTTGATGAGTATAACCAGAACATCTACCAGCAGATGTACTGAAGTTACTGTTGTTCTTTTGCAACTTGACATTTTCATCTGTTGTAAATTTTCATTTGTCATAAGTGAACATGTTCCATGTTACCATTATTGAGTCTGTCAGAGCTAGCTTAAATAGCGGTCTTGCACTCTCACTGCAAGTGCAGGCCTGCTAACTTTTCAATGTTCGTCTTCATCATATTTCTGTCTACAAAATGGGGCTATACCTGCTGACAAATTTTTTATGCAGTTTCAGACTTAACAGACTAAAAATGGTGAAAAACAGTACACAGGAATTGGACGAGATCTATCTACATTTGTGAAATGGCATTTCAGTCTATCAGACGTCCTTCCTCTGTATTTCCTTTTTCCTATGTACGTTGCAACCCCAGCAGATAAAGGCGTTATCATACCATCTTTATGCAAAGCATGAAAAGTAAATATACACATGAATCAAGAATAAGAAGTAAACATGCAAAACAAAAACATGGGTTTTGTTTTCTAAAAAGTTGCCAACATCACTTGGCAAAACCTGAAAAAAAACTTTGTTTATAGATCATGTGGGGAAGATTTACAGCACAGATTTGCGCAGATGTCTGAATGTGGAGGCCAGGCTCCCCAGCAGTCCCTGGGGAGAGAGCTCAGAGGAAAGCTGGGAGCACCTGCCTGTGTTAGGATGTCAGTTCTGATTTTCTGAATGGCCCTCTTGACCTGTGCTGTTTCCTCTATCGACTATACAAGCAGAGGTGATGGAATTGTCTTTAAAATGGTGAGATCTGAAAAACAGATCTTTTTCTCACCTTTTAATTTTTGAAACTCTGAATTCAAATTTATGTTTTCTGTCACCATTAAATATTTTCTTTTTAAATGTAAGAGCTGAGAATTTCACATGACTACAAGACTTGGGTTTATATAAAAATTACTAGACCTATGCCAAGTGGAAAATAATAGAAGCAGATACATTTTTATAAATGATAAAAACTTGACTGGAACAAAAGTTAGGATGGGAAAAAGAAAATAGTATTTACACACACAATTTAATTCAGACACACCTTAGGATGGCATGAGATGACAGCAGTAAGACTACAAACTGTTAAGACAAAGGGGGTCATTTATGGAAGTGTAATGCACTTATTTGGTCATATATACCATAAGGAGTACAGGCTTTATTACGCTGTGGCTTCTCACATTAAATATGAAGAAACATAACTTGTGAGGGCTAAATATCTTTTTAGCACACCTGACACACATGGAAAATACAGAGATACAAAAGAGGAAACTGCAAATTGTAGTATATAACATATATGGTATGTTTTATGTAGATATACACATGTCCACAAATGCACACTTGTCCAAATTTGCAGGCATGTGTCTAAAGTGCAAACAAACCAAAAGGATTAAGCTGTTTAGAACATAACTGGGTTTGTGATACAGCAATAAGGGTGTCAAAGCATGTAGGAGAGGTTGAACAAGGAAGGATGAAAGCTGCAATAACACAATTTTAAGATTGCTCAGTTTTAGGTGTGTAAATACCTGTTTTATAACTGGAAGTTTTGAAGGCAAAAACTGAAACCAAGTGATTATTTATTCATGAAATGAAGTCAACATTATGAAAATAACTGTTTTGTTGCAGTCTTGCAAAGGCAAATTTTCATGACATTTAAATGAGGAAGGCTATTTCAAACTCAGTTGGAAAGGAAGATTTAAATGCAAACAAGGAGGACAGAAAAAGTGCAAAAGAAAAAAGGGGGGAAGTAAACTAGCTACAGAGTTGGACCCCAGATGATAAGGCAAATGTATAGGGGTATGACAAGAGGAAAATAGATGTTGGCTAAGTCAAGGAAACATCACATGTCAAATGACAGCACTGCTCACAAGCTTCAAATCGCTAAATATGGAAATTTCTGAGACAATAAAGTTGATTATGAATATAAAGCTCTAAGAAGGAAGATGATCTTATGTAACTGATCTTGTGTAGGGGATGCTTCAGGGCAGCAGCAACCAAGAAGCTTTTGTAGCAATTGGCTGTTTTTTCTCTATACCTCTTTGAAAGAATTTCCTAGAAGTTCTTGCTGGAGTCTGCCCTGATGTTTGTGTGGGTGGATGCTGGCAGCAGCTATGAGATGGAGTATGACAACATGTGGAAATAGTCATTGGGGTTCAGAAAGCAGTGTAGTCATGCCACTGTAGTGGAGGGCTAACTGGCCTTGGTACAGCATCATCCCACCAGCTCCCAGGACAGCACAGCTGGCACCAACGTGCAAGTCTTTGCCATGTGTTGTCTTGCACTATACGTATGTAGCATCTATGTCCTTCTTTCTTTGGAACATGTTATGGGTACATGTTATAGAGCTATTTGTTCGTAGGGTGTTACATAATGACACGTGGGAATTTCTTCAAAATGTTGATAATTAACTATAATTTCACCAAAACTGAAACTTTTCACACACACACAAGAAAAGAAATTTAAGTACAAATTTCAGAATTATCAAAATTTTTTTCATCAAAATAAACCCATTTTTTCTAGTCTGACATGATTTTTTACTCAAATAGTTGACCTGAATAGTAATTCTAAATTATTAAATTGAAATAAAGCATAATGAAACTATTGAAATGAATTTTTCAACTGATGTGTGCTGAATTTATTTTGAGATCTCTGATTAAAAAAAGGCAGTTATTCATACTTCTGAAGCAATCTTCTTCCTTTTTTTAATGCCTAGCACTTTCACAGAAGGGGAAAAGTCCTAAATATCTATAGAGAAAAGTATTTTTGACTTTGTGCTTGAGGTTTTGAGTGTATTAGTGTTAAATAGCACCATCAGGTGCTGTTATAAAACTAGCAAATGAAATGGAGAAGAAATAAATTTGTCATGTATTCCTCTCTGTGCTTCTTGAATCCTCAAAACTGAGGTCAGATGAGCAAAATCAGTTTCTGCCATTTAGCTTCTAAAGCTGTGCACTGTTCTGTCTTTTTATAAATAACAGGTTTGAAAATGTTTTATAACTTTTGATGAAAGAAAAAATATTTATAAGATCATATCATATAATAGCCATGTCATGCACCTATTTAAGTCATACATGCACACACCTTCACATGTCAACAAATAAAGAAGCGCAGAAATCTACTTATGTGTTTTGTAATGTGACCTTAAGAGACGTGCTCTAGTGCATATTAGTCTGAATTAAAACCCACTGTAGCTGAAATCCAATGGGAATCACAGCAATGAGGGTCACTAATTTGTGCTGCCATTAGAATGATGACACTACTCCTTAGTAGCTTCACAGATGTGAACTGACCACGCTTTGAGCACAAGCTTTTTCAACATTACTTTCAGCCTAAGTAGTTGGTTTATTCTTGCTGCTGTGTTCTAAAACGTTCCATTCCATACTGGACTTCCCTAGTTTTATATGAATACTCTCTTTATATTACAAAATAATGCTACAACTACTAAATATTAAAGTATATACTCAGCATAAGCTAAGTTAGTTGCACTAGAAAGAATTAATCTGGTTAAATGTGCACACTGCAGGTGCCCATATACAAGTTAGATTCCATTTGTATGTATAATTTATATTCAGTGGAGCTTTTCTTGATAAAATCAGTGACATCATGAGCACATCTCCTCCTGAGGCAGACAACCAAAATATATGATGTAAGTCACACCCTGAAAGCAAGTATTTCTCTCTACTGAGAATGTGAGGTTAGTAGTTCAGGTATGGCAGACATCTATCTTTAGGTGAGCTGAATCCTGTCTGTTATGCCTTGCAGTGTAATTGTGCTTCTCAGGAAATTGTGTTGGAAGAAAAGTGCCCTTATCTTGGAAAAAAATGCAACCAACTAGTTCAGCCATGGTGTAATGGAAAGGCATAAAAGGGAGAGAACTTCTATCAAGGCATCTGCACACTGGTCCAGATTTGGGCTACCTCCTATCCTCAGTTGAACCAGCTGTAAATGGGCATTTGGTCATTCAGGCCGAGCTGTCAAGTGAGCTCCCCATGAAACTTGCTGCCCTCTCCATCACATTATGCTAGGGATAGACACTGAAGTACCTTGTCTCCACTGACCTCACAGTCCAGTTAGTTACATTTGAATGGAACTTTGTTCGTGCCCTGATAATCTACAGATGTGCACAGGGAGAAGGTGTGAGAACAAACTGTGCTGTAAATGCAAGATTATATCTTCAGGAAAATTGAGAGTGGATTGTTTGCACACTAAAGTGAGTGGCAGAGAACTACATCATGTGCTTGAATGTGGTGGGGAAAGAATATTAGGTATGTTTTTCTGGATGCAGCTTGAAAGAGAATGTGTCTAAGGAAGTGCCCTTTCTTTGCTGGAGTCAAACTTTATCATTTGTTCTTTTTGGCATGGTGTGCAATATTTTTGTTTGTTTAAAAAAACATTTATTATTTCAAGACAGCAATTCTTATCACATTCATGTTAAAGTAATTGGATTTTATGTTGGCAAGTCTAATATTTCTGCTCTAAAAAAAAATGCAGAGATGAAACCATGCCAAAAGATTGTGTTGGCAAGAAAAAACAGTAAAAATTCTCTAAAATCACTTACTCAACTTGAAATTGCAGTCAAAAAAGCTAACAGCATACTGAGCATCATCAACAAAGGTACTGAGAAAAAAAGCAGGTATAATTTTACTACTGTGTGAAAACCTTGGTGTGTTCACGTCTTGAGTAATGCATGCCATCTGGTCTCTATATTTCAAGGACACAGTGGTGCTTGAGGAAATACAATGAACAGCAGCTAAAATGATCAAGGGATGGGGCAGCAGCCTTTTTAGGAAAGTCTAAGGCAGCTACAACTCTTCAGTTTCTACAGGAAAAGGCTGAGGAGGTTATGACTGAGCTTCACAAAATCATGAAGTTGGTGGATAAAGTGAATGCAGAATCTTTCATCAAATGTCACAATGACAAAACTGAGGGATGTTTGTTGAAACCAGTAGGACACCACTTCTAAAGCACAGTAAAGAAAGTGCTTTCTTACATAGTCAGAAAGGTTGTCAGAAGGCTGTGGGAGAAGACAGTGTCAGCAAATTCAAAAAAGAGGTTAGACAAATCCATGGGCAACAGGTCTTTAGATGGATTCTAAAGGGAACTGCCAAGGGTGAACCCTGTAACATCCCTAATACAACACTGTAGATGCTTGGCAATATATGATGGGAATGGACTGCAGAAAGTGGACAGGTTTTCATGTTCTCCTGTTGCTGCAGGTGAAGACAGAATACTAGGTTAGGTAGACCACTGTTTAGGCCCAGTAGGACATGTCTTATATTGTTAGAAAATAGAATACTTGATGACCCTAAACTCCACCCTTAATTCACTAGACAAAATAGCATTTGTTCTTGTTTCATTTTGTACAAATAACACTGTTTAATGTATTACACTCTGCAAAATAGTGTAATGCTGACTATGCAGGCTTCCTCATTAGCACTGACACTGGCAGAATAAATAAAAACACATGTACCACCTCGAATTTCTATGGTCGTCATGATTTGAGGCCCATACTGCTTATGAAAGCCTATTTTGCTAAATGAAGTCACCTACGACTTCCATCAAAGTCAGACTTCATGCAGGAAAGGTCATCTCTAGCTTACAGGCTTTGTTCAGCATTCAGAAATCCCCCAATTCTGCGTATGATATTTGGTACTTCAGCATCCCTATGAGTTTGGACACTGTGCAGCTTGCACTGAACTTTCCCAGTGGACTATATTCAACATCTTCAACTGCTAAAAGTGTAATTCAAAATTATGTAAGGTCCCAACCCTTTTTTGTTCAAGAATAGTTTTCATAAGCTCTGGCAACAGGGGACAGGTAATACTGCCAACAATGACAACAGCCACTTGCCTCCCACAAACAATCATAATACTGGAGTGGAAAAAAGATTCATCCAGTATAGCAATAAAAAACCTTAACTCTTCAACAGCCAAGTGGTATAAATGCTGTTAATACTATTCACAGTTACATTTACATAGTGTTCTCTGCCCTGTAGACAAATACTTCTTCAGGGAATACCCTAGTTTTGCTCTTGATCTCCCCAGCACTGGGATTCCCAATCTGAAAGTCAGCAGTTACTTCAAATATAGATCTGATGCCAATAACCTAGAGGTATACAACTCATTCAATAACATTTATTATATATATTCATCATCCCTATACTGGCAATAGGCTTCCTAGCACTAAGCAATTAACCAAGGAACATCTGTTTTGGGATGGCCAGTGTCTAGGCAATGTGATCTAGCCACAGCTTCCTCCTGCCAGACGTGGGCACCAAAAGACTGGGTCACACTCATGGTAGAGTTCTACTTTGTGGTACCTTTAAGTCAGGAAGCCAGTGCTGCTACCTCAGGTCAGCACAGCTGGATCTCATCTCATTCTTCTGTCCTGCCTCTTCTGTCCCAGAAACAACACTATCCACTGATGTCAGGCCACAAGCATTTTCTTGTCTCCATTCAACAAAACTTTTATTTAGCATCCCTGTTGTGATTTACATATTAAGGGTACAGTCATGACAAGTTCATCCAATACAGCAGTTCTGTTCCACTTATCTGTAAATATGTTATAGTCTGAGAAAGTCATACTTGACAATATCCTTCAACAACTTCCAATCTACCGAACTCTGTGCTATCGTAGACAAGCGTATCACCGACTTCTGGAATTAAATAAGAACAGATGCATTGTTCTGCAGAATACCACAGATTGAATCATTGAAGGCCTCTGCTCTCAGGGGCACCAGAGAGGCTGGGGTATATGCCCCTTGCAGATCAGCCAACCCTAAGTTAAAAAAAAAAACAGGAAAGCCTGAATTGGCATATGTTAAAAAAATAAATAAAGACAGAGGAAGGCCAACCCACAAAGTAAACAGATAACTATCAACTCTAGACACACCACGCAGAAAAAATTGTGGCAAAAAGCTGACAATAGTCCTGAGGCTTATTAGTTCTTTGGGCTAATTATCTGTACCATGAGAAAATAAAGAAGTTCTAAAATCTGATCAGCTGCACCTTTTCCAGCTGGTAAGCTGTTGTCCAACAACACTGGCTGCTTGCTTGACTTGCCATCAGTTCCACACCTAAACTTCCCAAATTTTAACTTATTTCCTCCAAAATAGTATTTTTTTTAGAAGTTCATATTTTTCCTTCATTACAAAAGAAAAAAATAACCAACAAAAAAACATTTCCTGTGGAACACTGCTGCTCTACTGTTCAGTGGCAAATAGTTAAGGAAGTGGAGTCATATTCTCATTTATTTGTGTGTACTCCTGTCTCAGCCAAGGTTCTACCTTACAGTGAGTTTCCTTAGTACCTTGTTATTTCTTCTCAGGAATAACAAGACAAATGAATCATCTTCTCTGAAAAGTCCGTACCGTCATTTAGCCATTCTAGACTATTCCCCAGAACTTTTCTGATTCACAATCACACTTCACAATCACATGCAGAAGTTAGGAATGAGTAGGAATGAGTGGCAGAATTGAGCAGCATTAACGTAACAGGTAATAATCCTTAAATAAGTCACCTTCTTATTTTGCATAAATACCAACCATCTGCTTCTACTTCAGTCACTATAACGTCAGGAGAAATCTTCCAAGGTGCATCAGAAAGAGAAGGCTTGCCTACAGACCATACTGTCATGCTAAGCAGTAGCCAGTCCCGACTGAGTCGACTTTGCAAGGCGAAGCATCAGCACAGCCTGGGCTCACCTGCATCTCCTCAAAGCCAGCTGGGTGCACCTCTGCAAGCTATCAGCAGGTGATACCCTATGGATGCTTCATAATATTGATACTGGAAAGAATAACCCTGAATTTATTGCATCTTTTGGACAGAGGGTGAGTGTGATTTCAGGGAACCAAGAGCAGAGGATTCTCTGCCTTGTCTCTGAGTCTATTCCATCCTCTCACTGGTCTCCGTGTGTTGGGAGCCTGGTTTCTGTTCTTCATGGGAACTTTGTACACGTGGGAAACTGCAGTGCAAGGATATCCTGGGACCATTTCTCTCAAACCCTTGAAAGAGGGATATCCATACTTGAGTGTAACCCTGTCACTCAAGTCCCTGTGCTCGCGGGACCCACAAACCCTGCCTTGGCTTT
The DNA here is from genome assembly GCF_000737465.1 of Haliaeetus leucocephalus. NCBI lineage: Eukaryota > Metazoa > Chordata > Aves > Accipitriformes > Accipitridae > Haliaeetus > Haliaeetus leucocephalus. The sequence continues at coordinate 4,138,985 of NW_010973158.1, read as the reverse complement.
TCTTCTCACATTCTCCCATCTTCTTCCTCCCAGTCACCCTTGCTCCTCCAACACACAGCAGGATCGCTATGTCAACAGATGAAGAAAGCAGAATTACATGCCACAGCTCTCCCAGTCTCCTGGCCTGAACACCCATCAGTGCTCCTGACTTCATCACATTACTTGTCCCTACGCATTTCGGCGCTGTTAAATACTGTGGCGAGACTGTCGTGTTGCTATTCTGCCCACAGACTGGGAGGGAGTGGCGCTGACGCACAGGGACAAACCCACAGACTCCCGAGTCTGGTGATAAGAACACCAGCTGAAGTCCTGCAGGTGACTCGCAAACCAATCCTGCTCAGGACCGGTGCGAAGGCTGCTCTGCTCGGCTGGGCAGTGTGGGTAGGGTGAGCCAGCCTGGCGCCCAGGGGCTGAGCTCGCTGCGGGGCGGCTGGCAGCTCCCTCCCCTTCTCCCCTCCCTCAGCACTCCAGTTCCCCTCTGGTCTCTGGCTGGGGCAGGGCTTGCCTGGCTTCGCTCCACACCACCAGAGAACATCACACACCTTGTCTAGTCAGCCTCCAAAGATGTCCCTGAGAGCCACCTCCGAGCTCAGGTAGTGTTTCCAAATGGCAGGGTAGCAGAGGACTCTCAATTCACCATTAGCAGAACAGGTATTCCCACCTACCAGATCAATGTTGTAACTAAAGGCATCAGCAACAAAAGGCAGGCAGGCAGGCAGGCAGGTATTTTAGACAGAATACTTGGTGGTCAAATCAGCCTGCAGCTATTAGCTACGCAGATTTTTTTCTTTGAAATGTTTTCTTTTTTCCTGCAAGAATCAATGCAAGCAGTCAAAAAAGAAATAATTCAAAGGCAGATTTAATCAGAAAGATACTGATTTATTTGCACAGTTGCACGTAATAATTAAGGTATGTGTTAGCTCACTACCTTGGAGACACCCTGCAGAGTGTAACACTTCAGCAATTCATATTTCACCGACAGAGTATTACTTTACTATACTTTAAGAAATATATGGAGCCACTACTTACTGCAGTTATTTCAGCAAAACTCTTCCTTAGCAGTTTCTGAGAATGACTGGGACTACTCTTTAGCTTGAGCAGTGTAGTTATTTCATTTTCTTTTACTACAAAGTGGTTTTAGTAAAGGACAACTGGAAAAAATTACTAACTTCTTTAATGGTAGTGCTGACATGGCTTTAACTCAGAACATAGACTATTTAAAACAAAGTTTTTAATAGGCTAATGTTCAATTAACTTGATATATTTCCTCACAAAGATATTTATTTAGTTACTAGTCTATCCCACAGTAACACATCAGCCATTTATCTCTAAACATAGGCTATATCTTAAAATACATCATTTTATATCAGTTAAATATAGCCCTGAACAATTAGTCTATTATGTGTTTATTAAAATGATGGTGGTTTTCTTAAAACAGAGAGAGAGGGGAAAAAATGTGGGAGACATTAAAAGAGAAGAGGGAAATTATTTCACATACCTAATAGAAACCTGTCCTGTCAGTGCCTATTAAGCTATATAAAGCATAAAGTTCTCACAAGAAAAAATAATTAATTAAAAGACAAAACTTTGCTGATTTCTAACTGAAAAAAATCTGCAAGAAAAACATACAACAGATCACTATTACAGGCTGCTTCTGCTCCTCTGAGCCTCTGAGAGGAGGGGAAATGCATGAAGCATAACACAGCATAGTCTCACACATGCTACTATAAAGTCTGTCTCCTCCCAGGACACTTATCTCTACCAGTCAGTCTATTTATGCAGCAAAACGACGTGTAAGTATCCCAAAATAGCTCACACAAACTGTAGCTTCATTTTACCCTCCACCCTCCAGAACTGCAAGCTTTATATCATAACTTTGTTCCTGAAATAAATCTACTGAAGATTTTTAGAAGGTACCTGTAGGTGCAAGGACTGAACACTGAATGGGAAAAACATATGCAATGGGTTAAAAAAATGTTTGCAATGGGTTCTCATTAAAAAAATGCTACACACTGTATTGTACAAGAAAAAGCTAAATAAATTTTGTTTCTTACTACTAATCCTGAAAATCAGATGCTGAACATCTTCAATAACCATGCAAAATCTATCAAGTCAAAATTAAACTCTGTGACTTTCTTGGGACATGTCTGTGTGTCATAATAGGAAGGGGAGCTTTAAAGAAACAAACCAAACACATTACCACATTGTGTCGGCAGTCCTTAAGGAGCTGGTAGATCGGGATCTTGGCTTCATAACAATGCTCATTTTGAAAAATTCCTTCAGTATTTCTAGCAGTCAAACATCAGTTGTCCTTACAAACCTCATTCTCAAAGTACTCCATTTCGAAGTATTTTTTAAAATCCTCTGCTTTTTAAAACCCTTGAAATCCGTCTCCTGTAATAATCCAGGCTCTGGAGGAAGAATTGTAACACGCTGCAACTCCTTCCTTTTTCACGCTGAATTTACTCTAGCACTGTGCTGTTCGGAAATGACAGTGCTTTTCTCTTCTGTCTTATATTGCCCTGGGAGGAACTAGTCTATTTTGAATCTATTCTCCCTGCAGGTCACATGGGAATGAAGGCAGCTGAAAAGAGTCTCTACCTCTTTCTTGCAGTTTGATAACAACAGGTTTAAAGGTCAATCACATTCAAAAAAAAAAAAAAAAAAGAAAAATACTGACGGATAATAAATGAAAGGGAAAGATGTATGTAAGCTACAGTAACATTATTGAGTTTGCAGGGAATTTCCACTTAGAGACATGCTAGATAAATTACTCTCTGTGGAGTAAAGAAAGGCACAGAGATTTTTCATTCCAAGTTAACTAAAAGCTTTATCTAGAAACGTAATTCTTCCCTTTCTTTTTCTCCTAACCCTAGATACTGTGAATAAGTACTATTGTCTAACTTCAGAAAACAGAAAGTATTCCCTGTCTGAAAGACATTCAAAACACTGTGGGGAAGTTAAGTAAAAATAAAATTCCTTGTTTACTGTTAAAGTCAAACACACATACAGACAGCCATTGTTATAAATCACTGAAGGACAAAATACCTCAGTTAAAGAACTCTAACATGACGTCCTCTCTACTGTATTGCAGAAAGACATCTTTTTCTGTTACAATAAATACATGAATAGTTTATGCATTACAGACAAACTTGTATTTTTAATTTCTAGCCAAAAACTTATCGTAAAAGCTTTGAGAGTTAATTCCTTTTAGGAAATACTAGTGTAAACATATTTGGCAATTTCAGCGTTAGAAGACGAAAAAAATGCTCAGAACTGGATAGTGAATATACCATTTAAATTACACATTTTGAATTTGCTCTGAACTGTGCTAAAATTGTTTTTAAACTGAAAGAGCAAAGTTATTGCTCAACAAGTGGTTACATGCATAATAGCCATTCCTTTGTACAGTCTTTACAAGTGTTGCAGTATATTACTTTTGATGGTACTGCAGCTAGGTTAGTAATGAAAGCAAGCACTAAAAATTGTATTTATAAAATTTAAATAGACTTGGCAAATAGAAGTAAAACATGATAAAAAGGCTTTGCATTAAAATATAAAAAAATTAATCAAATAGGAATGTGCGTAAAGTGTGTAAAGCTCTCTAGAACCTTTGCACTTTATTTTATAACAGTAAAATAAAATGCATTAACAACTGCATTGTGTATCAACAGGAAAGATCCTAACTGCCCTGGAGCCTTGTGCCAGTCACCTGCATATGAAGTGCTCCACAACAGCAAAAGGAATGTTGATAAGGTTTCTTGCTAAGCATTCTGTTCTTTATGTTTTCTGGCACCTATCTTTCAAATATCACCTAGTGGTTAATGCAGGACCTTTTGTGAGAGGAATCATAAAAGTTAACCTCAAAGAGTGGAAAAAGCATCTCTGGTAAATTTAGCTCAAAAGCTCATACAGTCATGGGACCTTTCGTGACAGTTGGGGCTGTCACTGTGCAGGTCAAACATCTATAGAAATGGACATAAATCAGGCACCATGTTGTGAAACTTTATTCCTTAAACAGATGGAATAGATCAGGAAGAAAAACAAAAATCATATGAAATAGAGGTCCTGGACTATTACAGAATAGCTGGCCATTTAAAAGCTTTTTTTAAAGTTTGCCTGATTATTTATTATTGATAAATATCAACATTATTCCCATACCAATGAAGGAACACAAAATGAAAGAAAATAAAACTTTTGACTAAGTGGTTTCACAATACCATACTGAATGTAATATTCAAGGACTACTTCTGCTGTGCCACAGAGTAGGTATTTCAGGATGGTTTGTTCTCAAAAGCATATCAGTCAAGATGCTGCCTCTTACTTGTAGTTAATAGAAATACAACTAGAAATATACTGTAGTATATTTATATACCAAAAATTACTCTACAATATAAATACACTGTAGTTACAGGTACTTATATAATTAAGGTAGTGTTTTTCAAAGCAGATTCAGAAAAAAAAAGTCTGATGGAGGTGCAGACCACCAACGGAGGTAAATACTAACACCTATTGCTAACATGCTTTCTTTTCTGGTCTCCTTCATCAGCTCCTTAGAAATAAACCCCGGCCCTCCAAGTGCCTGCCAACTTCAGACCAGGTACTATTATGAAATATATATTAATCAGCAACAAGAAGATTACAGTATTACAGCCATATTCCAAGCAGTTAAATCAGAGCCTGTCCTCAGGTAGCAACCTTAGAAGCAAAGGCTTCCTGCAAAAAAGAATCTATCAGTAGCAGGGAGAGCTCACAGTCCTCCAGGGAATGTTAGTTTTATGTGAAATTAAAAAACTGACTTTGGTGAAGCTAAAAAAAAAAGAGTTTGAGAAAATGAGGCATAAAAAAGGCAACAGTAAGCAATCAAAAAACCGTCTTAATTTTTCATCTGGATTGGTATCTTGCAGGCCATGTGGAAAGCAAAACCCAGTTGTCTGTGATTTCTCAGCTTGATTAGTGGGAAAAGGTTTTTGCAGGGAACCCAGGGATTTGATAGTCAGTATGGGAAAGACAAACCTTTTCTAGAGAAGTTTCTGAGGAAACTATTAGACCAACTTTGGCAGTTAGTAATAGCTTCTAATTCGTACATAAAACATATTGTGCTGCCATTAAACTCAATGGCAGTTTTATCTAAGACTTAAATAAAGTAAAGAGCATACCAGTCCACTATGCTCACAGAAGATGACACAGCATTTATTTTAGGCCCCAGGTCTTGGTATGGGGTCAAATAATATAAACTCTCAATTTCTCATCATTTGAGGAATTATGAGAGAGAGAAATTAAGAGAATAAAGAGAGAAAAGGCAGCTCCACTCTGATAGCAATGGAAAATTGTGATATCAAATAATTAAATGTTAAAATAGCCAGTAAGAAGCCATCAAGAAGAGAAACTTCTCAAAGACATATGATATCAGAGTATAAGATCCAACTTCATTATAAGAGCTAAGACTTACGTATCAGAAGTTGGAAATGTATCTATGTTAATTGGAAGCATTCTTTTATCCCAGAACAGTATTTTATGAGTAAGAGCTACTGCATTGTATGTTATTAAATGCAAAATGCCAACAGGCAAATTATGTACAGATATATATTTAAAATACTATAAAGAAGATAAATATAAGCATATTCATTATTGTACACTGCATGCTTATAAAAAGATGTGCATGGCTTTACAGATGCACTTATAATATACACGGTACATAAATACAAGCATTTATCTGAGACATGCAACAGCCATTTGTAGCATCTGATTTGTACATGAAATTACATAACTTCAAAAAAATCACATTTCTTTTCGTTTTTGGAATCCTTTTTTAGGGTGGCAGGAATAAAAGCTCTCAAACTGAGCTCTTGGTATGCCATCACAGTTAAGGCAAGTGTCAATTGCATAATGAAACTAAGGAAGAAAAGATTTTAAATTAATGAAAATACTAAAAGATGGAGCCATTCAGTACCACTAAATACACTAATAATAAAAGCAGCAAGAAAAGCAACAAGATTTTTTATCTGTATGTATCCATCAACTGAGGTTTTGGCTGTATAGTTAAGCTGTCTAAAGAAGAAAAGATATAGAAGTAATTAAAATACGAGTAATAAAGTGTGTGCAGGATTCAGCCCACTTTGAGGATGCTTGCATCTTAGTTACTCATCTTCAAATTAGTAACTAACTGAATTAAACCAGTGTTACACTGCACAAAATTGAAAATTAAAATGAATTGGAAAAAGCATGGTTTAGGGAATGAGGTACAGGACTGACTGTTCTGTTCCATGCTTGGGAACATCTTTGTCTTGAGAGTATGGAAAATATGCTTAAACATTCTGAGTTTTGGCTTCGTGTGTGTAAAACAGTGATAATGCACATCATGCTGCTTGGAAAGCACTTGGACATCGAAAGGCTGAAAACATGAAACAGGTTCCAGGGTATTATTGCTGTTGTTGTATACAAGCTGAAGAAATAGATTCACAATCTTCCTTTTTAAGACAAAGTGAAAAGTCCCTGTAGTCTGATAAGACAGTAACATTGTAAGTTAAAGCTGCAACAGCTGATACGACTTTTCTTGTTTACTGGGGTGACAAATTTAGGAATTTCTAGCAAATACACATTGCTTTAGGACACACAGGGACACTGGCAATGTATCAAGAGAAACAGAATCCTGGAAGCCTAACATCAAGCCTTAACATGTAAAAAATGACTGGGCTCTTAAGTATATTGTGTGGAAGGCACATTAGCAAATGAAAGGTGTACAACAAGCTGCTGCTTCTTGATGTGCAATCTTAACTTTAACTTCATCATAACTTTATTTCTGATAGGACTATTAAAGTATCTCTAAAACCTGGAGCTGTGCTCATTGACTCAGGACTATCCTCAGCATTGCTTAGCTACTATTGCATCTGGTCTTGTGCACACTTTCTATCTTTCTTCATATATGCTTGCCAGTTTACATGTTTATATCAAGTATAGTTTTCAATGTACAAACAATATGCACTGAGATCCAAACCCAACCCTTGTAGTCTCTAGGAGCACATACTCCACAACGGGAAACATTTTCTCACAAGCTAAGCACCATACCAGTTAGTTTTGCTGAACTGTGAGTTGCACAGTTCATCTAAGTTCATCCACAGCACTAGTTTATCCTCTTACGTCCTGTCCTGCAGAACAAGACTGAAGGACAGAAAAGATTAACAAGATGTTCTTATACTACCTGTATGGGTGGGTTTGAGAACTAGTAATGCAGGTGCAGGTTCAGAAGAGACATCTTTCAATAACATGCATTAAGCCAGAGAATTAGAGAAGGACATATTTGACCCACCAAAAGTTTTTGTGAGTGCTCACCATAGCAAATGATTTAAAAAATACTCTTTTATAGGGTGTTGATGGAATGCCAGGGAGACAAACTCTGTCATTCATTTCTAGGTACAGCATATTCCCTTTTGACTGGAGAAATTTTATCAAAGAGGAAAAAGGTACACATAAATGCATGGCTAAAATAACAAAAAAATGTAATAATAATTACAGCCTAGTATTCTTAAGAATGAAGAAAGACTAACCAAAGGGCACAGAAGAAATACATTATTGTCATTAGTGTTACCTTTCTATATTCATTTACATTTAGCTGCCTGGATCAAGCTACCTGCCTTATGAATAAATATGGTTTATTTGCTCAGTGATTAAAGTGTAAATAAAGTTACTATGTGCTCTCAAAGGCTCTACTCAGACTCAGGCATGCAAAACTCCTCAGAGGTAGCATGGCAAAGAGGGCCTTATGTGACGATACCCTATTCTGTCATGATGTCTTGTCTGAAGATACTCAGTTTTGATACCCTTTGAAACTGCCAGGTGCTGCTGCCTGAGCTGTACTGTGAGCAGCAAATGAGGCATGTCTCAGAGAGAGGCCTTTACAGTGCCTCTCTTCCTCACATAGCAAAGCCAGGTTCTTGATATATGCTGGGCTTAAAAAGTGTCCCTCTGCCTTTATTCTGGCCCAATTTTAATTTGATTTGGTCATTTATGCCATTAGAGATTAGCGAATTCAGTACTAACTGACCATTCCTGGTCCACATAGACTCAGTTGCAGAAATAAAGCTTTATCAGAATAGATCTAGTTCCTGTGTAGAATTTCATTGCTAGAGATTCAAAAGAAAAAAAAGAGGTAATTTCTTGGAGTAGGAGAATTTTTTTCCTGACAAACATTATATTCTAGGCAAACAGTGTGAGCTCATCGTATCAGCTATGGCTGTGGTCTGTGGTTACATCTAGGATTAAGGTTGGAATAAAAGGTACCTGCTAATGTTGGACTAATACTGGATAACAGTGAATAGCCTAAAACTAAATACTAGCACAGTGGAAGACTCTGGACTTGAGCTGAGCTAAGGCTGCCTAGTATGTCAGGCTGTTTTTCTTTTTTTTTTTAAATAAGATATAAAAAATCCCCCCAGATACTCAACATGTCAACATATATATATAAAAAACTATAAAAATATGGGTTTTATTATGAAAACGTTGTATTTTTGTCAGCTCTAAATGGACGTACCACAATAATTACAGCACTAATTACACTGTTAAAGGGAAAATCTATAGATATTTCCATCAGGCCTTCTGTTTTTCAACTATTTGCTCCACACAAACTTGGACTACAATTTCTTAGCTAAATACTTGTTTCAAAATTAAACATTGGTGGTTCATACTTAAGTCAGTACAGAGTTAAGCAGTAGCTATGTTTTCCAAGTGCAATATGTCTGTCTTTTTGGCTAAAAAAAAGGTAAAGACTAACATTTTTTCTCTTTTGTTAATGAAGCAGTGGCTGCTAGGAAAAGCAAGTGAGAACTGTATACCTTTTATAAAGACTTCATAATTAGGGCTGGTCCTGGATGAAGTTACGTTAAGTGTCAGGCTTATTACTTTGAGCACAATGGTATTTTGTAGGATATATCCTCTTTTGTCATCATCTTGTTCAGAGGAATGGGATAGTTCTGCTCAATATTACTCAAACACAAAAGTGGGGGATTAAGGAATGATGTCTGGAAGACACTTGAGAATACTACCATTTCAGGAAGACTATGAATGTATTTCAAAAATAAAAAATATACCACGATTTCAAGAACACAAAACTTGAATATATTCAACCTGCAAATTTACATATACACTTAAATTTTAAGTATGTTAGCTAATCTTATATAGATATTAAAGCACTTTTTTTTAAATTTATCTTGTGTAGAACAAAAATCTACCATTAACAGCAAAGCTGTATTCTCCAACCACACATATTCTAAAATAAGTATGTTTCAGTAATGCTTTTGTCTTTTTGGAAGCAATGAAGCAATCAACTTCTACTATCAGAAAGTCTTCCTGAAAACAAATCTGAGGTGCAGCGTTTACACCAGTGTAACAGCACAGTTCTCTACAAACCAGGAAAGCGGACTTCTCCATGTTCTTCACTGGAAACTTGGCATCCACAGGTACTGAACCATGACCTGAATGAGTCAGACATGGGTAAGACTCTTGTTTGGTAGAATGACATCATCCATACTTCTAAGTCCTTCAGAAATATGTGAGGAAGTAATATTAAATCTAAATTATTCATCATGCTACCAAACCTTTCTTGAAGAGGAACTATACCTCTAGGGCATTTGTGTTTCACAAAATCCTCTTGAATTTGTATGAAATTCTCTGATCTCATTTATCTCCTATTTGTTTTCAAGGTATGGAAAACTCCACAGACTAAATATAGCTGGTACAGGGAGAAGAAAGAAAAAACCCAAGCATTTTATATCAACACTCAGAAATAAGAAATTTGCTTGATTTTTAACACAAAACTGTCAAACTCAAAACTGTAATTAAAAGAAAAAAACTATGTGTTTAAAAATGTGGCAACTTACTGCAGAGCATTCTGTAAGCACAAATGAAGGTTAAATTGAGACTACATTACTTGCCATGAATTATTCACTGAGAGCTGAACAAGGCACACTAAGAAAGGAATTTTCTCACTAGCCTTGAGCTGTCGGAAGGTTTGGTTGTTGATTTAAACTGGTCAGCTAGGCTCCTGCTACAGACAGCTCTGATAGGTACTTGCTGGGGTAGTCTATTTCAATGATTCAGACATCTATTTTAAGACAGAGAGAACTGCTCCTCACAGCTGTCTATCTATCTTCGACTGTGGCTGCCTGCCTACTTTACATTAGAAACCTAGATTTTGGGTGATTCAAGATAAATCCTGTGGTACCAGCCTAAAAACTACTAGCTTCCGTAACATGATTTTTTTTAATTCCAGACTCTCTTGTAGCAGTTGAACTAACTGTAGATAGGATTAAAAATTTTGCTTTTATAGAAATATAGTTTTCAAAATATTTTCATATTTGGCCTCATACCTTATCATATTTGGATTGCATGAGAGATGAACAATGTCAAGACATCACCTCGCCAGTCCATAACTAATGTAACTATCTTGGTTCAAAAAACCTACACCTCTGACCTCTCAACTCTTCCTCCCCAGAGCGGGGAGAAAGTAAAGCGATCAAAGGGAATATATATATATAGTACATCAGCTATGTCTACTACTTAAAACTTATGTAAGACTGACTTCCTCTGAATACCCAGATGTCGGGAAGGGAGAAACAATGCGTTCTCATGTTCACTGAGTCTTAAATTTCTCCCCAATTTAGGGCTAATTTGTTAGTTCTATCTGAACTCTTTATTTCATTTTTATCTGTTTGAATTTTCCCTTATTAGACAATGTACCAGGCATAAGAATAGCATCTTGCAGAATAAATCTCAAAGAAACGGCCAGCTACACTGACTGTTAAATACCAGCAGAGATGACAATAGCCAGAAACTTCATGTTGTTGTGGATGTATACATTGCATAATTGGACGCAAGCATTTCTGTATTGCCAATGCAGTGCCACACTGGACATGGACGATGTGCATCTTTCCTCTTTGCCAGTCTATGAGTAAAACAGATACTTTGTGTGTCATCATATTCCTAACAATATGTCACAGCTCAGCATATTATATGGGTTTCCACAGAGGTGTATTTATATGTAGGAGAGCAATTCTGAAACTAGCAGTTTTACTTGATACTTAGCTAGTGTTTTCCTTTCACATACTCTAATGATAGCCTTGTAATATAGCAAATAAATCTATTCTCTTTACTTGATGCTCTCCTTCAGTTGTTGATTAGCAAAGCTATCTCTATTTTTAACCATTGAATCCAATCCAGCTAACTTCCTTCTAGATGTTTGCTGCTGTGTTAAATGCAGAAGAAAGAATCTTTAATTAAAAAAAAGAGGAAAGGCACCAAATCTCTCTCTTTCTTGACCTTAGCTTTCTTTTTAAATAAAGGGTGTTCATCAACCTTACAACAGCACATTTCCTAAAAAAAAAATAAATAAAAAAATCATCAATATACAATTGCAATGGGAAGTCCTACCTGTTCATTTCCTTTCTGTGACTGACATGTCTGCAAGTCCATTACTGATGTACTACTTCAGATAATTTTCAATGATGACAAAGAGCAGCTCAAATTGATTAAGGGCCCTGGACTTAAATCACTCCTTTTCTTAAAAAAAAGAGTACCTCTAAAAGAATACAGAGAACGAGGTACCTCTCAACTTGATATCTTTTTAAAGTTTTACTTTCTCAAACATAATAAAACCTAAATATTAAATTGTCACTTCTTTGAATAAATATGAAACTACTGCCTCTACTCTTTTATAAATCAAACAACTCATTGAAAGTAACTTTTACTCTAAATAAATTTTCCTTTAGAGGAATATACTTTTTCAAATAACGTAACTTTTGTCATTGTAGCTTTTTAGAAAGGTTAGGTTTACACATTCTTCATAAGAAGAGCTACATGGTCATGATTGTTACCCTCTATAAAATAAAGTATATCTCAGTTGTAAAGTACAAAAGTTAAAAAATGTTACAATGGTTATGAGTTTTGTCCTCTAAATAGCTATAATTGGGTTGGTCTAAAACTCACAGATTTTTAGTATTAATTTTCTCTTATATCAATCAATGCCTCAAATGACCTCCTCCTGGCCAAATCTTATATTCATTCCCCTTGAGCTATGACAGATTTTGAAGCCAGAAATTACTCCCCATGTCTAAAAATTTTCACGCTCAGCATCTTCTCTTCTCACATTTCAACTCTGCTGCCCAACTGAAATCTTTTCTTCTCACAGTTTTATCCTGCATCTTCTCCAATGCTAATTCCTTAGCGCTCTGGTTTTGACATCTTCTTCTTATCCACTACCTTAAATCTATTCTTAAATAGTTTTAAACACCAGGTTTATGTTGAGAAGCCATTATGTAGCCTTCTCTATTAAATTCTTATCTTATTTTACCTAGCCATGCTTCTCATACCATTTTCTGATATTCCCGTACAAGCCAAATCTTGAAAGTGAGCTTTAAATGAGCATTATCTCACAGGTTTCTCTGTCACATGGATAGCACTCTGACTTATTCATGCTATCCTAAAATGTTTGCAGCCTTGATCCTCCATGTTGGCCAAGCCAACCTTGTTGTAGCTGAGTATCATTGCTTCCACTTGGATAATTTTTCTAAGAATTATTCTGCCCAGAGTCCCAAAACATGATCAGACCTTTACTACCTGGCAGGTCCTGCTTGACCAATCCGATCTCCTTCTAAGACCAGGTGACCCGCCTAGTGGATGAGGGAAAGGCTGTGGATGTTACCCTGACTTCAGCAAGGCCTTTGACTCTGTCTCTCACAGCATATTCCTTGAGAAGCTGGTGTCTCATGGCTTGGACAAGTGTACTCTTCGCTGGGTGAAAAACGGGCTGGATGGACAAGCCCAAAGGGTTGTGGTGAATGGGGTGAAATCTAATTGGTGGCTGGTCACAAGCGGTGTTCCCCAGGGCTCGGTGTTGGGCCCTGTTCTGTTTAATATCTTTATCAATGATCTGGATGAGGGGATCAAGTGCACTCTCAGCAAGTTTGTGGATGACACCAAGTTGGGTGGGAGGGTTGATCTGCTTGGGGGTAGGAAGGCTCTACAGAGGGATCTGGACAGGCTGGATCGATGGGCTGAGGCCAATTGTATGAGGTTCAACGAGGCCAAGTGCCGGGTCCTGCACTTGGGTCACAACAACCCCATGCAGCGCTACAGGCTTGGGGAAGAGTGGCTGGAAAGCTGCCTGGCGGAAAAGGACCTGGGGGTGTTGGTTGACAGCCGGCTGAATATGAGCCAGCAGTGTGCCCAGGTGGCCAAGAAGGCCAACGGCATCCTGGCCTGTATCAGAAATAGTGTGGCCAGCAGGAGCAGGGCAGTGATTGTCCCCCTGTACTCGGCACTGGTGAGGCCGCACCTCGAGTCCTGTGTTCAGTTTTGGGGCCCTCACTACAGGAAAGACATGGAGGTGCTGGAGCGTGTCTAGAGAAGGGCAACCAAGTTGATGAGGGGCCTGGAGCACAAGTCTTATGAGAAGCAGCTGAGGGAACTGGGGCTGTTTAGCCTGGAGAAGAGGAGGCTGAGGGGAGACCTTATTGCTCTCTACAACTACTTAAAAGGGGGTTGTAGTGAGGTGGGTACTGGTCTCTTCTATCAAGTAACTAGTGATACGATGAGAGGAAATGGCCTCAAGTTGCACCAGGGGAGGTTTAGATTGGATATGAGAAAAAAATTCTTTACTGAGAGGGTTGTCAGGGAAGTGGTTGAGTCACCATCCCTGGAGGTATTCAAAAAGCATGTAGACGGGGTGCTCTATAACATGGTTTAGTGGGCATGGATGATGGTTGGACTTGATGATCTTGAAGGTCTTTTCCAACCTAAATGATTCTATGATTCTACCTATTCCCCACTGGACTTGCTGGTATCACCACTTCCTAGGCAAAAAACCTGCCAGGTCTTTCTGGCTCACTACTTCAACAGTATAATTCCATTTGTATGTCCCTATGTATGGCCCCTTCTTGTATGAAATTTATATTTTCTACATAAATTCCACTCTCTTTCCTCTAAGACATTTTCATCTCCATTGTATCTATTAGTTTGTCAAACAGTTTACTTTAGTTTGATAATAAAGACTGCTTCAGTCACCAATTTTTGCTTCCTTCTCAAGCATTTTGTGCTTTTCATGCAGACTCTGTGTGCAGGGAAAAAGACCCCATCACAATTCATATCCCCTCAGTCTTCTCTTTTAAATTACTGCTCAAAACATGCTCTTCCTAGAATGGCCAGAGAATGGCCATGTCTGACAATGGCTAGAGAACAACAACTTGGACTTCTCTTTTGTATAAGCTTGAGTAAAATCCTGAATCCTAGGCTTGCTGTGGTCATGGAAATTTTGCTACTTCAGTAGATCTAGAGTCACATTGTGTACATTTTATGGTGACTACCTCTTCTCCAAATACAGTAGTTCAAGTTGCCTTTTTACTATTGCATCATATTTCTCACAAAAATCATAAGCTCCTTGGAAGAGTATGCCTATGCCACACCTTGAATCTGTTTTGCACATGCCTGAACTTGACAATATTCAAGAAATTAAGAAACAGTTATGCAAGGACTAAATTAATTTTAAATTATTTTAAGTCTATTTTGAAGCTGGTCACAGGTACAGTATAAAATTAGAGTACATGTATTAAATTGTGTTTGAGAGTTTGCTTTGTATAAATAATATCCTAGTGACAATAGATGTTTATAGTATGCTGTATTGGAAAAGGATATTTAATGATTTTATAGAAATTTACAGTAAAAATAAATCTAAACTGCAACAGTTATTATTTGAAACTACTTAAGCAGCATGTATAGCAGAGTGTGCACACCATTGGTTGCTTTAGAGACCATCTGGGCTGTATTTCAGTGTGTTTGCATGAAACTTAGAAAAAGTAGAGTCAGCCTTTTCATCCTACTGTCAGCATTTTACATGTAACTTTGAAAGGTGGTTTGTTTAGTTTCTGTTACACGTCCAAGGGAAGGTTAAAAAATAAAACATACTGGATTGCAAAGACCATTCTGAATTCTTATTCTAATTCCCACTTTAAATTACCTATAGAAGTACTACAAAAAAGAAACTTCTCTAAGAATATGTGAAAGTTTAAATGAAAATAATTGATTCATTCTTAGAAAATTTCAGAACAATTTAGATCTACAAATATTTAAATAGTGAAGTTTTTTCTTTGATATTCATACATGATTTTTAGCAATTCAGAAAACTATGTTATATTTGATATTGCAAACATTGTTAAAGACTACAACTGACATTAAATATTGGCTGTTAACAGTATCTTTTAAAACATTCCATGCTCATAGGCACATATTTCATAACTATTACCTAACTTGAGCTAGCATTCAAAATATACTGGCAGTTTTACAAATCACAGCAAGAGGCACATTTCTGTCTCTGGAATATGAAGTTATAAAATGGTGAAATTTATTTTTGCTGTTTAAGCAACTTCTATATATGTCAATAAACTCAGTCCTGCGAAGTCACGTCCAGCTGATCAACACCCAGATAAGGTGACATTTAAGAAGAGAAAAACTGGCTGAGATTTTTTTTGCCCTTTTGTTTCTCTCCATCGTGTTCTGTTATTTTGGACAAGAACACAAATAAATGATTCACTTTTGCCTTTTACAACTGAAAAAATGGTCTTGGCATATAAAATGTTTCTTAGTTAGGATGCCATTCTTGCAAAGATAAGGATGAGCTACTAGGATGTTTTGCTTAAGAAGTTCTCAATCTAATACATATTGTGCTGACTGCAGTGGAAAAACTATGACTTCTTAAAAGTTTATTTTAAATTGTATTTAACAGTGGTAATGAATTTAATAATTTTATGAACATCTGAAGCTTAGTTATCCCAATCTTTCTTCTCCAAAGAAAGTCCTCCAAAGAGTGCAGTGGAAGCTCTCCTAACACATGGTTTGCACCTGCATTGTTTTTCCTTCTAGCATAACAGCTTCCCCACTCAAGCCCTCTAGTGATTACTTTCTTTACGACCCTTGGCCAGATGGTTCAAAAAGTCATCATTTTAGAAAAAGCTCTGGGCAGAAATCTTCCTTCTGAAAAGGCTTGCACAGAAGGATATTATAACAACCATTTATTCTGCTAAAATTCTTTCTTAGAAAGGCACCTAAGGAAAATAAAGACTCAAAAATCTTTCTAATCTTTAATAAATTTTCAACTATCTAGAGAAAGAGAATAGCCTAGAAACAGAAAAACATTATTTTAACTCAAGAAAATAAGAAACCCATTTAAAAGTCACAGGTACTAAAACTATGATTGCAGTCCTCAGCTTTGCAGTTTGTAAGGATTCATGCCCTCTTCTCTGAGGATATGCATATTTTTTTAATACAGGACCCCCTGCATGGACAATCCCAGCAAATGAAGCAGTAAGATCTGTGGCTGCCTTACTTGACACAGACGTGTGCCAGGCTGCATACCATTGGAGGCTCAGAGGTCTCAGGGAAGAGGCTGAGCTCTTAGGAATGCACAGAGTACCTTCACGTCTACTCATTCACAACCTTCTTACGGATGACCTTGTCTTTCCAAAACATGGGCCAGCAGCTATTTGTACCAAAACAATGTCTGGTCTTAACTTCTAAAAGAACAGGATTGTCAGAGAAGGATTGTTTTGTTTTTTGAAATAAAACAGGGCAAGATCTGAGACTATTCTTCCAGGATCTCAATCCAAGTTTTCAAAAATGTAGATACTGACAATGAAATCTGTAGTACCAAAAACCCAGAGTTTAAATGTGTTAATTTTGTAAGTTCATAATCAATGCAAGACATTTCTTGAGAAGTCAGATTTGCAGAAAAAGATGTCTTTCAAAAAGTGAGTTGACAGTACTAGAAAAAGGGAACAAAGTTTGCGTACACAATACTTTCATCGAGATCCATAACAAAAGACTAATATGAATTAGAACCAAATGTGTTCTTAGTTTAATCTAATTCTGTTTCTTAATTAGACCTAGAGAAAAAAAAATAAATTGCAGTACTAGTGAAGAAGAAAGGGATGCTGGAAAGGGAACAAATAGCAGATCCATAGAGAACAAAAAGAGAGAAACAGCATCTATAGAATAGAAGGTGGCCAGTAAGGAAAAGGTAAGATTGAAAAAAAACAATGTCTCTGAGGATTCTATTAATTTTAGTGTCCAGTAAAATCACAACTTTTCATTCCCAGGCTTGCCTTTTGAAGATAATGCTAGGTGTCCTTTGTGTTTCACACTGAGGGATGATATACAACATGGCTGCTGCTGTTTCTGACCTTCCTCCATTGCTTCAGAAAGATGATTCTAGATTGCAGAACTTGTGTATTTTGACTCACATGGTTTCTATGATGACATCCAGTGCATGGGATAAAGTATATTACACTCATGAGGAGCAGATGTAGGATCTATGAATTTTGATATTTCTGTTGTGAAGGATATTGATTGTGGTGGCTTTGGACATGCATTGGCCTTCTTAATATATGAAAACATTAAAATTCTGCTTTTAGGCCTAAGAATTTTGCCTTTATAGCTTGGTCAAATCCTTCTGGTTTTGTTTTGTTTTCTGAGAATACCACTTAAAATAGGCCTCCTTCAGCTCAGTATACTAAGATGGAGAAGGGGTTAATGGACCATTAGAGAAAAGAATAAGAAAAAAATTGCATTGGAGCTTTAGAAAAACATGAGTTATCTCCCTGACACAAAGTTCTCTTCAACTCTTATCAGCAACCAAAATCTTAATTAAAAAAAGCCATTGAACATCAGAATAGTTAAATCACTTTTCTAAAGAGCCTTAAGGCCTCTCCTACAATAGTCATCCTTTCATCCTTTACATATCCTGGGTTTGGTCTAGTTTTAGTTTGAATATGATACTTATTTGATCTTTTATCTCTTGCAATATGTAGTATTTAAACAAAATTAATAACTTGAGTCTTTCTCTCCTGCATGGATTTATCCACAGATATATGGAACTGATAGAACTTCAGAAATTCTAATCTGTGGTGTAGACATGAATCTGTGGTTTAAATGTGAATATGCATGACAGCACCACATTCAAATTTATCCCACATCAGCTTTTTTAACATAAGCCCTTTTGATAAGCTGGAGCAGCTACACTGGAGCAACAGCATATGTTGCTGTTCCCTGGGTAGGTATAACACTCAAAAAAGTAACCTGTTTTTCCCAAAGTGGAAAATGTACTACTACCAAAAAAAAAGAAAGGCATTTTAAAATAAGACCTTACAGAACATGCTCGAATAATACTTTACTTCCTTTCTTCAATTTAGACTTCAGATCTTAGTTCTGCTCCTATTGTTTCTTTTCTTACCCATATCTAAAATCAGTTTGTGATCTCTTTCAGGCTCAGCTGATGGGTCATTATTCCTGAAGGACTCAGCCCTGCTACAGCAGACATGCCTTTTAAGTACACAAAGTGATATTTAACTGCTCAACACATTTAGTTTACATGACTGATTTTAGATACACACACTGATTTTTACTCTATTGCAATTGATTTATAAATTGAAGTTGATGACTGCTAATAACACTTTCCTGCCTCATTTTGCATTATAACTTCAGCAAACAGCATCTCTGTGTTAGAGGGAAAGATAAACCACTGAAAAAAACCCAGTAAACCGAGCGGTTATTTACATTGATAAAGAAAAAAGCATCACAAATAATACATTATGATACTTTTTTAGAAGTCAGTTTGCCGGAGGAGTGCAATAGAAACCCCACCTAACAAATATGGCCCTATGTTTTATTTAAAAATATGATAACTATCACCAACAAAAAATAAAATAAATAATGAAGAATGAGCCAAAGCATTTGCAGCTTAATTAACCAGGTTTGTAGTTGGATGAACAACTGGAGACCCTCTCTATATCTCAGGGGTGTATCTTTGATCACATGTGCTCTGCTGTCACTTTTCTCTCCCAATATACAAAAGTTAGAAATATGAAGATATCCATACTTTTGTGTTATCCATTTGAATTTGAAGCTAAATGATTCTCAAAACATCTCGCGGTCCAGTTACTTTCCTTGGTTTTAATAAATCTGAATTATTTATGGTATGTCACCTTCCTAACAGTCATCTCAGCAAGATAGGTTCAGTTCAGCTCATTTAACATGGTTTCACATGGATCTTGGAAAGCATTTTTCCCTGTAAATTTTCTGGTATAATTAGCAAGAAGCTGAACTATCTCAGCATTTTTTTTTTTCCCTGAGCACTATTTCATAATTTTTTACTACTTTATATATCAAAAATCTCACAAAACATGCAAGTCTCAAAGTTGAACCAAATCAATTAGATGTCAAAGATCCAATTCCCGAAAATTCTTCCCTGTACTTTTGTCTGTCTAACACACAGGACAGTAGCAGTGTCCTACAGAAGGCAGTTCATGAGTGCATACCAAATTACAAGTAAAACGTGTGGTTGGTTTTATAGTGTATTTGGCTTCTGTATAGTAGGATCAGGAATAGTCAACATTGAACAATGTCCTACAGCTGCACTGCACTGTGTAGTTTAACTAGGCCTCCAGAATTTTTCTTTTTTTGGAGAGGAAAAATTAAGTACAAGTTTTGTATTTGAACTGAAAATGGAAAGCAGCAACAACAAACACTCTCAACTTCCTCACCAGCAAAAACTAACTTTCTGTACCATCTCACAAGGACTGAAGATTACATGCAAGGTTTCAAGGTGATATTTTACATGACCTAAATTTTACAGCATTGACTAGATCACTTTGCAGTGGTTCAAAGAGGAGGAGCTCAAGTAGTACTGGTTTAAAGTGCCTCCCGCTTTAAAGTGTACAGACCTAAGGGCATGTGTAGAGCGGGAATGCTGTTTTGGTCCTATGAGCTGATATTCCAGGAAATGCCAGCACTTGCAGGCCACTTCGGTGACCTGGATAGTAAAGCAGCTGAGTTTGCAAATTAAGTTTCCAGTAGCATTACTTAAATGGTATTTCTTTCACTAAAAAGGTCTTCTTTAGAAAGCCTTTAAGTTTTTGCCACATTTTGTATTAAAATTAATTGATGGAGGCATTAACATGTAGTTTATAAATTCCGAATATCTGTCAACAAGAACCACAAACAAAATCTTTTGTCTTGATACTAAATTCACCATGGTACATTTGCTTTGAAAAAGAAATTTGATAAATGCTTCTGCAGTTACAGTGGCTGTGAGAGATATACAGCTGATAAACAACACTGTAAAAATTTTATGAATATGGTCTGAGGCCCAGAAGAAGAACTTTCTGCATGGCAGCACTGCTGGCCTACCATGTTTGTCTACAAAACAGCTAGAGATTTGCCATAAAATTTTGCCTTGAAAACTAAATCTGCATCAAGGTGCTGCTTGTTACTGGCAACCTAGGATGGCTCTGACCTATGCCTGGCCATTGCACAAATTATTGGTTATATATTATATAAATAATTATAATAGGTTAATTTATATTCAGGGAAGGAGAATGTATGTCTCAATCTCTTGAACTCAGTAAGGTGTATGCATGAGGGTAACTCAGTGGGGCAGATTGTCACCTCCAGGAACTCATGTTCCTAAGTTGCTGCAAACCTTATTTTGCTAAAGACAGGTACTACAGATCAAAAGGCTCTAGGCAGCTGGTAAACAATTTCAGCCCTGCAAAAGGGAGAAATAAAAGAATTGAGCTGCAGTAGTATGATGCAGCTTTTGGTACTGATTGCTTAGACAGTGGTCATATGCCACTGTAGTACACCACCTCTTGCATCTGCAAGCTTTTCTCCCCCTAACAGCTCTTCTCTCCTTTCCACTCTTTGCCCCATATTTTTCTGTCATGTGGCCAAATTAAAGCTGGATATTAAAGCTGTAAAAGTTGATTCTGTGACTCCTCTGAATTTTCTGCAACTACCCATTGCTTTTTTTGCATCTCTCAGTCCACAGGTATTACGATGTTACTGTGCAACCCAACATTTTTAGATGAAAAATAATATCAGACTGTTTTGAATTTTAACTTAAAGAGATATTGAAAAAGCCTAAGCAAACCACTAGATTATTAGAAATACACAAATTAAAGGCATTTTATTTATTTTCCTGCCAAGCATGAAAATAAAGGTTTTTTCCATAAATGTGCTATGAACAAAGTGTTCCTCTACTAATGGTAAATAAAATTGTAGTGCTATTACATATACTTAGTGACACAACAAACAGAAAGAAGGTAACTAAAGCAGGCAATTTGTTAGACAGAAATAAATTCCAAAAACACGGCAGAAATTTTGCAATGACTTCAATTAAGGAATAGGAACAGATAACAGCTATACTGAAAAAAACATTATTTAGGTTATACATAAAAATACTGAATATAAAAATGTTCCTAAACTACAGATGTAAAAATTTATTGAAGAAAAAAACCCCTTTCCTTAAGTATGTAGAGCTGTAATGTCTTTCTAACAGTACATTCATACTTCACTTTACTAAGCTATCCAGTATAAATGCAAAAATGGTGATGATGCACCAAAGTTAGGATAAGAGCTGTGGGGCTTCAAATGCAGATGCCTAAGAATGCTTTACATTGTTACCACAAACTGCTTTACATTGCTTTACGTTATTACCATAACTTCCAAAGGAGCTATTTTGAGGGAAGTGACTTTGTAAACCCGAAGAGCTGGCATGAACAAGCTCATGTCTTATTGAAACAGTGTGTACTTGGAAGCAGTTTCACTCTTATCCTTTTATAGTAACAGTGTGTATGACATTTAATGGCGAATTAAAGGTCCCAGGATCAAAAAAATAGATTGTACCAAAATGAAACGTTATCTAAACCATTTAGAAGTTATCATATGAGATAATATTTATAATAAATTGCTAATAACATCCACTTCTTTCTTTTTATCAAAATTAAGAAGCTGGCAAACTTCAGTGCCATCAGACAGTTCTGCACTGTAATAAATAACTTTCACTGACATTCTCTGACTGCTTTTTCTCCTCCTTCATTCAAACTTATATTAGCTATTATAAACTATAATCAAAATGACAAATTAATTCAAAATGAATGGTCCAAATTGTGAAATATCTTCTTGGTAAAAGATCAACTGTTCCTTTGAAAGGGTGAAGAGAGTGCAAATTTAGCAAATCTCTCAGTGGAAAGAGAGAGCATAGCTTTTCCAGGATTGTCTGCTGCTTTCTTAACATCTTAAAACAGCCCCATTATACAGATGGGAAATCTGCATCTTGAAAGAATGTCAGGTAAGAAGGGGCTGGAGAGTTTTGCACGCTAATAGCAGCCCGGGTGAATCCCTTATACTAACCCATAACAACCTTTTACTTTGAACTCCAGAAGAAAGAGTAGGGCATCCTGTGGAGCAGTCTGGGTCACACTTCCACTCCCTGTGCTGTGAAAAGTAGAATTTTAGATAAATAAAGTTTTCAGGGTGTGACTGTTGAAGCCGCATTATCCTGTCCTGCTAATCTCTGAAATGTTATTTCCAGTCTCACAAACTAAGCTATTTTCCCTAAAGCTCCTAGAGTCCAGGTATTAGATGAAAATCTCAACCTGCATCTTAAGAAAGCTCCTGGTTTTTCTGTTTTGGGGAAACCCTTTTTGATTTGTCTCTTGAGGACAAAGAAGAAAGCAAACTCTTGTGATTCTCCAAGGCATAATTAAAAAGTTGGAGTTGACAGTACTGTAATATAATTAAGTAGAATATAATATAATGCAGTAGAAACCTGTGTTTAGTTTATTTTAATGGAGCAGAAAGGGAGTAAACCCTTCTTGGTTTGGAGGCTACCATGGACCACCTGAGCCCTGGACCAAGGCCCTCTCCAGATGAGTATTTTGTCCCCTCACATTCTGCTCCAAGGAGCAGGAGAGGCTAGCATTACAGACATTAGACTTGTGATGCCAGCTAGTCCCAGTTCACCAGCTGGAAGGATTCCTGGGCTGTATTATTCACTGTGTAGATACAACCAAGGAAAAATAAAGGCCCCCCACATGGCACTCACTAAAACCAGTCCAGCTAGCACTTTCTGATAGCATCTAGGTACCTCAAAAAGCTTTCACATCAAAATTTTACAGAAACATACTGGTTTTGACATTCAGTGTGGATAAGCCAATCATAGCATGGTATGATTATGTGTTTAACAGCCACTACCTGGATTACTATGTATTTCTATT
The DNA here is from genome assembly GCF_000737465.1 of Haliaeetus leucocephalus. NCBI lineage: Eukaryota > Metazoa > Chordata > Aves > Accipitriformes > Accipitridae > Haliaeetus > Haliaeetus leucocephalus. The sequence goes on along the minus strand of NW_010973158.1, from coordinate 4,115,889 downwards.
TAAATTTTATATGGATATGCAGGCTACTATTTGGTGCATTCAGGAGTCCAGACTGGAAAGTATGCACAGCATAGTTAAAATTTTATATCTTTTTAAGGTATGCTAGCAAGGATAGCCAAGCAGGAAGAACTGTGACAGCAAAACTTAAGCCCCTGGTGGATCAGAGGTATCTGTTTCTCTGCATGTGAGGATTAAATTTTGTCTGTATCTTGAAACAGATTTTTAATGAGATCACACTACATTTTGCTATTGGTCCCAAGTATAAATTAGTATACCATCTGTGTTTTATCATTACTGTTCTTATCTATAAACTGTAAGTATTATTTTGGCATTAAAATGTGCTTGTATTTGCACTGTAAACCCACTCTGGCTAGAAATCCTTCTGCTTTCTATGATCCTAAGCAGATTTTATCAGAAAACAGAACACCATGTATTTTTATGCCAAATTCAGATATGCCTCAAAGTATGCCATGTTCCAATATACACTACACTATGTCATATGGGAGAGAGCTTAAACAGAGACTGTGGCCAAGAGGAAACATGTAACAAATACAGTCTGCAACTTCCATGCTTATCAAGACTGCATGATTCCCTCATTAAGGGACCAATGTGGATGCTGGGATTAATGTTAAAAAATTAAAGGAATGTCTTTTTTTTTTTTTTTTTTTTCTACTTGAAATAGAAAAATATCTGCAAAAATCAATATTTTGTTTCAGAAGGCTGACATGATTAACCACACTTGCTAGTATAATGTAAACTTATTCCTGATTCTCAGGTGCCAATGACGCTTCTGTTCAGGAACCCATCACTTCTAGATATCTCACAGCAAATTCAGGGGAGTGTTTTCCTTACACAATGTTTAGAAGAAACTTAATTTTCTCCTCTGCCACAAGTAAAAGCCTAACTCAGCAGATTTTAGTTCTACTGTTTTATAGACATACCTCAGTTTTCAAATTATCAATTTTCTGACTGCTCAGTCATTGGGTCAGTGGAGTGCAAATGATGTTGAAACATTTGGCTTGGCTTCCAAAGCACAATATAAAACAGATGAACTTTGTTGCTTAAAACAGCTGACTTCTCTGCTTTTCCCATTTAATTTTTGCATGACTGTATTTCCATTTTCTTTTTATTTTATGAGTAAAAGGAGCAAAAAGCACGGAAAAAATATGCAATTGGTTACTAGAAGTTGAAACATGTTTCACACACTTAGGAAAACCAAGTAAACATAAGAAAATATCCACACTTATTAGTGTCAAATGAATTAAGGTAAAAAACCTGCATCATTTGCATACTGCTACATGATGCTTCTGCCTTACACCAGAACTCTCAAAGGAGCAGATCCTGCACTATCTGCAATATTTTAATTGGCAATTATGAGTTCCATGTATTGTCACATTTCAGTTTATCAGAATGAAAACAGAACTTTATATTGAACAGAAGAGACTCTAGTGTTTCTAGTTTGAAAAAAAAAACACAACCAAACCACAAAACAAAACAACTAACCCTGAGGTACTGTTCCCTAGGCATGCATTCCCCTTTGGAAGGGATGAAAGCTTCAGCCATCCATCCATTCTTCTTGTGTTCTGTACACATAAAATGGTCATATACAGAAACACAGAATTCACCATTTAAGAAACTGGCAAACTTTCCCTTGGAGCATGAACTCCCTGTGTTTTCTCTGCGGGTGAGAGGCTTCTCACAGCAGATCTGATGTGGGACAAATATAGTTCCTGAAAAAGCAAGTGGAAAGACTGTCATTGAAGAGTGTCAACCTGCCCAAGTGCTTTTCTTTGGTGCTAGTACTTCTGTAACAGCTTGTTAACAAGGGCTGCAGGTGCATAGTTGTGTCTGGAAAGAGCTTGGAGAAGGAAATGCTGTTTCCAGATGAAGTGTCATAAAGACACTGAAATATTTGGTATGACTTGCTTTCCAGCAAAAGTTGGATTCACAGGATAACTCATAGGGTATATTAGAGTAATACATATGTAGCTCGAGCTGGAGTTATTTTTTATTTTTCTTTTTTTTATATTTGTCTTTTTGCTTCACTACGTCTGTTATAACCAAGAAAATATGAGGCCTCCCATTCTCCTTCTGGAGGCAATTATATTGCATTTAAGTAGTTTTGCTTTCTTCCATTTTAGGTTTCTTCACTAGCGAAATAACTTCAGCTAGTATTAACAGGAGTTCATCTGATCCTGCTTGGGAGAGACGATAGATATTCTAAGGCTTTGCTGTTGTTCTGCTGTGTCATTTTGCTTTTACAACTTCAAGACAAATTTGTACCAAAGCCTGTGAAAGCTAAGCCACTAAAAAGCCAAGTATTGACTGGAAAAGTTGCAAAGGTAAAATAAATACAGGAAAGCCAAGTTCATGTGGACAAACAATAAAATAAGTACTGTGTATTCAGCTTCTTCCTGGCAAACTTCTGAGAGTTTGCTCAATTTAATGTAGGATATACACACACACACACACACACCTGTGCGTGCACATACTGTATATATAATATACACGCATATAATCACCAACTTTATGAGTATGTTGAAGGGAAGCATCTGTCTCCTCCTACCGCTGAGACCCCTGATTTCTGTGGTTACCCAGATTCTGGCAGCTTGCCTGAAGGACTTTCTAACCTCCTAATAAGTCAGGAATACTGAAGAAGAGAGGCTATAAAAAACATAAATCACATTTTATATTTCATTATCTTAAAAAAAAGGAAATGTTCTTCCCATAGTAAAACTCCTATTCATCACAAGGGATTTTTTTTCTTTTAGAAATGCAAAATTTCCAGTGAGATTGAAATTCTACCTCCTGCAATGATCTTTGTTGCTTGCACTCAATACTGTGTCCTTGTAAAATTCTCTATGAGGAAAGAGAACAGGCAGACATGGAACAAGAGGAAAAGTACATAGTAATGGAAGTAAGATTATTCCAACACTGTTAAAAACACAGAATATCTGGTCTGGCCAGTACAGAGACTAACAGGTATTTAATGGAATGGGAGGTTACTGCTCATGACTCAAAATTAGTTCATCAGCAAGCCTATTAAACTACATCAGAAATGAGATAGAAGGTAATAATGGAAATATTATAATGGAAACATATTAACATTATTTCCATGAGAATAGGAATATTATAATTCATCTAGACCATGTGTCCTTATCAGAAGCTCTGGGTTTACTTTTAGTCACTCTGCATTTGAAGAAGCATTGCAATAGGACAAGGGGTTAAGAGATCTGCAACATGAATGATATGGACACAAAATTTTTCCATGTGAAAAGAGGCACTGAAAATGTAGATTAGTTAGAAAGCTGATGAGCAAGAGTGGTAAGCAATACACACCATAAAGAGAATTCTGGAGTAGTCACACATAGGGAACTACTGACGATGTTGAGGACATTCTTCCTCAAGATTATACTGTAACCACCAAGTTTCTTACTGTTCTCTCTCAAATGTTTGCTGCTGGCTGCTGTCACAGACTAGGAGCTGGATTAGCTAGCAGGACCATCCCTGTGATGAAATATAACAACGCCTACAGCTAAGGACACCAGACTCGTGTGTGTGACGGACACTTCTAGTAGCTGGGCAGGAGTATCTCTTTTTTTTTCTCCTCTTCTTTTTTTTTTCTTTTTTGTCTCATGAAGAAAGGTGCATTAGAGACTTAAATTTCCTTTTAGCATATTGCAGAAGTTTTCAATTAACACTCACATATGGCTTCCATCGAGACAACTGAAACACAAAATGACCTGTTGATATTAGTGGTTTCTGGGGCTCAGAAATAAATTGTATTTACTAGTTTGAATAAGAAATTCCAGGTTTTAAATTTCCTTTGCAATAAAAAAATTATCTATTCAGATCCACAATGGACATAAACTTATTCTACAGTGGCATAAAAAAAACATTGGTAGGCTACCCCTGTACCACTTTTATTCTTGTTTAATGCAGTCTCTAGAAATTAATTGCAACATTTTGACATGGTACATGCTGAACTAGAGTCAGCTTGTTCCTGATGTATTTGGTATCAGATTGAATGATAGATCTATTTATAGTGCTCCTAGAATTTGTTATACATCAGGGAATTGCAAGTCAGATAGTCTTGACATTAACATAAATATTCATGGACATCTAAAATTTGTAAATCAAACTGAGTATTTCCTGGTGTTTATGGTTAGTGTAATCTTTTTCTCCACCCCCAGGGATGCTAGTGTCTGCTCCCAGCCTAACCTGGAAGGCCAGCTTTGTGTGGGGATTGTTTCAGCCACAAACAGCAAAGCCCAGCCATTTATTTATTGTAAACCAAAGCAACACTAGTCATCCTAATTTACTTTATTGTGTATAAAAGAACATTTCCTGATGGTTATTCATACAGGCTCTGGCTTAGGCTGTTAGAATTTACTTAAGCATAATTCGGAAAAACCTTGTTGATAAAATACCTATAGAAGTACTTCTGTTTTCTGTTTATTTCACACTAGCTAAATCACTTCCAAGGCAGTAGCAAGAACAACAAAATCCCACAGAATAAGCACTCAAGTAACGCTAGTCCAAAGCAGCAATAAGAAACACTGACACACTCAACTTGTCCCACTCTGATAGACTCACTCAACCTCTCTCACTCTGATAGACTCACTCAACCTATCTGTGTGAGGATCAACTATGTCTGAGAAATTTAAGCAAAAGCTCAAACTTTTGAACATGTTACTTGTCTTCTGGTTTTTTCCCTGCTGTTGGGGACCTATGGACTGGGACTTGACTTTCTCAGCTTTTAGGAAATGGCATAGAGACTCTTTATATTTAGTCATTATCAGAGACTCTCTAGGCACTTTTGTCAAGGATGTAAGTCTGCAGCAACACCAAGAATCAAGTATGATTCTCTTGCAACTGCTTTCCCACTGCTACTTAAGCTGACTAGCAATAGGCCTTGCCATTTTGCCACATTTCCCAAGATTTCAAATTAACATAACCAAATGTCTGAATTGGGTATGATGGTATTTTGGCACACAGATTTGTCTAAAATAAGTCTGAGTGAGACTCAAAATATCGTTTTAACGGTGGCATGGCATACTCTGAATTACAGAATTTCTGAGCTGAATATGAAATCAACTGTGTGACTTACTACGTTCACTAGAAAAGTCCATACTTACACATTCGAATATTTTATTTCCTAGACAATGTTGAATGACTAGTCAAAAGAACCAAACCAGTACCAGTGTGCTGCGACTCTAATCCCTAATAAAGAAAATAAGAAACTTTAATCTGGTTTCTATTCCCATTTCACTACAAGGCTTATAATAACAAAAACGTTGGAAAATTACACTCTGCTCACTAAGAAAGCTTTGACATAATTAAGAAATCCCTTTAGAGAAAGGATTCCTGGAAACTGCTGTTTCAGAGAGAGATTCCACTTTCCAGCCCAGCTCCTGAGAGTTTAGTGGCTTGGAGTACAATTATCTGGCAGAAGGGAATCTGCCTCCTTATGTATGAATGCCGTGAGCAGCTGGCTGCAGAAGTGGTATTGGCAGTACCTTCAGCCACATGATCATTCCTCTAGTCCAGGGAAATATGCCAGATGGCAGCCAAAGAAGAAAAACAGAAAGCAAGCAGAGGAAGGAACAAAAGAAGCTCACATAAAACAACACAGAACCTTTCTTTCTTTTCCATATGAAGATATAAGTTTCATGATTACTGTCTCAGGAGGTGTATCTTCATAGCTAACCAAATGCAGATGTAGTTCTGACACTGCAATAATTTAATGAACTTATTAATTCTTTGATTATTCAATTTAATGTGTATTATTGCCAGTGTCATTTCTCTGTAACACCCATTTTACTTTGGAGCTTACAATCTCTACAAAATTGTCTCCACAAACGGGTTATACTCCACAGATTTTCACTCTAAGTTATTCAGAAATCCTTCATTGTGGAAAAAGACTTAATGACCAGCCAGACAATCAGGACACATCCTGCTGCCTCTGGAGGATCTTCTAAGTGGTCCTGAGGACCCGTCATTAAGGCAGTGGCAGGTGTGAGTGTTTAGCATCTAGCAGGATTGAGTGTCATATACCATGCTCTTATTCATATATCTCAGTTATGTGCAGGAAATTTTGATAGGTGCTTTAGCTGTTCTTCATCCATGCACGAGAGGATTTAGAGGTCATGAAGAAGGCTTCTGTTTCCATCCATTCTTCAGAGGCTCTTGGGAGGCTCTAAAGCATAACTGTGCTACTATTAGGACTCAGTTTTTACAGTTACATCTACTGGTATTTTCCTGAGCAAAGCTAAATGCAGCAGGAAACACAATTCCTGTCTGCATTTCAGGAAATGAGGTGTGCTTCAGTTTAGACAGACTCAAGGCTTTAAAAAGAAAGAAAAAAAAAAAGAGAAAAAAGGAAAGAGGTGAGCTTGTCTGTGAGTTCTGGAAACATAAGAAAGATTTACAAATATTTTGTTTACATTGGACTAGAAAAATGTTCATCTGCCAGAAAGTAGGATGGGCACACCTCCATACAAAACCAAACAACCTTCCTCCTTCTCCAGACTGCAAAAACATACTGAAATTGTGAAATGGTTTGGTGGTCTCCTGAGTTTCCTTATCTGTGAAGTACCCACTCCCGCCTTGGCTCTACCTGTAATGCTGTGAATACTTGCACTTCTGGTGTGTAGTGAATCATAAGTGAATCTCTACCAGTTTTTTTTGGTCTGCTTTCCTGTTTTTTGTTCAGTACAATTTGCTGAGGCTTTAAGCTATGGTTTAAATAGTGAGGGCAGAGGAAGAGGAGCTTTAAGTGGCTGAACTGCACTCCATCTCTTCCTAGAAAAACTGCATTGTCTCAAGACTTATTTTTTTTCTACTCTGAGAAAACTTGCATTAGCCTGGCTCTTCCACCACCTTCTGAAATATACAAACCCCAGAACTTGCTGATCAGCAAAGCAGCTCAAATCACTATTTGGCTATAATGGGGCATCAGTGTATCACAGAATCTCCCAGAAATTAAATATGTAAGTTAAAATATAATGGTCCATTTAATCAATAGATTCTGAGTATCCCACAGAAGAAACACTATGGTTTTGCCCAAAATGTAGCAAAAGAAATTTCAAAATCATGGCCAACTTCACAATTTAAATTAAGATTATGAAGTAGAACAGCATGGATTGCTAAACAATGTTCATTACGGAAAGCCTGGATGGTACTATCAGGTATTCAGATTTAGAAACCAAAGCCCCTTGACATCAGATAGTTGAGTGACGTGAGCAGAACTGTCAGTTGACATAAACAAGGTTATTAAATTACATGGGGACTGAGTACTGTAAAATTTTGTAGTGGATTTCTAAATATAACCTACAGTGTGAATGGAGCCATGGCAGTGACATGGCAATATGTATATTAAGGGTTTTTAATCCTCTTCTCAGTTAAAACTTAAATTAAATAGTAACAACAAAAATGGCTCACATTCAATAATACAACTATGATCCAGTTTTTATAAAATTATCTTTAACTTCACACTAATTCTTTAAAGCTCCTGAAAAACAAACATCTAATATTTTCTCTATGGTAAGACAAAATTCATTCACACCTCTGGACTATAGATAAGAGTTCCTTGCTTTTTATTTTTATTAACAAGTTCTAAGACTATTTTCACTCTGTTAGATTGAAAAATTAAACAATGTGCTATATTTACATGTTATCAAAATAATCAGATCCTATATTAACATGATACTTGAAATATTTTTCTTTTTGCTTCTGAAACATTGATAGAAGTTTGTAAAAGAAACGAGTAGCTTGCTTTAAGCAAAAAATCCCTGATAAAAAGATTGCCTTAAGAGAATCTCAGTTGAACTATATGATCTAGTTTTGAACTTTTAGAAACTATTACAGATACCATCTTTTTATTGTCTATTCAAGTCCCTTTATCTGTTATTATTATTTTTTGTGATAAAACCAGCTCCCTCTGTGTGAACAACCTAGCTTTTGCAAAGGAAAACACTGAGAGAAGTTGGACTGTACCTAGCCAGTTTTTTTTACGGTACTCACATAGACAGTGTTTGCTATTGATAATCCTACACAAAGCATTTAGCTGCTTAGGCATTTGCTATTGTACACGTGTCCAAATAAATGTGACTGTGTTGCATCAATTAATGTTAAAAAGTTATCATTAAGATAACATGTAGTAAGTTCTTCAATGCATTATATACGAACGGGATAATCTTCTCTTAAGAATTTTATATTTGAAAATTTATATTGCATCTATGACAGATAAAAGCAAGGAAGCTGGCAAACAAGTATTAGTTCATTTGCAAAAAGCAGTATGATAAATAATAGAAAGCATACTTTGCTATTATTATTTTTAAATAACAGCTAAGGAAAAAATAGAATCTGCTGGTTTTTTCATTGGTTATACTTACTCTTAAAATGTTGACACAAAAGTCTTTAGCAAACATGGTTTTCTGGTCATGCAAAAGCCCCTCAACTATAAATATTAATTCAGATTTGGTATGCTGTACTATGTGTCATATTTATAATTAAATATGTTTACTTATAATAAGTTCTGATAATATTTAGAATTAATATTTTTATAAGAACACTGACATAAATGTTAATCTACTTTTTTCCCAACTTGGAGTGCAAAAAAGATTCAAAATTGTTATTTGCTTGAAAAGTGCAGTTCCATGAACTTCCATGGTCACTTATTCATAATACTTTCCAATCACACAGAAACAAGTATTATTTTCCTGATATACATGTTCAGGAAAGCCTTTAAGAGCTCAAAAGAGTCACAATTAATACAAGAAATTTCCAAATTTTTCCATACTATAATCCTACAGAAGAATAAAAAAGAGCCACAATTGCAACTATTACCACTGTCAGTTACACCGTAAGCCACTAGAAGAGATACCTGTAGGACTTCAAAAAGCGAAATCTCATCTTATTTCTTGGAGATGGACGAGGGGTATAAGGTCCAAAAGGATCCCACAGAAAGGCCATTGGCGAAGTTAATTCTAAAATCGTCTAAAAAATATATCCCTGAGGGGAAGCAGGACAGTTGTGCTGGAGGTGCCCTGCACTAATCATGAAGCACTTGTAACTGTGTAAGGGAACGTCCTTTTCCTACGGTATGCTTTGGCAGAGATGTGGCTGGCTGAGAGCACAGGCTAGAAGGGATAACTGGGATTTCCTGCTGCATGAGACGTGCCCTTTGCATGAACATTTCCTGTATTCAGGGCTCTTATCGCATTATTCAAGTGAGAACTCTTATAGTAAACCCTTGGATAGTTAGAGCAGCCACTAAAGAGCACAGAACTGTAGAACTAAGGCAGACCAGAAATAGCCAATGCTCTGATTACTCACGGCTGCCCAGACAAAAGCCTTCAAACTCTTAACAGCCTGTTGAAAGTGTTTTTAATATGGATTATATTTGAACAATCTGTTTTGGCTGGCATCAGACAGCTAAGGAGTATGCAGAAAAAACCCCCAAACACCCTAAAAGAACCCCAAACCAAAATCCACCATGTCCCCCAATGGGTTCCCCTGGGCACAGTAACGAGCTAGTAATCAGGGAGTAAAACTGCTATTGAAAACATGCCCGCAAACCCCTCAATTGCCTCTTTGTTTAATTCTTAACTCTCTTCAAGTGTGTCTTCCTTCCTCATGGTTTCTAAAGAGAATCAATTTATAACATTAAGTAGCTTTTCTGAAAAGGCTTAATCATCTACAAGAGATCAGCCACTCTAAGAAAGTACGTCTCAGACTGGTAGATGATTTTCAGGCCTCTTGGCAGCTTTTCTCAAAGACATCATTCCCCATACTGAATTACCACCAGTGACTTTGAGAACTGAACTCAGTTCCCTGCTACCTGGGGTCATTCCAGTTCAGTATCTTTTTGTTGTTTGTTCTGCTGGTTTGGCTTTTTTGTTTGTTTTTTTTTGTTTGTTTGTTTTGGTTTTTTTATTTTTAATTTTAATTCAAGCCCCAACTCTTGCATGCAATTGTTTCAGCCTAGCACTAGCAGTGTTGAAAGCAAACAACTGCCTACAATTCATTCTGACACCAGCTGAGGTCATGTCAGCAAGGCCACCTTTACTTCCTCTACTAACTCTGAATGTGGCTACCATCTCCCAGCACTGGTAAGCAGAGGATTCTCTAATTCAGGTGATCTTTGAAACAAAGCTAACCCAGATATTTCTATTCATGAGAAAGGTGATGGAGGAGAAATTGAGTATTCACCCAGAGCAAGGTTAAAAATCAAAATTTAGGATTACTCAGGGCTCTACTGGAAAAGGTCAGAGAATTAGAAAAATAAATTCCCAGGAGGAAGTTATATCTATCAATCAATTATCTGATGAAATATGCTATTTTCATGGTAAAGGGTACTATGAGAAACTACACTCTTCAGAAAAGTTATAAATAAACTATAATATGGTATATTTTGCTCTTTGGAGGAACCATTTTTCTTTTGTTACACTGTCAAAGCCCTACAGGGTCAACTGACAAGAAATCTTTCTACACCATGAAATAAGTTTTGAATATATGGGATTCATAGGTGAAATCATTGTTTCCAGGCCATAAGTCACATTATTTTTGAGCAATTTAAAGAATACACTATATAATTAATTTATAATAATATAGAATCTAATTTCCACAGGAATAGAATTGTGATCATTGTGACAATGGTTAGTAAGGTGCGTTCTGGGTATCATAAGCTATAGTCTTCTTCACAATCATGGTATCATTAAAATTTGAGTGATTAATAGATCACTTTAAACATACCTGAATGATAATACTGGATGTGAGCATTGCCAATATCAATTTAACTTCTGGCAAATAAAACCAGGATAGGCTGCATTTCTATAACTACATCCTAAGTAACTTAATATTGCCAGGTATGTTTCCTTTTTACATTCTGTTTCTAAGAAGAATTTTGTACAACACATTAATACAGCAGCAACATTTGGTTTTTTTCTTTTTTGATAAAGAAAACTGAATGAAACATGCTTATTTTGAGCTCTCTTTCTTCCTCCTTAGTGCCCTTCCTTTGCTATTGCACTAAACCTGCTAATGCAGCCAACCACAATAAGGTCACAGAAATAAGCTTCTTACAAGATTACTAAAGACTAAATTTATACCTTGATATCAAAACCACTTATTGTCACTATACAGTGGCATGCAGCAGATCACTGTATCAAAACAAATCACAGTGTTTATGGAAATTCAAGGAACTGAAGGAGCAAATAACTCTGTAATACACCTTGACTTTTACAGGGAAGTCTCCAGCTCTTCCTGCCTTTTTTCTTTTCTTTCAAGACAAAAAGAGAACGTTTCTAGAAGCACTCAAAGAACATAAAATTATCTGACATGAAGTTGCTATTTGTAGGCAGTGTTTTGTGGAAAAAATAGCTCACTAGTGTGAGCAAACAAATATCTAGTTTTTATATAAAAGAGGCAAAATCAATCATAGCACTCAGTGATAACCCAGACCTCTTATAGAAATGCATATTGTAATAAACTATATTTGACATTCTATGCAGTTTTGTGATTGCAACTTTTGCTCTACATTTTTGACAGACATTGGGATATCAGATTCACATTCCTAGCTGGTCAGTGGCACCACTATAGTATGTCATTATTGATGGCTTCAGGTTTACAGGATCTACAGAGAGTGAATTATTAAAGAAACATTTATTTTACTGTTCTCCCAGATAGGTAAACTACTGCTATTTTTTTTTTTTTTAGAAAAGGTTCAAATAAATGAATAGCAAAATAGTATTTTTTGTAATTAAAAATGTGAAATTTTATATATGTTAAATTAATAATGAGCACACAAACCCACATGAAATTAGACTCTTTTTTTGGTCAGCTGAAGTCATGTAAGTGGAAAAGCTCTTGGTAGTAAGCAGGTGTGGTGATAGGCATAAATATCTTTCCAGAGTTGGTTCACTTTCCCAGCCGTGCTGACACATTTTAGAACTCACAGGGCTAAGTTTTATCCCTAAATTCCTCTCAGTGTATCCAAAGCTCAAAAGATTACAGCTTTAAGGGGACTGCGGCCAGAAGGCTCGCCAATGGTGGCGATTACCTTTTTGCAGAGATCTCCATTTTACTCCAACCCAGCTCCATGCTTTGGGTCCTGTGATGGGAACCCACTACAGCATCGGGACATGTGATGGATCATGCTGTTCAACAGAGCCTCTGACAGAAGTATAGCCTGGACCTGGACACTATGACTTCTAACACAGTTTCTTTAAGTAGGCTCCCCACCGCACCTTGATCTTCTTGGTTGGGTGCAACCTGTGACAAACTCCTAGGTCAGCTTCGTCAACTGCATTTGACATGTGCCGTCCTGAGCGGGTGGCGGGGGGGATGTTACACCGGCAGCGCATCGTGCCATGGGGGCTCAGGGGCTGCAGCTCAACCAACTGCCTCTCGAGCAACTGGGAAGCGGACAGGACCACTGGTTCCTGTTTGACAGAGGAGGTAGCGGTAGATGTCGGAAACAGAAAAAAACAACTGAGATTATTACTTTGTAAATTGTGGAAAGCAATGTGGCCTTCCTGCATGCTCCCTTCGTGGCTCCTGCATAGTGCAGTCATGCTCCTTCCCTGGGCAGCCTTCCCAAAGCGTGTTGGTCTACTGTACGCAGTGTTGTACTTTGAGAAAAAGGATGTTACATTTTCTATCGCAACAATAGCAATATATAAACTTTGTTGTTTAAAAAATGTGTATTTATCAACAACTGGAAACTCTGAAAGACTTCAACCCGGGGTCACTACAGTGGACAGAACGGTTTACATTAGTCTACAGTATTTTACAGATGCTTCTCCCAGAATTAGTCCTTCTGTTTTCAAACACTGCCTGATGGTTTAGTTGGACATCTCCAAACAAAATGCCAAAATGCTAAAATAAAATATATACTCACTATTCAAAGAGATGGCTCGCACAATCTGAATTCTACGCAGTTTAATAATATTTATGCACACTTTATTACAGGCAAGGTATTTTTCCATATTTTTTTCCCTCCCTTGCCACTACTGAGACAGGAATGAAAGACAACTGACAAAACAAGAATTAGGAGTAAACCATTTGAATATAGGATAAACCTGCATTTTAATTTTCCCCAATAGCACAATAGTGTCTACAGTTTCATATAGAGCTACCTCAGTAAAAGTTTATGTTGGAAGGCTAACAATACATGACCTAGAATTAAATAAAATTATTTTCCACATTTCATTTAGTTGTTAGATAACTTGAAGTTTATTTTTGTAAAATTTCTTCTAACTTGCATTTTTTATATTATTCCTGTTCAGAATGTTATACTTCCATAGCACAGGTATTTTCTCCTGAAAGTATCCTGACTGAAGTATTCCTTTTCCACCTGAAAAAAGAATCACCCAGCAGAAAACACCCCACCTAATTCTGACTTTGAGTAATAAACTGAAAGTCTGAACTTTCAACCCCTCAAAAGGCAAGTACATTTTCTTCAGTCTTTCATTTTTTCCATCACTTATCTATTTTAACAGGTCAGAAAGTCTGAATATATTATTTATGATACCAGCTTGGCCTTATTAATGTGTTCAATGAAAAAAAAATCACCAATTATTTCTCTTGGGACTAAGTATCAAGAAAAATATATGTTCTGACTATATTTTGTTAAGTTTAAATAAGATTCTACCCAGGACTGTCACCTCTTTCCACTGCAACTTCTTTCTGATTATTATTACTTATCATCCCTTGTTGGCTTTAATGCTTAATTCTGCAGCCCTTGTTTCTGCAGAAAAAACTGGCTGCCTTATAGGTGGCTAAATGGGAATATTTCTGCAAGACCTTTTCACTTGAACAACAGCTTCTGAAGTGGTTTGTAGCGCTGATACTATTACTGAGGTTAGAGCATTCACAAGAATGCTCTCTTTTAAGAATTTGATAAAGAGTCAGCATAGCCTGCAGCCTTTCTGTCAAAAGAGCTGCTCTATGGTTTTTTACAGATCTATTCTACTACAATTGTGAACTTCCAGCAGTTTAATTATCTCCCAGATTCTTATAAAACCATTAAATTTTGTGGAAATCATACAGGGTTAAAAATTATCTAGAAGGAAGTCATACATACATGCATGCACAAGCATGCACTCACTCACACGCTGATTCTGAAAATAGGAAATATAAAAAAAATCTGAAAGCATCACAAAATATCTGAGTTTTGTTCTTTCAGTAACTTTACAGTAATGTAATTTTTTGCTAGCATTAGTTTTACAGATTACAATATAACCTGATTTGAGATGCACGTATGAAGGGTTTTGTCTCATTAGTCATGAACTATTTGTAGCCTCTCATATATCTGTTGTGTGGGAATTATTGTTAAATAGTGGTGACTAATTTAAAGTAAGCGAAATTTTGGTGCTCTGATCATTGCTACTAAAGCCATGCAATGAAGCAGCAAGCTCTCACTCAGAAAGTAAAATGACTGTGTCTGTGCTGGAAGCAAATCACATGGAGAACTAAATGTGTGTAAGATAGAAAAAAAAAGTGTGAAATGCTTTCCTAGAAATTAAAGTACTAATATCCGAGAGCAAGATAAGAGATGTCAAAAATGTACCAGCCTAAACAGGTGGCTCTTTCATTAAACATGCATAAAGACACTACCTACTACAGGTGACATCATAGCATCAAAAAGGGAATATCAGAATGAAAGCCAGGAGAGACCTGAGCTCAGAAATAAGTTGGTTTAATCATGAAGGAAAGGCAGCTGCTAGACCAGGCAGGAATGTTAAGGCTATTGAAATGCGTCTAGTCAAGTTTTTGATGCAGTTTGCACAAAGAGCTTTTACTGAGCAGGGTTCTTCTCTGAATTCATTGGCAACTCCTGCAGCCTGTGCAGGCAGATGTTATCCCTGGTACAGTATTATATGCTCATCTATGGCCATTACACAACCACTGCACACTGATCTGCAGCTTAAAGAGTTATAAACTACAAAATTCTGTAAAAGCACAACTGAAAGTATTGTTTTTAAAAAGGTAGCCAGATTAAATAACATGTGGTATAGAAATGTTCTCATTCCTGATAATTTTCCAATAAATTGTATGACCTGTATTTACAAAAATTATTTTACAAATCAAAGAGATATTGTCCCAATATGTATTGTGGTCATTATTTTTAAAATCATTGCTTAAATCAAAGCTCTTCTATTCATCTGTTCTTTCAAGGGATGCTGATATACTTCAAGGACAAGTGGCGTCTCAAGAATTACTGAGAAACCTAATTTTAGTACAAATGAAATTGAAGAGCTTGTGTAAACAATTACCAGGCACCTTTGACTCATGTTTGGAGCTGGCTCATTGAAAGTGTATTTCACAAGTAAGGAAAACATATATTCAGCAAATTACCTAGGAAAGTTTTCAGTTGCTCCTATGGACATTAAACAATCCTCTGATTCCTCAAAGGCCTTTCAAAGAGTCATGAATTAGAGTCATTCCTTGCCTTGAACACTTCCAATCCTACGTTTTTTGTGGGATTTCAAGAACTATTTGGCAGGAACCCATACTACTTCTAGCTGACTGCAACAGAAGTGGCATCAGAGCCAATTAGATCAGAGCTAATTTGAGAAGTCCTGCCTCAGGACAAGGGCAAAAATGGAAGAGCATTGGACAGTACTGAAATGTAAAAGAAACAAGCTAAGTTTATAGTCTACATTTTAATTTACAGAATTTACTGTTAACACATATAAGAAATCCTGTTTGCATCATGTATAGTATTAAGTGATCTTTTGTAAAGATGGAAATAAAGATCCTATTTTAATACCTAAGCATGAGAAGATAGCACTAACATTGCCAGCAAGACTTGAGAAATCTGAGTCTTAAAGTCTTTGCAACTCAGCCTTGCTTCTCTGCGTGACAGTTAAAAAGCACGTATCAATTCTCCTGATGCTCAGATAGGCAAGTTAATCTGTCTTTCAAAGATGATAGACAATATTTATAGGTAAGTTCTTAAATTGGAACATACGTGTTATGTATCGAAGTCTTATTCAAAAGAAAGGAACAATTAGAGGAAAGCCATTAGGACTGCCCAGGACCCATTTGCTAGAGAATTAGCAAACTGTAGTTTTGTTTTAGCCTCCATGAAAAATATACCCTGTGAAAATGAGTAGAATGGAATGGTAGTCAACATGGCAGAAAAAAGCACTAGAAAAATGCAGAAGAGTTGCATGCAAGAAAAGAGTGGAGATAACTCTCTTGTCTAAAATATGTAAACATTGATTTAAAATGCAAGCTTCACAGGAAGTGCTAAGGTTTTCCTGAATAAATTGCCTGAACTGACATGTTTTGTATTCAAAGAGAACTTCATCTGTGAAACTACTTATTAAATATCCACCCTTAACCCCCCCGCCCCCTGCCCAGTTTATTAAAAAGCAAATTATCCATCTGGAAGTGATTAGTATTTTCTCATTTAACAAAAATGGTAGCTGAAGTAGGTAACTTAGCTGATTTAACCTAAATCAAAAAAGAAATCAGTATCTGAACTAGGACTGGAATCTTGCTTAACACATGACTCCATTGTAATAAAAAACTGTAATAGTAGAAACTGCATCTTTAAACAAGGAATTATACTGCAGGTAGGAAGAAGTATTATACTGTTATTAATTTTTCAGTATACCTATCCCCATTAATTTTCTCCTTAGGTCTTTGAAACGTAAAAGTACTATCATAAAGTTCCTAACACAAATAATGAGAATTAACTTACAGAAGAGGATGAAATAAAGAGGCAATGCTTGGCATTGCAAGTTACCTAAAAGCTGAACAGATCCAGAAGTAATATTAGACCATGTGTTGTTGCAAGTGACCGAAGAAAAATGACACAATACTATAGCGTAATAGTTTTGGTCACTTCATGTTGAGAGCACAGCAATATTACAAATAAAGCTGTAAGTTATCAAGCGACATTGTCTTGGACCACGGGGGGGGCTGGACTAGAGGATTTCAAGAAGTGCCTTCCTGCCTGAGTGATTCTGTGATGCTGTAAACCAATCCAGCTTCCTGTAGCTTTTGAGATCATGAAAGCTGTGGGATTTCAGAAGTGCTTTAACTTACTTATAAAGCATTTCTCTCTCTCTGGAAACACGCTTTCATGCCCTCTAGTGTTCAAAATAATAAAACCCGTTTCTCTCACTTTGATCAATTACATCTAAAATAATAACACATCCTTAACTAGGTCATTCCTCCAATCAAGAGAAATAGTTCGGATCGTGATCAAAAGAGGGACAAAGGGACCTGTTTGTTAGGTTAGCTGATCTTTTAGTAAGACAAAATAATGTAGTAAGTTTAAATATATAGTGGTTCAATGATTCTAGCATGACAGCAGTGAGCAAAATTCAGAGCTACATTGAGACAGCTCTTTCTAAATAGAGCAACTTCTGTATATCTTGCAAGAGAAACTTCATGTGAAATACACAGTAAGTTGCCTATCATTCAGGTGATTCACAGTGCACAAGGAACTGAAGCTATAGTTCAGTGATGAACTACCACAAACATTTCATTTGCTAAATTTAAAGAAAACAAGTATAAACATCTTCACAGAAATCATCAGTATGCTTTAATAGGACTCAACACTATAAGATTTATTCTGTAACAAATATTTTACTATGACACAGAAGAGGATGAACTCACAAATATAAGGGCAAATGTTAAGTAGTAAATACCTGCACTGTTTTGCTGAGTATTAAATTCACTGTTTTATTTTGTATGATCTGTTAAGGAATATTAGTGACTTGTAAATGTTTTGAAACACTAATTCAGACTTCACATTTTAATTAGGAAAAGTGTAATGGTAAGAAACCACATAAAGAAAAAGTACCTAACATCGCTATCTTCTGTCAAAAAACAGATGGGGAGAAAATCCTTACTGCCACAGGATTCTGGCATTCTGATCTAGGGTTCTTTAGCATGTTTTATCCATGTTCTTCCTTTTGCTCCTCTTTGAATAAATAATTCAAATAAATGCTGGAGCAGGCTCAGTGAACCATGGGCTCTTAATCTAGTATTTGCACTAACTACCAGTCTGAAGGGCTACTCTTCCACTGACTCACTTAGTTAATACTTAAATATCTTAACCAGATTAGACCAAATTAGACAGAAGACAACCCTAATCAGAAAATATAAATACATAAGGTTTATCAGTGTCTAAGAAATCTAAATACAGGGGTTCAAGTCCTTTCAGCACAAAGACATGAAGATGAGACTCCTGCAAAATGAGTTATCTGATTGCTAGGGAATTACATAAGCAGTTCTAAAAAACACTAGCTTTGAAACATTATCAAATATAGACAGAATTTCAAACAAAATATACATATAAGATCATCTGTCCTAGACCAGAAAAAGGTTCATTCAGTGGCATGTCTCATCTCAATCAATGGCCAAAAGCAGATGACTTGCAAAAAGACTTTAAGAATAGCCCTGGTACATAACAATTCTTTCCCTCAATATACTGCTAAACTTCAACAAATTTCAACTCAGGGAATTCAGAGCTAAAGATAACCGGGCTTTGCCTTGTTTTTGGTTTTGTTTTTGTTTTATTGTTGGGGTTATTTTTTAATTTAAATTAGTGTTTGTCTCAAAACTTTTGCAAGCTCTAGTTATACAGCAATATCTGGTTAGAATGGTGTAATCCAAGTAAGTTTGCTAGCCTTATAAACAACCATCATAAAGTACTTTCATTGAAATACTACCTGCATTGACATACAGACTGTATGACACTGGCCTAACATGTAATGCATGTATATTAATTAGAAGGTCTTACAGAAGGAAGCGTAGAAATGAACATTCCATCCAGGTGTCTAAACCACCTTCAATTCATGTATGACTTTGAGGTAGTTTAGTTTATGTCAAGTGACTTATTCAAGTACATGTTCAATATATTTCATAGAGTTTGGGTTTCTGTGTGTGAAATGCTTTCAAATTTTGCAATGATAGTGCTACACATAAAGACTTGGAAAGAATGTAATCTGACAGATCTGATTGTTTTTCTCTGTTTTTATGGAATATCGAACATAATTTTTCATATTCTAAACTTTTTTTTGTTCCTTTCACAGCAAATCATTCTTAAAAAAATCTAACCTGAACCATAATATATTTGAGAAAAGCATCTGAATGTGTCCAAGCCCCCACTTTCACTAGAAACATTTTGACTATTAAGAACTAATTCTGTAATTTTCAAGATACAAAAACTTTTAAAAGAACTATACATGTGTATAAAAAGCCCACTAACGTACCTGGATTTTGGAGGAAATAAGTTCTCATCTCTCACAACAAGAACATTTGCAGCCCTTTTCATACCTCGAATGCCTTAGAAATATGTAGTGACTGAACACTATGGCATGCTTGGTCTTCCCTTAAATCTGAAGGCAGGCACAATAGAAGGCTAAAATGTTAAACTAACTGAAACTACATTTTCTGTGCACTAAAAGGACACAGACTGACAAGGCAGATTAGATGACAGTAATACATTCCCTTTTTCTTCCTCTGAAAAGGTTTGCTCAGCTAGCCATCACCAGGGGTCTGCATGGTAAGCTCAATTGATCTTTAAGCTACTCTGACAGTACTGACTAGCTGCCTGTTGACTACAGTAGCTCCGACATCTGTCATACATGCATAGATCACCTCTTTATATTGACAGTTGTCCTAGCCTGGAGCAAGTCTCATCCTTGGATTCTTAAGGGCTTAAATCCCTCAGAAAATGGAGCTTAGGCAACATTGTTAAAGGGAGCAAAATGCCTAGATAGCTTTAAAAATGTGAGCTGTGTACAACTCAAAGTACTTAACATAGTATTATTCAATCTCAAAAATATGTGATTGTGCAGTAGGAGCAGTAACAAATATACCAACTCAAAGTAGAGGTGATTCCAGCAGCAAAGCTGACTTACACCTGTCTTTCCAAACAATCAATCTCAGTAGCTGGGGCTGAAATACAACTTGTTTTTTTTTAAAACAGCAACCACCTGAACTTTACATACATGCACCTCTTCAATACTCCAAATCACAAAGAAAGATATTGGGACCATCTCCAGTACCCAATTCCCGTACAAACCGCTGACATATATCCTCAGCATGAGTCATAATTTAGAAATTAATTCAGCAGCTTGGGAATCAGTCCACTGGTAATGGCTTTGCCCATTAAGAAAAATCAAATCCTGGGTGCATTAAAAGCAAAAATGTACACTTCCAAGTTACCTCACGGCACACAGTTTGGTGGTGTCTTGCACAAGGGCAGCCCTTTCTCACCGGCCACTTGATGTCCCCATGCATACAGCATCCTCGTCCCAGTGGAAAGGGGCATGCTGCCACGTCCCATCTCTCCCAAGGCAGCCCATTATTCCACCAGCCAGGACTGAGTCTTTATATATACTTCAAATAAATAACAGAGAATTTCACTTACCATGAAAAAATAAAAATCCAAAAAACCCCAAACCTGCTAACTACTAAATTCTTAAAAAAAAAAAAAAGTGTAGAAATGGCAGTTCGCGGAAAGCAATATCCTTTCAGCCAGTCTGTTATTAAAAAATGAGTGGAAAATTAAGATTATTTTAAAACAAAAAGTCAGTTTTAGAAAGAGGTCCTGAAATGTAGTCAGTGAAGACTTCTCTCCCTCTCATGCCCTCACAGAAATGAAGGAAAATGCCATCATGCTGTTGTATATCCAACAAATTTTCAGCATAGTTCTTTTGATAATGAAAATAGGAACAAGAGCTACCACCATTTGCCATGTTATGAGGTTGCAAGACAGAGACTTCCTGTAGAGAAGTCAGATACAACTGTCCATCCATGTTGCAGATTTGCTTTCATGTGAACAACAGATTCATATGAACAATGTTTCTACCCCAAAAAGCTGGAGTAGAAAGTTGGAGTAAAAGGATCCAACCAGAATTTTTTTCTTCTTTTCAGAAAGAAAATAAGAGAAAGCATGAATGAGAACACATGGGGAAAAGTATGAGTAGCACACATTCCCTGAACAGACAAATACAGTTGATGTACTGGGTAACCTTTGTAAAGAAGCTATTAACTTAGTGCCTTTTTCGCGTTATATTTCAGGTTATAAAAACAGATCATATTGTCTTGCATTATGCTCTCTTTTACTTACTCGTCCAACAATATACGACTTCGCAGTAAACATATTTGTTGCTTCATTTCACAGATGAAATTATGTAGAATATAGCGTATTTGTTGAAGCAGATAAATAAAGCCCCTTTGTTCAGAGGCGGTAAAGTAATATTCTTTCATGAGAAGTCAAGGACCTAGAGAAAAGCAGCGTACCAGCCCTGGAGCCAGGTGCATCTAGGTGAGCTTTTGAGCATGCAGAAATTTTAATTAAAGAAGAAAGGGCTTCACACAGAATATCATAGAACTCTGAGAAAATAAGAAAAGGCAGATATCTACCAGAAGAAATGTAGAAACGGGTAGGAGATAAGGGATGATGAAGTAGTAAGAGATATTGAAAGAAGCACAGAGATGAAAGAGGAAATATGATTGAAGAAAGCTCCAGTTTTAATCCAGGAATAAATTTCTAGGGACTGGATGGGGGTGATTTCTAGTCTAAAATATTTTTTTCCTCTCATTTCTTTACTTCCAACTCATGGAAGAAACTGCTTCATTACCATGTACATATTTTGGTCAGAAAGATACAATGTGTTCTGTATTTCCAACATCTGCACCCAAAAATTACTTTTCCCTCATAAGAAGGACAGTCTTGGTGAAAACCCATACAAAAATCTGAGCTCCTCCCCCAGATTTACCTGGAATATTTTATGTGACTTTGGCTGTATTACTTTGGGACTTTGTGCTAGGCTTTTACAGCTGCGTTAACTAGTAAAGGGAATCCTTAGATTTGTACAGAAACTTTACTCATCCTAAAAAAAGAATTTTGGAACAAGACTGCTAGTACTTTCAAAAACACTAGTAAAAGGAAAATAGAGATCCGAAAGTTCCCAGCAGTGATCTTCAACTTGGTTTCATAACAGGATTTCTTTCTGCCCTATCTACTAGGTGCAAGTCAGCACTTTTGTTGCTCTATATTCTTAAATTATGTAGAAGTGAAGTTGTGATTATAGATTGTATTGCAAGGTTACATTTGAATAAAATGTTGAGTACTGTGCTGATTTGCAACATTAGTTGCCAGTTCACTAAATCATTTTTATCAGCTTCACAATGCTAAAGAAAAGACAATATTTAGTTGAATGAATAAAGAAATTTTGGAAATTACTTCAATGATATTTCTGTAAATTGACAATTGACTGTAACAGATGAAGCTGAATCATCAGTCAATCATGGCTGAAATCAGGAAGTGCAGCTGTAGAGTACATTGATTTCATGTCTATTACGCTGTTAAGAAAGCTTCAAGACATTTTATCCTTTCTGATCAGATTTTGACTCAGTATAGGTAATCTAGTATCATTTAATAATTTCACCTACTTTACAATAAAAGGCTTTGCTGAGTTCAGATAGCTGGACTCTTCCTGTCTTTTGTTAACTTCTCTCCTCATTAGAAGCCTAGACATTTTAAGTATTTTCAACCACAAACTTTTCTGATGGATTTGCTTTAAGAATCAGTTGAAATGCATCTGCGTAATGGATGTAAGTGAACAAAGTGTGATTTTCATAAAATACCAGCCTTTTGCTGTCTGTAGAGCTGCCTTTCCAAAATTTAGACAGATTTGCCATGTCCATCTACACTGTGCATTCACTGCCTTATTCTGGGAAAAATCTCAAACCTAATACTTTTTCACTACTGTTAGTATTTTGGAGGTGTCATGGATTATCCTGACTGTCTGACATCAGACAGACAATGTCACTACAAGAATAAGTGAAGGCTACCTGGCTCACCACAGTTTATCATGACCTAGTAACTTGGCAACTAAAGACACCACTGAATGAAGTTAATCCCACACGCTCTCTGAGTTTTCCTTCACAGATGTAAGAGTTGAACTTTCTCCAGATTTAAAAAAAAAAAAAAAAAGGAATCTATGCAGATAAACATTCAAAAAACCAGAAAATCTCACCTCAAGGCTGGTCCCAAAATTATTGCACAACAATATTGATATAGCCAGTGTTTAACAAGAATAATGCTTTTCAACTAACTTCAAAGTTAAATTGGAGGAAATTAAAGAGGAAATTAAACACTGCCAATTGAGTAGTAATGCTGCAAAATCTTACTAGTTTCTCCTACAGCATCCTGCAAAAAGCAACATATTCTGTACAGGGAGGTTCATCTTGATTTGAGGGCTACAATGTGTTTTGAAGTAGATAATGCTTCTAATAGGGTATACAAAAATAGATCATCTTATTTAAAAGTTAATTTATAATTTATTGAAGCTGTTTTCAAAAGCAGCCATTAGGAGAGTGCTAAGAGTGCCCTGGCATTTAAAATTCAAAGCATACCTGCACTTTTGTATGTGGTTCACCTGCTATAGTCTGGTAGCTATGACTGATATTAAGCCTTCTATTTCAACAAAGATATTGCAGTCCCTGTTAGCCAAAGCGTCTTATTTAGATCGAATAATACACATTGTTTTTTAACATAATTGCCTCCATTGATGAATACTTACATTGAACAATTTAATTAGATGTTCACGAAGACCCACAGTGCAAAGCATTTAATTAAAAATCATCAAATCAGGATAAGAAAACAGAATTACTTTATTTTCCAAGATTATACTTAGATAAATACTTAAGTGTCAGGTGTAATACAGTACCTCAGAAGTGTTAGCAGTATCAGCCAATTGGCTTCTGAGCAGGGAACAGCACATTACTTGATTTTTAAGGTCTAATTTCTGCCCTTTTAATTCACCATGTTTTCATAGAATCATAGAATCGTTTAGTTTGAAAAAGACCTTTAAGATCATCAAGTCTAACTGTCAACCCATCACCACCATGCGCAATAAACCATGTCCTGAAGTGCTGCGTCTACATGTTTTTTTAACACCTCCAGGGATGCTGACTCCACCACTTCCCTGGGCAGCCTATTCCAATATCTAACAACCCTTTCAGTAAAGAAATTTTTTCTCATATCCAATCTAAACCTCCCCTGGTGCAACTTGAGGCCATTTCCTCTCATCCTATCACTAGTTACTTGATAGAAGAGACCAGTGCCCACCTCACTACAACCCCCTTTCAAGTAGTTGTAGCGAGCAATAAGGACTCCCCCCAGCCTCCTCTTCTCCAGGCTAAACAGCCCCAGTTCCCTCAGCTGCTTCTCATAAGACTTGTGCTCCAGGCCCCTCACCAGCTTGGTTGCCCTTCTCTGGACACGCTCCAGCACCTCAATGTCTTTTCTGTAGCGAGGGGCCCAAACTGAACACAGTACTCAAGGTGCGGCCTCACCAGTGCCCAGTACAGGGGAACGATCACCTCCCTGCTCCTGCTGGCCACACTATTTCTGATGCAGACCAGGATGCCGTTGGCCTTCTTGGCCACCTGGGCACACTGCTGGCTCATATTCAGCCAGCTGTCAACCAACACCCCCAGGTCCTTTTCTGCCAGGCAGCTTTCCAGCCACTCTTCCCCAAGCCTGTAGCGCTGCATGGGGTTGTTGTGACCCAAGTGCAGGACCCGGCACTTGGCCTTGTTGAACTTCATACAGTTGGCCTCAGCCCATCGATCCAGCCTGTCCAGATCCCTCTGTAGAGCCTTCCTACCCCCAAGCAGATCAACCCTCCCGCCCAACTTGGTGTCATCCGCAAACTGGCTGAGGGTGCACTTGATCCTCTCATCCAGATCATTGATAAAGATACTAAAGAGAACTGGCCCCAAAACTGAGCCATGGGGAACATCACTTGTGACCGGCCACCGATTGGATTTAACTCCGTTCACCACAACTCTCTGGGCTCATCCATCCAGCCAGATTTTTACCCAGTGAAGAGTACACTTGTCTAAGCCATGAGCCACCAGCTTCTCAAGGAGTATGCCATGAGGACAGTGTCAAAGACCTTACTAAAGTCCAGGTAGACAACATCCACAGCCTTTCCCTCATCCACTAGGCAGGTCACCTGGTGATAGAAGAAGATCAGGCTGGTCAAGCAGAACTGGCCTTTCATGAACTCATGCTGGCTGGGCCTGATCCCCTGGTTGTCCTGTTCGTGCCATGTGAGCGCACTCACAATGAACTGCTCCATAATCTTCCCCAGTATTGCAGTCAGGCTGACAGGCCTGTAGTTCCCTGGATCCTCCCTCTGATCCTTCTTGTAAATGGGTGTCACATTCGCAAGCCTCCAGCCATCTGGGACCTCCCCTGTTGACCAGGATTGATGATAAATGATGGAGTGTGGCTTGGCAAGCTCCTCCACCAGCTCCTTCAGTACTCTCAGATGGATCCCATCTTGTCCCATAGACTTGTGAGTGTCCAGGTGACGTAACAGGTCATTAACTGCTTCCTCCTGGATTATGGGGAGTATATTCTGCTCTCCATCCCTGTCTTCCAGCTCAGGGGCCTGAGTACCCTGAGGATAACTGGTCTCACTAGTAAGACTGAGGCAAAGAAGGCATTAATTACCTCAGCCTTTTCCTTATCTTTGGTGTCAATGTTTCCCTCTGCATCCAATAAGGGATAGATATTCTCCTTGGCTCTCTTTTTATTGTTAACATATTTGTAAAACCATTTTTTGTTGTCTCTTACGACAGTGGCCAGATTGAGTTCTAGCTGAGCTTTTGCCTTTCTAATTTCCTCTCTGCATGACCTAACAATATCCCTGTACTCTTCCTGACTTGCCTGCCCTTTCTTCCAAAGATGGTAAACTCTTTTTTTTCTGAGTCCCAGCAAAAGCTCCCTGTTCAGCCAGCCCAGTCATCTTCCCCTGTGTTCGTCTTGCAGCAGATGGGAATAGCCTGCTCCTGAGCCTTTAAGACTTCCTTCTTGAAGAATGTCCAGCCTTCCTGGACCCCTTTGCCCTTCAGGACTGTCTCCCAAGGGATTCTCTCAACCACAGTCCTGAACAGGCCAAAGTTTGCCCTCTGGAAGTCCATAGTAGTGGTTTTGCTGACCCCCTTCCTTACCTTACCAAGAATCGAGAATTCTATCATTTCATGGTCGCTAAGCCTGAGACAGCCTGTGACCACCACATCTCCCACCAGTCCTTCTCTGTTTGTAAACAGTAGGTCTAGCGAGGCTCCTCCCCTGGTTGGCTCACCTACCAGCTCTGTCAGGAAGCTGTCTTCTACACACTCCAGGAACCTCCTAGACTGCTTGCTCTCTGCTGTGTTGTATTTCCAGCAGACATCTGGGAAGTTGAAATCCCCCACAAGAACAAGGGCACACAATTGTGAGACTACTGCCAGCCACTTGTAGAATGTTTCATTCTTCCTCTTCAGCCTGGTTGCGTGGTCTATAACAGACTTTCAGCATGGTATCTGCTTTGTTGGCCTTCCCCCTGATCCTTACCCATAAGCATTCAACCTTATCGTCACAGTCGTGGAGCTCTGTACAACCAAAACACTCCCTAACGTAGAGAGCCACCCCACCACCTCTCCTTCCTTGCCTGTCCCTTCCAAAGAGCTTATAGTCATCCCTTGCAGCACTCCAGTCATGAGAGTCATCCGACCATGTTTCTGTGATGGCGACTAAGTCATAGCTATCCTGCTGCACAATGGCTTCCAGCTCCTCCTGCTTATTGCTCATGCTGCGTGCACTGGCATAGATGCACTTGAGCTGGGCTATCGATTTTGCATGGTTTTGTTTTAGAGCCCTGGCATTATGTAGTCGGCTTTGTAATAGACCACTTTTCACTTAATAAGAAAGCAACATAATACTCATGTAAAGTATTTGGGCAGACCAAATAATTTTATCAGCCACTTCGTTTTATGTAGTTACTGTATTCTTTGCAAAACTACCTAGCACATGACAGACTGAAGAAAGTGGGAAGTCTGTACTGTCCTGGTGACTGTGTTGGAAAATAATTTTCCAAATTTGCAGAGGTATCACCCATATGTTCCTGTCTCCCCCAGAGGCTCAGAAAAGGACAGCTATAGAGTCCCTCTGACTCACAATGAAACTGCACAGAAGGCGTCTGTGCAGGAGGACATCCAAAAACTCATAGGATGCATGAAGTCTGGCCTTGTCCCACCATTTACAAAGAAAATACATGAAACAACGTCAGAAAGAAAAAGCAAAAATGAGTCAGTTCACTAGGAGTTGACATTGGCTAACCCATTTCTCTTCCTAGTAAAAAGAATTCAGAACAAGAAAATAATTTTTTGCAATTTCCTTAAGGAACTAGATTGCCAGATCCTGCTGTACATTTTCCCTTTCTCTTCTGACTGTAAATGTATCAGGAAATTACACTTCTTCCAAAGGCGATTTCTGCTGGCACAGAAGAGTTCCAGTTGTCTCATTTGACTGTTAAAGGTAACTAATACCCTCCTTCCAGCTTGTAACCAGGCAAATAAAATCTAGAGTAAGACAGGTATTTCAGGTTAGGAATGTGCAAGTAACTAATATTCCAGCTTTTCAACTGAAAAATCGGGAGGGGAAATATTTTCCAGAGCAGAACAACTTTATTGGGCAAGATGGAGAATCCTTTATCCTATGTCTACAATACCTCACAGGTCATGGCGTTGTCTTAACAAGCCTGGGTTCAAAAAATCTGGAAGAGAATTCGATTAGACAAATTCCTCCTTATCCTTGAAAGTCTCTTATCAGTTACTGGGGGAAATATACGAGATCTCTGGCTTTCCACTAGCCATTTTATGAATCCAATCCTAACTATTTCTCTAATTAGCATGCCAGTTAACATTTGTTAAGCATTTTTAGCTAGCTTACAATTCTTAAAAAAATATTTAACTGGCTTTATTTCAAGCAGCTAAGATCCAAAGAGGACTGTATCCTCTCTTGTGTAAAAGGAACACACCAAGAACTGGAATGGGTATGTACAATCAGTATACAATTACTGATATTTTAAATACATATACTTCAGGAAACATCAGGCTAAAGTTTGAATATGCAAATTACCTTTGTCCTCCTTGTACACATGCACTGTGCTACAACCTTTAACAAAAGGCCCATATACACTTTTTATCCACTGGAGTCTACCTCATCCAGTAAGATAGAGCTGAAGAGGGAAGAGGAAGTATGGACAGCTAAGACAAGAAGAGAGCTATTGTGGTGGTGCAGCCCTCCCCAGGCCACACAGTGATGTCAGGACCAGCCAACATTGTGTTCTCACACAGTGAGTTGGGACAGCTTGATACTTTCTTATATCGGCTATGATACAGTGCGTCAGGACAATGAGGCACCCCCTAACTGCACCTGGAGCTCCTGTCACCTGGAACCATACCCAAGACTCCTGCTGCTTAGATCATGACTCACTATTGTGGTTACCTGACAAGAATTATGGCCAGAATGAGATCGTAATGACCTAAGTCAATCAACTCGCGAACCTGTGGTACTGAGAATCTTTGAGGTCTCCTGCACCGCAGTGGGCTGTGACCAGCATCTCCCTCTGAGTGGGACGCCTCTCAGAGCTCGCAAACTCTTCAGTTTGCAAAGATCAGAGGTCTGTTGCTGAAAGCTGACAACAGGACCTGGGCTGATACGCTTCACTCCTTGAGGCTCAACCCTTTGCCCACTGAGAATTGCCAAGACATTTGACGTGAATATTTCACTGAACTCAAGGGGAATTTTTAACAGATATACCTCCGTTTTTTTATATATCTATATCTATATCTATATCTATATCTATATCTATATCTATATCTATATCTATCTTTGTATCTGTGTGCGTGCCTGTGTGAATTAAGCTAGGTAAATTCTATTGAATTGCTTTGTAAATGTTAAACTAATCAGAGATTAAGTGTAACTATATCTTATCATTTACCTCAAACTGTAAAAGAACCCTAGACTGCTGCTACACACATTATCCCTTAGACAAACCATTGACCAAGTTTGGGACTAGGAGTAGATCCAGCCGCACCTAAGCTCCAACAGGAGTTTAGAAAGCATGGGGGTCTTCTCTGAACCTTGTGACTCAATGGGAGGGTCTCTCCCTCTTCATGCATCCCCAGTATTTGTACAAATCATGAAAAATCAAATTTAACTCGATCTTTCTTTGTATGTTTATCCCTCACACTTTGGTGTTTTCAGTCTCTGTATAAATCATTCTAGTTTGATTCTTACTTAATTTTCCTTTGTACACTTAATAATAAAATGAACCTTGCCATCAAACTTTGTGAAGTTGTGTCTTTATAAATTCCTATCAAATCACTTTTGCGAATACCTTTGACAGTGATTCTTTAAGCAGTCCAAACTACTCATTCATGATAAGTATGTCTCATAGCTATCCTTATGGCCCAAATCAGAAGGCGTGTAGTAAATGAGATGGGAAATTACAGAAAAAGAAAGGATGATCTCATTATTAAGGAAATTGAATGCAGCACTAAAGCAAGTCACAGGCAGCAATTATATTTTCCTCATATTCTGGGCATCTGAGCTTGCTTTGCTAAAGTGCTGAGTTTATAAACACAGATGAAGTTAAAGGAAGTTTTTTCTGAACATGTGAAGAATTTTATCACAGGTCCTTGAGGCATAAGTGCATAAAATTAAGAGTGAAACTTTGACCTTATTTTTGCTATATTCAGTACCCATTTATAAAAAGAGAGCAATGTTAGTCCCTCATCAGTTCTCATTGTGAAGAAAAATAATTTCTGTTGTAAAGTACTCGAGCATTGCAGCAATGAACCACAGAATCACAGATCGGTTGGAAAAGGCTTATGGTAGTCACCTCACCCAGCCTCCTGCTGGAAAATGGGCTTTTGCCAACACAGAACAGTTCAGCCATGACTTTGTCAGCTGAGTCTGATAAACCCCTGAGGGTGAAGATCTGACAGCATCTCCAGGCAACATATTAAAGCACTGCACTACACTCCCAGTAGAAAAAAAGAAAAATTATGTCAAAACCAGACACTCATCTGCCCCAAAGCCACAATTTGTGACCATTGCCCCTTTTTAGATCATTGTCCACTATGAAGAGCTTGCTATGTCACTGTTTGCAACTACCCTTCAGTAGCTGTTATTAGACTGTTACCAGCCACAGACTATTAGATCTCTCCCTAGTCTTCTGTTTACTTAAACAAATAAGCCCAGCTCTGTTAACCTCTGCACACTCCACCTTGGTAGCCCTCCACTGGATCTCTGATGGCTTCTCCAAATCCCTCTTTAACTGGAGCCCCAAAACTACAGGAAGTATTTCAGTAACTCACAAGTTTTGAGGGAAGTAGCTACTTCCATTGATCTGCTGTCCACAGTCCTAATGTAGCTCAGTATGCAGCTTGCTTTTGCTCACCCTGAAAGTGTGCTATTAGCTCATATTCAACCAGGTGTCCATCAAAATCTCCAGGTGCTTTTTAGCAGAATTGCTACTCAGCTACTCGCTCCCTGCCGGGTTATTCTGACCCAGCACTCTGCATTTCTCCTTACTGAACTTCATGAGGTTAGCCCAATCCTCATGTCCCTCTGGTCTAAAGTTCTGACATTTGTCATGTTGGTCACTTCCCTTTCACCGCCACAAAGGAAGAGGCATCCTGGATGTGCTTTGCTTCTTTTGGAATGCACATAGTCTTAATTTTATCTCAGTTTTTAATTCTCAAAAGGTATTAACCAAGAAAGTTGAGTCTGAATTAAAATTTTGAATATTTAGAAGTTATGAATCAGTTAATTTTAAAAGTACTGTATTTTATGCTATTTTTAGGTTATTTTTAATTTAAAAGACTGAATGAAAAAGGTCAAGTGAACTTCACACTAATAACCAACTAGAGAATCAATTTTCCTGCAATGTTAAATTAAGATCAAAAGCTGTTTAATTCTTCAAAAACTTACACATGCATTGGCCATCACCCATAATTCACATGTGCATTTAAAGCAGTAACTTTTACTATGGATATGCCATTTTGTGCAAGTAATAATTGAAGGTTTTTAATTCTTAAAAATGAAACTTGTATCTTCAAGGATAATACTGGGATCTCCAAACTTTCCTCTTCTAGTAAACAGGATCTCGGAGACTGGAAAACCCTCACAGCACAGTTTCAATCTCAAAATAGACTTTTTTGCAGTGGCGCTATACACGCCCAGAGGAAAGGCAGCAAATCTCCATTTCATAAAAAACCATATTGTTCCTATGTATAAGGGTTTTTCAACATACTCTCTGGCACTGCTGTTGGTAACCTAATCAAGAACCTGGTCTTCCAAAAATATTACACATTCCCTGTTCTGTATTTGGACATAGACATCCCCTACTAGGCACCACTGGAGGCAAGATACCATTTTTGGACTCCTGATCTAATCTGCTATAACTGCTTTTATGTTATTTTTAATTCACTTAGTAATTTGGTTTTTTTTAAAAAATATAATATGAAAAACAATTTTGACTTCTCTTCCAATGGTCTACATTGTTTCTGGTAACTCAAGCAACTGTTTTAGATAGTTTTACTTGTTCCTATTGCAAAGGATGGAGAATGAAAGAAATCTATTGTTTCATTAAGAATAGAATTTACTTCACTTACTTTCAGTCATTTAAAATTTAGGGGTTTAGTTCAATATATTTTTCCAAGTCTATGTATAGTAATGGACAAAGACAGGCACCTTGAAAAGGTAATTCATTGCACCTTCCTTAAAGGTCAGTTTTGCATAAAACTCTGGAGATGCCCTTCTCTTTTCAATGCTCACAGAAGAAACTTGGATTACTATTAACAAAGATGGTTGGCTCTTAAATGACGATGGAGTTGAATCTCAACCCAGCTACTTAATTATGAGTATGTAGCTATATTAATTTAATTTAATTTGCTATGTCAGTCTCTTTTCTTCAAGCTTCTGATCTTAAATACACATCATTTTTTGTCAAAGAAAATACTTAAGAGCCACAAAATATGATGAAAAGTTAATTCAGAACTATGAATATAATTTTTTTTTCCATTTTTTAACCAATACTGTTAATTTTTTTTTTTTTTGGTTGTGGAATATTGGATTGTGGAATATGTATTCTACACATCTCTTGCTACATAGAAAAACCAACACATACTGTTACTTCTCTTCCTATAAGCACCCTTCTTTTATGCAACTTGCTATGCAATGGTTGGAGGATTACATTTCCCATTTTCCAAATAATAATCTTGTTGGCCAGTTTATCACCCATTTTCAAGCTCTCAGTACATCTTGCTCTCTGTCATGCCTTGCAAATGAGGGATTGGGGATGGGGGTTGTTTGTTTTTTTGTTTTTCGCAATGGGCAGGAGAGGGGAATTGGCCTAGGAACTCTCTGGCTGTTCTAGCTCCAAAATGCCACAGCATGATGGGAGAGACTAATACGGCATTAGAGTCTTACGACGGACCTATCCCAGACTAATTATCATAAAGTTTGCTCTTTCTCGTTGAGACAGCATATTCTGGTTGCTGTGATAAATCAGCAGAATAGGTCCCATTACAGCTGTCAGCTTGAGGATGGCATGTTTAGTGACAGTCCTGGTATTTCCTTGTGTTTGATGATATCTCCTTTGGGAGATGCTATTTTGTGATACAGAATCCACAGTTCTAATAATTTTATTTTGTGAAGCTTAACATTATTTCCACAAAACCTTGAAAATGCACTTTACATATCTAGCTTCCCTATGATAAGTAACATTTTTTCAATAGATGTTTTATTTCAGAGAGCTGTCATATGGCACATTTCAGCTGCCATCAGTAGTAGGCATGTCTACTCCTACGCATTTACTTTCTCATGATTAAGACAATAACCCATCTCAAAGTTCAACAACTGTATTTGTTATTAATGCTGCTTATTATCTGAGTCACCATAGTACCTAGGAGCCTTCAAAGTGACCTAGGGCTCCAGGCTGTTAGTTATGAAATAAGCATATTCAAATCATGGACAGGCTTTTATATTAATTCAAATAATTCCAGTGGCCAAATCAATCAATAGCAAAAAGTTACCTAAATTTATTAAGTTTGATATATATGTCTTCACTCTTCCTTTTTTCTGGAGAATATAGCCTATTATGAAGTGTCTTTATGTACACCTTGAAGTTCAGAAAATCTTTGCGTTTCTGAATTTCCTTGATTTACCTGAACATCTATTTCTGCAATGTCACATAGGCATAAAATACACTAATACAATTGCTTTACCAGCCAATGATGATATATTAATGATCCACTCTAATATCAGCAACATTTTAGGAACCATTGTTAAAAAGTATCAGAACAATATATCTGAGTGATGTTTAAGTGACAAGAAGTAGTTAGGTATTTCATTAAAAAATGAAGTTTGAAAAGAGGATTAAATCATCATCCTATATTCCATTTAGAGATTGTTATAGGGCTTAATTACTACAGCACTTGAGCAGATGCAAATGAAAGATGCAACTGAGCAGTTGCTATAATACAGCGGACTATATTTGTTATGTGAGGTTCTAAATCCTGGACAAAATTCGAGTTGTTTAGTAAACCAGCAAAGCACACAGAACTCTTTTTCTTCAAATTATTTCATCATCAAAAAACCAACTGCGGTAGTCTACCCATGAAAGAGAGAGGAGAAAAAAAAAAAAAATTTTTTTTTTTCCCCGAAAGGCAACTTAACAAAATCTTGGTTGTAAGGAGCTGCAAAGAAAATTCATTTCCATTTTAGGCTACTATATTGTCAAAGCAATATAAGGTAGATTGCAAAGAAGAATTCAAGCAAGGAAGAGAGACACAAAGTTCAGAAGAGTGAAAAAAGATCTAAAAAAATACATTGGAGAAAGTGACTTTATGTAGTTCTCTATGAACAGAGAACGCCATGACAGAATGAGCAAGTAAGACTGAAAGCAGCTGTGTGGCATGAGATGCACACCAATATCATTCCCTGAAAATACAGGAGTAAAATAGCAACTACTGAAGTTAGATTTCTGGCCCAGTATTACTAGTCCTTAGTAACCATTAGTTTGTAACACGAAACCTTCACACCTAGGCATCTCAGCAAAACTAATCTTTTGCCTAAAACATAGAAGTGCAAGTAAATAACTAAAAGAGTCTTCACATTGTCTTAATATTTCTACTTAAGACACCAAGCACATAGGGCTCTGGAATCAGACAGTTACAAACTCAGAGAAGCATATGTGAAAAACAAATGGGTATATCATCCATCTTCTGTTTTGCATGCATGCAACTCCTGCAATGTTAATGGGCGATATTCACTCTTATCAAGTCATGAACATGCCCCAGAATGTGAGCATCTGCTTCAAATTTCCTGGATTTTGTTGATTTGTCTCAGTCATAAAGCTATTTAAATGTACATTTCCATTACTAAATAAAAAAGTAATAACGATGCAGTTGCTGTGCTTATCTGTTCACCAACATCTGTTGCTTTGTGGCTGGTTCTTATTATTTACTTTTTGGAAGACATTTGTTAGTTGACATCCAATAGGCTTTTCTAATAGCTATTTGATTTTGCTTTTATTGAAAAGTGATGAAAGATTAAGGAAAATATACAATTGCACTACATGTTTACACAAACCATACATCTTATAATTTATCAGAACTCTCATCAATTAAAGATCTCAGTGGAGAGCTTCCTAACATTTTTACTTCTTACCAGTGATTTCATTAAAATTATAAATACATGATTTGAGTACAATGTTATGATGGATATTTGCCAGATGAGTTACAAAACAGACTAGGATTACTAAAAGCACAAAGAAAAAAAAGTAGGAGCATCTTATACATAGACCTTTTCCACATGAAGGATGCTGCAGCTATACAACTAAGTATTGCATCATGTAGAAAATCTTAGCTGGGTTTTTATATAATACAAGGAGAGATAAAGGGATAAACTCAAACCTACTACTCAGCCCTTAACCAGTTTTTGAAAGCTTGCACCAGCTTTGGCCAAATCTCTAGTCTGAGAATTTAAATGTATTATATACTGGGCAAACTTCTGAATCACTGCAATCTCATTTAATTAGTAGAAAAATGTATAAATGAACTTCCTTTGGGATTTCTTTGAAAATTTTGCAGCTAGATTTAAGTAACTTAATGCCGCTGCACTCCCCCTTAAAGGACTCATAAGCCAACAGGAACATTAGTAGCTGAAAAAAAATGTTAGTTATCTTTTAGACAAGACTGAGGTGAAATTCAGTGATGTATGTTAGAAAGGAGATTCAGATGATCTCATTCTAATTGTCTAAAACGGCCTTAAGCCCAGGAAGCTCTGAAAAATTTTTATCACATTAACCCATCTACTTGAACTATATGTTAACATTAATGTTTTTCTTTTCTACTGAGAAGAGACATATGTTAATAAGAGCATCAGGAATTTTTTACTATAATGTCCACCCAAGTGACTCAAGTGGGCGGATTTGTAACACCAACAAAAATTGAAAAGCAAGTGCCACCTGTAGAAAAAGATAGGCACTGGCTTCGCCAAATGTACAAAACAACAGAATGCATTTTGTTTCTTCATATTTTGCTTTCTGTTTCAAAACAATTTTTCCAGAGCACATCCAGAATCCACATGGTTTGCACAACGGCTATCCCATCAGACAGTAAACACAACATGCAGCTTCATATTGAGTGATAACTGCTGTCACTCAATATGCTAAGTGTTGTCTATTGATCCCGTATTTCAACTTCCCTTCACGCATTCCTATAGCCCATTTGGATTATCATAATAAGCAGAGCTCAGTCAGCAGTTCAGTCCAGTGATTGCTGTGATAGGTTGTTCATTGTCTTCTCCCTCAAACATGTTAGATGCAGCCCAAGGGGTAGGGATGTCATTATCAGCCATGTTCTGCCTCAGACATTAAAAAAAAGAGAGAGGTGAAGGAGTGTGAGGTGTTAATGGCATGCTCTGAGTGCAAGCTGGCTATTTACCACACTGCTGTTAGAAGTCCTAGCTGCAAGTATATTAGCAAATAGGTATAGCTCCATTGCTTCCTCTGGCATTATTGTTTTGCATTATTTTTTGTAGATTATAAATAAAAAGGTTAAACTTCTAGTGTGTTACTCTTTATTAATCAATTTTTAATATTCTAAAATATTTGTTCATACCAAAGAAAACTGATTGAATAGAATTTGTCAGAGTAAGTATTAAATGAATTCTGACCATTGTGGTTTGCAAATAATTTGTACTAATATCCTTTTATTGCAAATAAATATATATATATATATATATATTCCATACAGTTTGAACAAATGTTTTAATGATTGAAGAATTCCTGAGTTATAAGTTTGGCGATCTATTCCCTGAATATGTACAATTGCTTTTTTGACCCATGGAAACTGTCAACATTCACAACATCCTTTGACGAGGACTTCCATAGCTTAACTACGCATTTCATGGAGAAGTGCCTCCCTCGGTCTGTTGCAGAACTGCTTCCCACTCCTTCTGATGGGTGCTTTGTCATTGCCCTGAAGGAGATGCTGAGCAGTCATTACCCAGCCATATTCTTCACAATCTTTCTCATACTTGCCAGTTGTCTTTTCTTCTAGGCTGAATTGCCCTAATCTTTGTTCCTTTCCTCTGATTTTCATAATTTTGATCATGTTTGCTATCTTTTTAGCTTTTTCAAGTACTCTGTTTTTGAAATAGAGACAAATCTGAGCAGTTAATATTCAAAACATGGCCATAACGGCTATAGATAATGGCATAATGTTACACTTTCTGTTCTTACTCCTTCCCTTGTAATTCCCAACATGCTTTTCTTCTTTGGCTGCTACAGAGTGCTGAGATAATGTTTTCATAGAACTATCTATTAAACCACCAAGATTTTGGTCTTGGATGGAACTTGTAGTTCAGAGACCCCAAGTTGAAATTGGTTTTGCCACATGCCTTACCTCATATTTATCTGTGTTTCGTTAAATCTGCTGTTTTATTAGATATTCAGCACACTGAGATCCTTCCCCAGCCTGTTTCTGTTGGTAAGCTTGAGAAGGAACATCACCACCATGTTGTCATTCTCCACAACCTGCAAGTTCTCTCCTAATATGATGCTGACCTGTTTATATTTACACAGTCTATTCCTCATTTCTAAGCACTCTGTCCTTGTCTGCACTGAATTTCATCTAGATTTGATCTCAGCTATCCCACTAAGCCTTTGGAGCCCTCCTCAGATTGTCATCCACGCATTTTGCAAGTACTTCCTCTTTCATCACTTAACTCAAGAACTTCACACAAGCTCAATTCACCCTACTTGACATTAAATGTTTGCTATTTTCTGAAAATGCATTTAAACCAGCTGGATTCTCATTTTGTAGTAATTTAATCTAAACTACATTTAACTAGTTTGCTTGCAAGACTCTCATGGGACAGGACTATAAGCTTTCCTATAGTTACATAAAATTCTCTGTATTTTCCCTAATACTAGTCCAGTTCTCATGCTCAAGAACAGTATCACATTAGTTGGATATAATTTGTCTTCACACAGCTGTCAGGGTTCTTTTCCACTTAATTGTCTGCTAGTTGCATATAAATTGATTGTGTGATAAATCATTAACTATCCTTCTCGGCATGAAAACTAAAGCTCAGATATTCGACTAAGCTTTAAGAGTTTCCATTTCTGCAAAGCCCCAAGGACTGTTGTGCATGCTTTTAGGCTATCGCAAGCCCCAGGCAAAATATTTCAGCTTTGATTTCTGACAGATAAAAGACAATATATTAAATAGCTAAAAGTTAGAACTAGAAGAAAATATTTCTGCCCCAGTAAACCTGAAAGTAAATTAATACGCAGGGTCAAACATAGCCATGGCTGGTTCAGGAATTGATTCACAAATACATCAAACATCTGTTTCAATATTAGGAACAGCAGCTGGCTGAGAACACTGAGAGGTTGTTACCTGGCTTTATTTTGTGACTGTACATCTGTCCAAGCTCTCAAATCTCACTAGTAGAGACTGAAGCTAAGGTATTTTTTCTTCACACTGCAAAAGGCTAAAGGGTTGTTACCAAAGATCACCTGAAATGTAGTAACTCAGCCCTGTGTCTCAGCCATCAAGACAACTGCTGTACAGTTTCTTCAGTCAGCCTTTTCCCCAACTTTTTAAGGATGAAGCCTTGTTTGCCCTCACTATTTCTCTTGATCTATCCCACTGCATAAAAATATAAAAGATACTCACCAATTATTTAGCTAATTTCTTAGATATTTTCATTGAAAGACATTAAGAAGCATGGCTTTCAACAGTATAAAACTGTATGTTAGTGATAGCAGCTGCTTTTCATTTATGACAGAATTGCCTCAGATGAAACAGCATTTTACATTCTCACTGGCAGAAATGGCAGACTTCAAGTTTCAGTACTTTTGCTTGCACATCCCCTAGTGCATAAATCTACCATCATTCATTGGTGTGTTTCCCTGAAATTTAGTGTTGCCTAAGCCAGGTCATTTAGGGGGTATCATCAGTTGGTTTCAGCATGTTGCTTTCAGAGAAGAGAAAGTTCAAAATCAGTCTCTACTTGCATGCTAAACTAATACAAAGAAAAATTACTTAGTTGGTCTTACTTATTTTTTCCCCAGCCATTGCAATTGACTATGTAATATATAATTACTGATAAAAGAACTACATTCTAACTGCAACAAGCCATGCACACTTCAATAGTAACTCTCCTGTACTTATTACAATAAACAACAAACTTTTTATTTCTAAACTACTTTGTTACTGTGCAAGTCATTATAATTCCTGAAAATAATACAGTGCCATCATTTCTTCGCTGGGCTAATGCTGTTCAGACTGCTTTTTAATTTTTGTTCAAAAGCATTTTCTGCTTTTTTTCTTTTTAAACAAAATCAATCAACACATAAAATAACATGCTTTCATATAGATTTTTAAGAATAGTATTTCTCCAGTAGTTCTGAATTTTGGGAAAGTCATCTAAACTGAAGTAACCAAAAAGTCACCAAAAATTCATCTTGTTTAACAAAAAATGAAACCAAATGAAGCTAACAAAAACTCCGATAGTATTTTCATCATTTGAGTCATCATTTTAGTGTGACAGTTGTGACAATTCCTTTTATTGTTCTACTCAGAGATCCGCATCTCTACATTATGTTTCAAAATACAGTTACTGAAGCTTCTCTTCAAAACAAATTTGAAGTAACTTTCAATTTTTTAAGAAAATTATCTTTACTCCATTGTATGTGCATATTTACTGCAGTTCCTTTTAATCTTAAAAAAAATTACAAAAATCCATGCAAAAATACATTTTTCTAACTTTGCATATAATATTCAAGATATGTTTTATTAGAAGTATATAGACACACACGAACATATATGAAGGATATCTATTTCATTTTTTACGTAGTGAAAGATACAGATACTTTGCCAGTGTCCTCCAGCTAAGCCTTCTTTGGAAGAATTTCTCCCAATTACAGAGTGAATCCAATGAAAGAAAGAAACAAAATATTAGAGGCAGTAATTAAAACAGAACTGAAATTCCTACAATTTAACTGAAAAAAAAGGGGGGGATTTTTTTTTCTTTTTTGGTTTTGTTTTGGATGTACTTGCATAATATTTTCATGCTTTTTTTTCCAGGCCAACAGGTTTAAAAACTTAAAAATAAACCTAAGATTGTCACCTTACAATTTCTCTCAGGGAATTAGAGTTGAAAGTCATGCACTAAAAAGCATGCCAGCAAGTAAAACAGACTATGCTGTAAATGTTCTTTCAGTCACAGTTACCTTAAGCCCCAATTCAGATGCACCAGTGTTTCTAAAGAAGAAGAAACAAACAAAACCCCAGTAATTAGAGTTTCAGTGAGCTCTGTGCAGCAGCAGTCAATCTTCCATGGTTTTCTATTTTAAAAGAAATCAATATAAGAACATTTTTAACGATACAAGTTAAATAGCAGAAATGTAATAACATTTTATTCATGCCTGTGAGAAGAAAAGCCAGAAGGAATAAGATGGATGGCTTGATGTTAAAAAAAAATAAAAAAATTCTACTATTGGAAATTGGCTATAAAATAAATGTCCTTAAAAAATTATTATTCTAAGTCTATGCCAGTACTGCTCACAAACAAGAAGCAAACAAAATACATAAATACAAAGGACTTTATTAGTCTCCACACAGTAGTTTATATTGCAGGGATGTAAGGGGGTTGGGGGTCTGGGGGTGTGTGGTCAGGACAGTTGAGATCACCTGACATTCACAGTGGGATAGAATGTATGTTTCATAGAAACTATAAAGAAGAGCATAGGCAATAAGCAAATTATTTTGGACAGCTTGCCCACAAAAAGATCACGTATGAGGGAGAGGACAAAAGGGACAGAAATTGCATGGTAGTGTGAGTGAGGATTGTGACAGTGCTGTAGTATAACATGGTAAGGCATCTTCTCTATACTGAAAGGTCAGGAGATAAGAAGCAAGCTCCCAAACCTAAACACCGTCCATGACAATGGAGGATGAAGTAGGAAGGAGAACAAGAATTTTACCGTAAGAACTGTTTTGTAAGTCAGTTGAGGGTCTCAGTGTGCCACTACAGTATCATACAAGCTGATTTGAAAACACCATCACCTAGCAAAGCAGAATTTATTTCAAGCATCCTAGAAGTGTTGAAAGTTATCATTTCCAAAATAAACTACCTGATGGAAATTTACAAAAGGGCAAACTAAGGGTATATGATGCAGTTTTCATATGATGAAACAACATACCTTAAAATGAGACCGAAACAAAAAGCAGGTTTTAGAGAGCTTTTCAGACAGAATAGAGCATGAGTACTAAAATGTTACAATGCAGGACCTGCTTGTGAAATGAAGTTGCTCACACCAACCAGAGAACAGAACAGAAATAAAATAAATAGCTAGTCATCTCCCTGTTATGGGTCAGCTTGTGCCACAGATGAAGAAACATTAATGATGGGTTTTAATAAGTAGAGTTTTATATCAATATCAGACTAGCTGGGTGCTCATTATCTTGTTACTTCCAGCTCTACCTGTTCACCTAAGCACTGTACAAGCAGTGCATACTATATAATATTTTTAAGAAAAAAGTTTCCCCCCTGCACATTGGATATAATTTCCCTTCATATTCTTTCTTCAACAGAAGAAAATGCAGGGCTTCCTTTGTATCTCAATTAGAACAAATAACTTTTTGCCCCACCAATTAGTTTCTAATCAAATCAGTTACTTCTTGGAACACAATGTGCTTTGAGGCATGGTTCACCATATATTGGGGCTCACTGATTGTTTTGTTCTGTTTTTATGGACATGAAGAAACAACTAATATGTGAACATTAGTCCAAGTCCTAAGTCCAAGCACGGTGTTATTGCAATTGAAACATTTCCATGGATATAATTATAAAATGATGACTAGCTTAGTGATTTGACAAAACCCCCTACTTTTACTCAGGTGCAGGCCTGTATGACAAACAGACTTCTTGCTTTGACTGGTAGTATTGCAATTCTGAATTTTCATCCTATTCCAGAACAGAATCCTAAAGCAGAATGGAAATTGCAAGTGACCCAAAATTTTAAAAGGCTTGCATTTCAGGTTAATTGAAATGCATTTGGTATTAAAAACCAGAAATGTTTCTTTTTTTAGTTTTTTTTTATTACCCTTTAGAAACCCTATGATATAAAAATCCAAACCCAAAAATCTCCTTTGAAACAGAAATTTGACACATTTCTTACTAAAGACAAAATGGAATTATCAGCTTGAAAATTTCCAAACAATTTGGTGTCATGCAATTCTGTAAAACATTTTCGCTTTTAAGAAACACTGGGAAATATTAAACTAGCACTACTAAAATATAAAAATGCTTGTCTCGGTTTTGGTAACAGCCATGAAAATAAGCATGATAACATTTCAAAATGTATATATATACGTGTGTGTGTGTGTGTGTGTAAAACATTTACATGTGCAAATATGAATGATTGTTTTTTCTCTAAAAAGAGACCTGCTGCTATCAAAACAATTCATAGTCCTAACTCCACAACCTAGATATATCTACTTGGCACCTCCTGTGAGTATCTGGTTATGAAAGATGCAAT
Organism: Haliaeetus leucocephalus; assembly: GCF_000737465.1. NCBI lineage: Eukaryota > Metazoa > Chordata > Aves > Accipitriformes > Accipitridae > Haliaeetus > Haliaeetus leucocephalus. Next base: position 4,073,938 of record NW_010973158.1, on the reverse strand, counting down.
TCCTTCGCCAAACCTTGATACCTTTTCTCATTGATGACAAAAACCAACTCAGCTGAGAGACTGAAACTCTCGTATCTCTTACACATACCAAAAGCAAAAACAAACTAATGTTACCCAATGGCAAACAATTCCACTAAAATGGCTTCCATCCACACTCCTCCCAGACAGTTAAATCTGTGTTTTCTTCTATTAGCCATGAAAACTCTCATTGCAAATCCACACTCAGGAAGACTAACTTGGTGTATTGGGAGGCAGGAGTTTTCTTAGTGACCCAGTCATCCTAATTGCATAGTCTAATCCAGCTTCTGGCTCCAAAGTTCCAATAATTTCCTTCATTGCCACTATATGAATACTCCCATTAACCTTAATCTTTTAAAATATTTTAATTATGAGTTCTACTTTCTCAAGAGCTCCTAAAATATTAGAAATTATTTACCTACTATTTTTTGCAAGTTCTGCCTTAAACTAGTGCACTGAAAAACATGATGCATGAGCATTTTGTGTATATTTGAAATTAACTTGTGCGTAGCACCTCTTCTGCCTGAAAAAGAAAGGAAAGAGCTCCATCTGTATGGAGTACAATCTTGCAGTGGTGCTTGCATGAGTTTCCTAAAGGTGAAACAACAAGTAAAGAGCTATGAAGTTGCTTGGCATGTGAAAGAGCTTCAATTCCTAGTACTATTTTTAATTTTTTTTTTTAAACTGATTTGGGTTTGAGCTTGCATAAAAGAAAGAAGAATGCCCAGTCACACAATGCATCAACCTCTTTAATGAAAACCCTGAGACTAAAGTGTTACATCAACTATAGAAGAGGTTAAAATCTTAAGTAGAATAGTTACAAGAGAGAGTCTTCTTTCTGAAAGGCAGTAGTACAGTGACCTTGGATTAGTGTGATGCCTTAAAAAGGCCTTAGAGATGGAGACTGACAGATGTATCACCTTGTATTCAGCAGATGCTAGCATCAGCCTCCATGTCCTTCAAAGGCAGCAGAGGCTGGAATACATTCCCCATTGTTAAGACAGTATAAAGGAGGAAATTTCTCTGGCTTACACACACAAATGGATCACTGGCGGTAAAATCAAGTTATGAACTTGTACAACAGCATTTGAATTTCACTGTGTTTTTTTTTTTTTCTCCCCAGTATACCCACCAACTCTGATGACATTATATTGATGTGTAGTCAGCAAAGACTGGAGTCTACGTGGTGGCAAATCATTTACAAAACAGAGTAATATGTCCTTCTAATACCAAAACCCACAAAAATTCAGGCTTTAATATAGCCTGTTACTATCTTAGGAAAGGTAAATATGATCTTAGGAAAAGTCATGTATTACACTGATTTTTCAAACTATGAACAAATAACAGCATATTCAAGAGGAAAGTAGATTTTGTAGAAAACTCATGGAGCTCTCTAAACATCTTACATTAAATCAATAGAGCAATTCCCTAACATTAAAAATAGGAAGTTTTCTTGAAATAGTACTCAAAATTTTCTGATGAGTTTGATTACTTTTGTTACCAGACTATCATTTTTAAATTACTTTATCGGAAATTTTGTGGAAAGGCATTTTTTGGAAACTGGAGAAAAGTTTTCATTGAAGTTTTCACATTGGATTTTTCATTCTCCATGTTAAAGTTTGGGGGTTTCTATTTAAAATCTAGATATAACCTTGTATTTTCAATTAAAAGTATTATGTACCATATAAGCACATGAAGGACTTCAGATTATAAATATTGATTTAATCTGAAACTACTTTTGGGAAGGCAGCTGGAATAAAAGATCACTTTTCTTAAGGTAACTTTTTTAAAGAATCTCACTAGTTTACCTTTTACTCAAAAGAGACTCTGCTAAAACACTAACCAGATATCAACAGTTCTCTGATCCCACATGGAACTTTATATCTGATTTTTCCACTAGGACAAAATCAGGGGAGATGATTGATTTTTTTATACAAGAAGTTTCAGTAAGTCTTTAAATTCCATTCACAAAGGAAGTTTCTCTTCATGGCACAGTTTTGATAAAATAGAAGAGAAAGAAACTCTGCCACACTGAACAATATACAAAAGGCTGTTTCAGCTACTTTGCTAAAATATGAAACAAATACATTCTAGATAAAAAGATACAAAATACTCCATGTAATGCATAATATCTGACAAATAGGATTAAGAAATAATTTATAACTAATCAAACTCCTAGTATATTTTTTGCTTGAAATTTAGGGACAATAGCCCTAGTTTCCTTGTATTAAAAAAATTAAGTGACATTTCTTCCCTGAAAAAGTGCCTAATTTTTTTGTAACTGCACATACATACAGTACTGTCCTGTTCAAACTGTAAATAAGTTGTCCATATCTTTGTGTAAAACAAATATAACTTTATGTTTCTATATTTATTGCTGTTACCTGCTATTGTATTTTTTCCTTTTTTCACTACATTTCTCTTTCATGATTCAATATTGAATACAAACACAGTGAGATTTTTTTTATAGCATGCCCATTCTCCCCCCTTTCTCTACACACAAGCACAGAAGGTTTAAAGGCAACAAGCTGTAGACAATGCAAACACTTTGCTGAAGTATAATAAAGTCTCATACCGTCTCCTTTGCTGTTTAATATCAATTGGCTTGTTAATAGCGTAAGGCGATCCGTGAATGTAAGCACTCCGGAATCTAGCCACTTTTTCCAGAGTCAGGTGCTCACAGCTAGGTGGTAAACTCATTTTAGCCCAACAGAAGCAGCATAAGACTAACAGCCATAAAGATGCATTCCTGGGAAAACTGGAAACAAAATGCTACATAATCAACTTCATTGAAGTACACTGCTCCGAAGAGGCCAAACACTCCTGTGCCTGGAAAGCAAATGTTCCTCCTCTCAGCTGCAGCTGCCACCCCCGTGGATGCAGGAAGTTGGCTGCTTATTTCCACCCAGTCATGCTCCAACCAATTACTGAATAAGCAGATGAAGCGGAAAGTCACTCAGGAACAGTTTCTCCCACCCCTGGGCACTAATCTTTCCTCTAGTCTTTTTTTGATGGAGACAAACCGTAAGCACAGATTAATGAGTTAAGACCAATGTCTGAAAAAGCCACAGACTGAATTTACTTAGAAGCAGCAGGTGGGCCAGGAGAGATACTTTTGCATATATCAAAAGATGGCTGTGGAAGGAGGAGGATCTACCCACTGGTACATTTGAAAAGATCAATTAACTTTTCAGATTCACAGTATGAACTCAGACTGATTAGATTTGTTCTACAAACAATTTCAGGATTTAATCTATGTAAAGACAAAAAGATGATCATATAATTTATGATACATTTTATGAAGTTTTTTATTCTGTGATGTTTCTCATTGCATAGCAGCACATTCTCCACTAATGCAAAAAACATGTATAAAAACATGTATAACCTCATATAAGAACTTAGTCTTCAATCAACAGGAATACATTAAATTGTCTTCCTATGTTATAGAAGACACTGTGGGTTTTTTTTATACACTTAACTACTCAAAATTATCTATGGGATTGCCTTTATTTATGAAAGTGCATCTACTTGGCCTCCACTATCTCAGCCTCTGTGCAATGCTCTTAGATGTCCCAACTACAAAAAGCAGAAAAGTAGTACTTCAGTGCTACTCTCACACACAATCAAATTATGAAGCAGATTTTACACTCTATCATGAGAATTTGAGGGGTACAAAGGAGATTTATGTTCAGTAGAGAAAAAGCTCTATAATGGAGAACTGGAAAAGTGGGGGAATTTTGTGTATATAATATATAAATATTACACGCACCTAAATCTATCTGGCTAATACTTATCCTCTTGAATTGCTGGAATTAAATCAAAGGAGGCTGCAAAGGTGGAACCCCAACAGGAAACAAGACAAAAAGAAAGATAAGGCTCCTTGCGAAAACAATGGAAGGGCGAGTGCTCCCGAAAGGGGAATACCCTCTGCCTGGCTCCAGCAAGGGTGGCAACATTTACCTTTCCCAGGCTGCAGAGTACTACGGAAGGAAAAAGAAGTGAGTGGCAAGAACTTGCGCATGATGTCTCAGCAAAAGCAGACAAGTAGCCGAGATACTCAACAGAACTGGAACCAGGCTGCCTCCCCTTGGCACTGCTAAAATGAACTGGAAGGAGGTGTTCTTGCATGATGCACCAAAAAAAGTTCAGATGCCAAACTCTGGGTGCATATGTTCGGCTACCTTTTGCTCTATGGGCTTTATACTTCTGAAGAGACAAAAAAAAAGTTAGTTCTGCCTTTGAAAAGACTGATCTGGGAATGAATTTAACTAATTCTCAGGTCAGAAGTAACCGAAGAAATTGACTGCACCAGACTGGTACTCCAGGCTGCAACCGCAATGAAGCTGCTCTGTGTACTGCCACCCCCACTGCCTTGCTGGAAACGGAAGCAATTTGACATGTACCTTTGGCAGGTGTCAAAATCCTCATAGGATTTCATTAAGTGACAAAAAAGCGAAGCAAAAAGTGGGCAGTCATCTATCCTGTACCCTTCCCTCACACCTAATACAAACTGCCAGTGTAACAGGTAAGCCTTTTTCAGGTTGTTCTTAATTCTATTGATGTCCTGAAACATTTTTGTCTGTGTAATTAGGGTATAAGACTACAGATAATGTGGTGCCTCTCTGGAAAGAAACAGGAGACCTGATTACCCAGGATATGGGGAAGGCTGAGGTACTCAAGGACTTTTTTGCCTCAGTCTTCACCAACAAGTGCTCCAGCCACACTGCCCAAGTCACAGAAGGCAAAGGCAGGGACTGGGAGAATGAAGAGCTGCCCACCGTAGAAGAAGATCAGGTTCAAGACCACCTAAGGAACCTGAAGGTGCACAAGTCCATGGGACCTGATGAAAGGTCCTGAGGCAACTAGTAGATGAAGTGGCTAAGCCATTATCCCTCATACTTGATAAGTTGTAGCAGTCCGGAGAAGCTCCCACTGACCAGAAAAGGGGAAATAAACCCCCATTTTTAAAAAGGGAAAAAAGGAAGACCTGGGGAACTACAGGCCAGTCAGTCTCACCTCTGTGCCCGGCAAGGTCATGAGCAGATCCTCCTGGAAACTATGCTAGGGCATATCGAAAATAAGGAGGTGATTGGTGACAGCCAACACGGCTTCATTAAGGACAAATCATGCCTGAAAAATTTGGTGGCCTTCTATAACAGGGTTACTGCGTTGATAGATAAGGGAAGAGCAACTTTGGAGTTATGCAAAGCATTTGACACTGTCCCACATGACAACCTTATCTCTAAATTGGAGAGACATGGATTTGACGGATGGACTATTGGGTAGATAAGGAATTGGCTGGATAGTCACACTCAAAGAGTTGCAGTCAATGGCTCAATGTCCAAGTAGAGGGCAGTGACAAGTGGCGCTCCTCAGGGGCTGGTATTGGGACCAGCGCTGTTTAACATCTTTGTCGGCGACATGCACAGTGGGATTGAGTGCACCTCAGCAAGTTTGCCGACCGCACCAAGCTGTGTGGTGCGGTCGACATGCTGGAGGAAAGGAATGCCATCCAGAGGGACCTTGACAGGCTTGCGTGGTAGGCCCGTGTGAACCTCATGAAGTTCAACAAGGCCAAGTGCCCAAGGTCCTGCACCTGGGTTGGGGCAATCTCAAGCACAAATAGAGGCTGGGTGATGAGTGCACTGAGTAGCCCTGCAGAGAAGGACTTGGGGATGTTGGTTGATGAGAAGCTCAACACGACCCAGCACGTGTGTTTGCAGACCAGAAAGCCAATCACATTCTGGGCTGCATCAAAAGAAGTGTGGCCATCAGGTCGAGGGAGGTGATTCTCCACTCTTGCGAGACCCCACATGGAGTACTGCGTCCAGCTCTGGGGCCCCCAGTGTAAGAAGGACATGGACCTGTTGGAGCGAGTCCAGAGGAGGGCCATGAAGGTGATAAGGGGGCTGGAGAACATCTACGAAAACAGGCTGAGAGAGTTGAGGTTGTTCAGCCTGAAAAAGAGAAGGCTCTGGAGAACTTATTGCAGCCTTCCAGTAGCTAAAGGAGGCCTACAAGAAAGCCAGAGAGGGACTTTTTACAAGGTCATATAGAGACAGGATGAGGGATAAGTGGTTTTAAACTGAAAGAAGGCAGATTTAGATTAGATGTAAGGAAGAAGTTCTTCACTGTGAGGGTGGTGAAACGCTGGAACAGGCTGCCCAGAGAGGTTGTGGCTGCCCCATCCCTGGAAGTGTCCAAGGCCAGGTTGGATGGGGCTTTGAGCAGCCTGGTCCAGTGGAAGGTGTCCCTGCCCATGGCAGGGGGGTTGGAACTACATGATCCTTAAGGTCCCTTCCAACCCCACCCGACCCATTCTATGATGATTCTATGATAATTTTGCAAGAACAGCTATTGTAAGATTGAGCTCAAGTTAGGTAAACTTTATACTGCATTAACAGCTACCCTAAGGAAAGAGGGGTGCATACTCTTGGAAAGATGAAAATGACTGAAGGGAGAACACCTGAAAACCTGCATGAGTATTTTAAATATGGCAATAATAGCATAAGGCTACACATGATTCCATTTAGGGTATAAGATATCAGCAGTTAAAAAACCTTTAGATATTAATTCAGCTTTGTACAACAGAAAGCTAAAATGAATAAATTAGTGTAATCTAAGCCTCAAGCAGCAATTCTCCAACTTGTAAATACAGCCATTATGAAGAAAAAAACCTAAAAAGCAAACAGCCCTCAACCCCTTATGTTTTAGCTTTTTTACTTAAGAAAGAAAAAAAAGGTAAGAAAAGCAGGGAAATTTAACCATCATTTGAGAATAATGAGAGTACATTCAAACGAAGACTTTTCTTCTTGGTTATAGTTGGGGGTTTTGAGGGTGGGTTGGGATTTTTTTTTTGGGGGGGGGGGTAGGTGCAACTAAAGACAGCTGTAAACCAGTATTTCTATATATGGAATAGATTCTTCCCTGTTAATGAGGTGGAATAGGTTCTATCCATTTCATAATGGGTACACACACACAACTGGAGATATTTGTTCTAGACAAAAAAATTGACTTAACTGATGCATTGAAGATTCTTCTCCAAGGAAGGAGTTAAAGTGTGCACAGCAGCACTTCAGGAGCCATGCTGTGTTAGTAAATTCTCCATTGCAATCATGGTGCCTGTGCCTCAACCAGTGCATTAACTGGGCAGCCTTCAGCAGCATTGCGCTGGAAGAGCTGGGAGGCTTCAGTCTCCCACCCAGCAATCTTCCCCTCTTTAGAGGCAATGCTAACTTAGTGCGAAATTTATAGCAAACAATGTCTTCCCTCTATTTCATCATTTGTGGTCACATGCCAGATGGGGTATTGTACCAACTGCAAAGCACTTCCTACAGGTCTCAAGAGCCCATAGGCATGACTATTTTTATCTTTTTTGGGTAGATTTTAAGTGTGGAGCTATTCTAATTTTGAAGTCTCACTGGTATCAGTTATGCTCAGTGGAACTTGCCTTTCACCTGAGAGCTCTTTTTTCCTGAGTGAACTATAAATCTTTGAAAACTATATACTAAACACATCTTCAACTTTAATACCTTTGTAAAGTATGCAGCTAGAAAAAGTGAACTAACTTTAACAATGTTTTGGAAATAATGTCTGTGCAGGTAATTAGAGCATATCCAAATCACTATCAACTACAGAAATTTTAATGGAACAGTATAGCATCAGGATATATCAAAAACATTTTGAGATTGGATTGAATTTTATGAAATTTTAGCAGAAAAACGAAAAATGCTTAATTTCAGTACTTTAAGAGCAATCTGAATTTTTCACTAAGATGTGGTTTAAAGTATTTTACAATATACAAAAGTACTCTAAAGTCAAAATTTAAATGAAATAAATATCTTACATTTCTCAATATGAAATATTTAAGTTGCTATAAAATTAACCCGAGATTTTCCTTTGTGGAGGGATTTTGATATTTTGGGTTGCCACACAGCTTATAGGTATCTCAAAACTCTTGGCAAAAATGAAATTTTAATCATAGTTTGTGTCCATGACATAATTTAAGATTCAAGTGTTACTTAAACATCTTCCCATTTACTGGTCATATGAATAGTTTTTCAACACATTTTTTTTTAACGTTGAACTTTACAAACAGCTACATTTTTATTACCTTTTATTCATATGCCCAAATCCCAGTGAAACAGAGAAGACTACCTTTGTGTCTTTTAAGGAATTCCATTCATTGTGACACATGGTATATATGTATGAATATTGTCTGTATCAAATTTTGACAATGTCTGCAAAGCTTTTAAAAGTTAGTTTGATTTGTGTTTGACACCAGGAAATACTCAGATATTAAAGAATAATTCTGAAAATCTTCTCTTGCTGTATGAGACATTTTATATAAGATTTTAACTCTTTTTACTACTATTAGATTGCACTCCTATTTAGACTAGATGGCCTCAGCCAATGTCATGGGCTTCAGTAGACTACAGAATGTTTTAAGGAAGAGGCAGGTGTTCCTCACATTCACAGTGCAAGCATAAGAAAAGATTTTTCTTGATCTATATATTGTCAGTTCGTCTATTAACTAGACCTTTTTTCTTGTGACAAGAGTTTCTTACCAGAAATATCCTGAATGACAGAAAATTAACAGATGACATGAAAATTGTTTGGCAACATGTGACAAATTTTTCTGATGAAGATTGATGAAGATATGGTCTGTCCAGAATACAGAAATAGTTAAGCATGTTCTTTTTTATATTCATAGATTGGACAAAGCTTCCCCCTCTTTTAACTATTTTGAAGATTTTCCTTTTATATATTTGTTTAACTAACTCCCCTAAATCTTGCTGTTGAGCATTCCCTGATTGCTCAACATGGGCAACTATTTACCTCTCAGCAGATAAGCAAAAGAAACACAGGAATATAAGTGTTATTTCAATTCTTCTCTCCTTGACTGATGAATATTTGATTGTTCTTCCCATCTTTTAGAGGATGAATTTCTTCAAAAATGTACTGCTGACTTACTTACAAAGAAGACTATTGCAGGAATTGTCCAAAAATTTGTTCATATATTTTTATTAACTGCTGAAGGTACTCTGACAGACAGTGATTTGAGAAAGTATGCTATGTGTCTCAAGAAGTGTCAGCCAAAACAAACACACAAGCAAAAGTCCGTAATGTAAGGGTCATATAATAAAGTTGTGAATAAGAACAAGCTCTTACTTATACCACTGCACAATCTGCATAGACATGTTATGAGGCCATCTGTTACATATGGGAATAACAAAAATGGTTTTATATAGCACATATCAAACACACATGCTGGATATGACCCCAGGCTCAAAGGAGTGAGACAAATATTCCCTAATGGCATATGCTTGGCTTGACTTTGAAATGTTTTGTTGTATTCTATCCTTAAATTTGCCTTAACAAGACAAATCTGTTTTTAACATACGCTCTTTCAACTCTGCCAATACACACTTTTGCTACTGAAACATGGAACTTCATACTGCTGCCCTTGAAGACCCTTTTTTTAACTGACTCTGACAGACTTTTCTTCCCTTATTTCATTAAATACCCTGAAGAACCTTTCATGAAGACCTTCTATTCTCTCCCTTACATATTATAAAGTCATTAGAATAGCCACACTGGGTCCATTCAGCTCAGCACCCCATTTGCAACACTGCCCAAGAAGCCTACCATTTATCTGGGATACATCCTAATGACAAAACAAGAAAGGTTCTACAGACTGAATTCCAAGAATCACGTTGCAAAAAATTCATGTTGTTCTGACAGAAAAATTATTTAAGGGCATAAAATAGCTGATAAATGGAAGCAATTAAAAATCAAGAGCCCTTATTAAATCCTGTCTCCAACCATAGACGGTCAGTGTCACTGTATATAATGTTACTCATTAAAAAACATTAATGACATACTGCTATAGTTATACAGCAGAACAATTCTGTTTATTCATCTCTCCAAATGAACATCTTCCTTGAACATCAGCTGCTACTACTATATTTAGAATAGCAAGGTAGCAATGCCAACACTGTTTACTGAATAGGCAAAACAAAGACATTTTAGAAATGTTAGGTGCTGCTAATATGTATTACTTCTGTAGCATACTGACTACCAATTTGGCCATTTAGGATTAAATTTGTATATTTGTACAGGTTAATAATCAACTAATTTCTGAACCCATTTCTTGGGTATATACCTATGTTCTTTTTATGTGGTATCACCTTCCATGGATTTATTTCTTATTTTGCCAAAACCAAACATGTACCATGTATTTGCATATTATTCATCTGGGCTAAATTAAAATTTACAATATACAGGTGAAAGAAAGTGTATCCCATTACAAGTTTCCATGGACAACTAATTTTCAAGAAAGATATTTTCCATTAGAAATTGTGAGTTTACAAAGGTTGTAATTTCTGGTTAAATTGCAACTTTTATTGGTTGTTTTATTAATAACTCCATGAATAAATCATAGAACTATGATGTCCTCTTTAACACAGCTATTATCAAGACTTTGATTCCCATATAAACACCGCAAAAAGTAGACATCTCTCTTCTGCATGAGCTGACCTCCACATTCCACGACATTTGAAAATGTATAGTATTGATCTAGAAGTATTCATTATCTCTTCCCAATGTGATATAACCAGGCTGTCTTAAAATCCTCCTTAAAAACAACACAAAACCCCCCAATATATTGTCCACATAGTTCTCATGCTCTGCACAAATCACCCATTAGAGAAAGAGAAGGAAGACATGTCTCCAGCTTAGTCTGATAAAAAAAAAGGTAGGGTGTTACCCTTTCCTGAAGGCAAAAGTCTTAAGTTCTACATTGTCTAGGAAAAAGGAGGAACTTTTGCTCTAAGAAAGGGTGGTGTAGCATAATTATGGTATATAGCTTGATGCTGGTCCTAACAAGCTGAGTTCTTGCTCCAAAGAATTTTCACAGTACTTTGTTTACAATGCTGTTCAATATGATCTACCACCCTAAAGACTAAAGGATTTCTTTAGAAATCAGACCTTACATATCTTTTCCTTGTGTTTCAATTAGAATCACTCTTAAGCTCCTGAGTGTCTCACAGTAGTCTTGAAGTTACAGCAACTTCTCAGAGTTGAGTGTGGATAAAGGTGAGGGTACATATGCATACAGACAGCTGAGCTGCATGCCAGCCTCCCTTTTGTTCTTGGTCATACACTCCTACTGCTTTTCTTGTGTTGGCTAGGATGCTCATCTGAGCCCTTGGTGAACTGATTCAAATTGTGAACTGAAAGAGCAAGAACAAAAGTAAGTAGTGTTTTGCTAGGCTAAGCATTCAAACTTCTAGAATGAGACGAGTTGTTCCGTAAAGAATACCAATGTCTTTCCATTAAGAGTGCCTAGTGCAACATCCCCAAATGTAATATCTACAGTAGAGGTGTCTGCCTTCAGCCAGGTGGGTCCCACCCTTGTAACCATTTGTTTGAGTTAATGCCTAGGCTGTGGTGATATTGCTTAATTTAGGGTTAAACATGATGCACTGTCCTTTAAGGAGGATCATTACTCAATAGTTTCACTATGCAGGCCTGATTAGTTTGTATCATATCTTACTAACCACTATGCCCTTGAAAAAGAACTAAAAGACTCATAAAAAGGGAACATCCTGCCCCAGAAGGCACCCAAGGCCAGATGATTGCCAAAGAAACACGAAGTCAGAAAAACTGTCGAATAGCTCTCCCCAGTCTAAGAGACAACTATGACCATTAATCAATCCAGAAATTGAACTTTTTACAGATAGAAATAGCTTCATGGTGAATGGAGAATACCACGGGTACGCCGTGGTAACCCTACAAGAGAGGTTGAAGTGCAAGCATTACCACCCAATACCTCCACTCAGAAAGCAGAAATCATAGCTCTAACTTGAGCTTTAGAGCTATCCAAAGATAAAAAGGCAAACATATACACAGACTCCAAACATGCGTTTGGAGTGGTCTGCGCACATGCAGCCATTTGGAAAGAATGCAGATTGTTATCCTGTCAAGGAACCCCTAACAAATATGGACCAGAGATTTTAAGACTCCTGCAAGCTGTTCTAGGACCAAAAGAAGTTGCAATTGTACCTTGCAAAGCTCACCAGAAAGGACAAACCAAGATAGTCAAAGGAAATTGAAAGGCAGATGGAACAGCTAAACGAGTTGCAGAAAGGGGATCATTGATTGTGGCATTGATCCCATCAAGAGAAGTTCAATGGGAACCTCTGGAATATTCTGAAAAGGATCAGCTTGCCAAGTATTTGGAATGTACCAAATCAGAGGAAGGTTGGTGGGTAACTGAAGATGGACGGGTATTGATCACCACCCCCATGGTAAGACAGATATTGAGGAAAACCCATAATGAATCCCATATGGGAGCAGATGCTCTGGTTGTGAGTGTTAACAGATATGCTGTAGGGCCAAAAATGCAAAAGTTAGCTGATACAATTGTATGACAATGTCAGCAGTGCTGGAAGAATAATCAAAAAATTCAAAGAAAGCCTCCTTTCAGAGAACTGAGATGAGGCCGAGCCTCAGGGGAATACTGGCAAACAGATTTTTCTGAATTACCAAAATGTAATCAGTTTAAGTTTCTTTTGGTTTTGGTAGATACTTTTTTTGGTTGGCCTGAAGCCTTCCCATGCCGTACCACCAAATTTAGAGAAGTAGTTAGAATCTTGCTCAAACAAGTGATTCCAAGATTCAGCATCCCAGAAGGGATGTCATCAGACAGTGGGCCTCACTTTGTGGCTGAAGTAGTTCAGGGGGTCACTAAGCTCCTATAGATACAATGGGTCTACATACACCTTGGAGACCCCAGTCAAGTGGGAAATTAGAAAGGATGAATCAGGCCCTAAAGAGACAAATGTTGAAGTTGTGTCAGGAAACACAAATGAAGTGGGTAGATGCCTCCTACCTATAGCATTAATAAGAATTCAGATTACTCCTAGAGTAAGAGAAGGAGTGAGTCCTTTTGAAATTCTGTATGGGAAACCATATCTTGTAAACTCGATGACAGGAAAAGGGGACCAAATGCACGTGAAGGGAGAGGAAATGTTGATCAAATACTTTTTATCCTTCTCGCAGACTTTATCTTCCTTGCACAGGTACCTTAACTAGTGAGGTCCTTTGTCTTTAGACTCACCAGTGCATGAGTTTCAACCCGGAGATGAAGTATACATCTGCACCTGGAAAGATGAGCCTTTGAAAGAAAGCTAGAAAGGACCTTACCTGGTGCTACTTATCACAGCACTGTGAAAGTGAAGGGTATAGATTTGTGGACACACTATACCCGTGTGAAGAAAGCTGTGCAGAAGGAGTGGATCTCTGAAGAAATAGAACCACTGAAACTGAAGAACTGAAACTCTCTCCATCCCAGTGAACTGTAGCTGGGACTCTGAGAAGTCATATACTGAGCTAGATCGCTAGATTGTATGCAAGGCCTAGTATCTCTGTACTGCATTTTGATAATTGTTTTCATACCTTTGTTAATGTAAATTATGTAGATATACAGTTTTCTTTAAGAAAAGAAATGAAGGAGCTAAGGGGGATAATACTCCTCTGTTGCCTATGGATAAAGTTAAAACATGCCAAAGTGTTCTGTGGGGAACCAGGAAATCCATGGGAGCAGAACTGGCATTTTACTTTGATGCAAAAAACAGTACAAATGGCAAACAAGTCTTATTGTTGGATCTGTACTCATTTCCCCAAGCATTCTAACAGAGGTATTCCTTCAATAGGAATATCCCTCAATTTCTCTTTCCCAGAATTTGTAAAGCATGTGCAGAATAACAGTGACCAAACACCATACAATGAAACAATAGGAGAAGAATGGACAGTTCATAATGTACCAGGAAATTATTATCAATGTCTAGAGAGATGTAATCATAACACAGACTGGCTGCCAAGACCTAAAGTTAACTGTACTGGAGCTATGTATGTAGGAAAATATGCAAATTGTTCCAAAGGTACATTTGAAATCAGATACTGAAGTTGGTCTGAAAAATAAAGAACTGGCTGGCAGGTTCCGAAGCGAAGTGATTGCTATTGGCTTTGTGGTGATGAGGCTCATAAAACCCTACCTCCTAATTGGTCAGGAACATGTACCTTAGGAGTGGTAGTACCTAATATCATGATAATCGAAAAATTAGAATTCTGAGCATGGATGAGAACTTACCTTCAAAGAAGTAAAAGAACTTCCAATCCATTGACTGATAGATCCATAGGATTTCACTCCTTCATGAGGTTGTTTATTCCCTGGTTAGGAGTTAGTGAATTGGAAAGAGCTGTAGTAAACATTTCAGCTACAATTGAAAAAATTGGCAACGAGACTTATGATGCTATTAAAGCTTTACAGGAAGAAGTATCAGAATTGACCAAAATCACTTTGCAAGATAGGATGGATCTCAATATCATGGTAACCTTTCAGGAAGGGGTATGCACAGTTCTAAATACTAGTTGCTGTGTATATGTGGATCAGAGTGGTACAATTCTATAGACCTAGAAGAAATCTGGAGACAAAGACAGACTAAAATGCTCCATGAGATACAAAAGGATGACCCATCTTACGGATTTGAAGAAACATTTAAATCGTTAACTTCCTGGTTCCCCAATTTAAGTTTATGGGTAAAAAAGGTTATTCAGCTATGTAATAGTTGCTTCAATAGCTTTTGCGTGTATTTACACACTAGTATCTTGTGTTGTGAAACGTTATTCTTCTATTGGATCTAAGGCTTATGAGAAAATAATTTGTGATGACACCAATATAAGAGACACCACATAGAGGTTCCTCTTTTATAGTCTCAAAGGGGGGAAATGTAGCCATATGTTTGAGTTAATGCCTAGGCTGTGGTGATATTGCTTAATTTAGGGTTAAACATGATGCACTGTCCTTTAAAGAGGACCATTACTCAATAGTTTCACTATGCAGGCCTGATCACTTTGTATCATACCTTACTAACCACTATGTCCTTGAAAAAGAACTAAAAGACTGATAGAAAGGGAACATCCTGCTCCAGAAGGCACCCAAGGCCAGATGATTGCCAAAGAAACATGAAGTCAGAAAAACTGTGGTAACTAGGGGAAAAGTAAAGGCAGCAGGGGGAGATCACGACAACCAACTCAGTTCAAGACTGGAAAGACTTGCCCCCCTCCCCCTGCAAGGAGCATGCTTGCTAATTTACATAGCAGGCAAGGCTAATTTAAATACAACTAGCCAATAGTAGATGAGATGGTGACCACTAACTAATGAATGTAAATTTACGTGGATTTTTACTAATCATGTAAGAGAATAAATACATTGTAGTTCTTTGGTGTTGTGTGCTAGCTTTATGGAATTATCAACTAGCACCCACCTTTGCGGAAATGTGAAATAAGTATCTCAGCTCTGTGTGTAAGATTGGCTTATTGCACACTGGGTATCAAACCCCACTTGTGGGACAACACCCTTATTGCCCCATTTGTAGAAATGTTGAACATTTTCATTTCTAAGTGATGTTGATAAGAGATTTGAGCAAAAAAGTGTTATAAAAAATTTTTAAAAATTTTGAAAAATCAGGATGTTGGTATTTAGATTCAGCACCCAAAATAATTCATGTGTATTTCAGCCATTCATCTTCCAGTGCCTCACAATAGAAGCACTGCTACCATTTTATCTGTTCAAGTTACTGTAAAGATACATATACAGACCATTTGTCAAGGCCTCAGATTTTATACTGCTGAACACTTCAGAAAAGCGAACAAAGGAACTAACAATTTTTTTTTTCCTGGTCAGGACTGACAATGTTATTTAGACTTTGGAACTGAAAGGGTTTTCTTTAAAAAAACAGATAGGAACCCTCCACAAAGAACAGTGAAGATAAAATAAAAAACAGTCAATCCTGTCTATCTCACTGCATACATAAGGTTAAGGTCCTTTGTAATAGCTGGCAGTTATACAACTGAAGACTATCAGTCCATGTATGCAGGGTCAAAATCAAGTTGATAAAGTAAGCAGTTCCATTCCAGGTTGGAATGTCAAAGTTTGCAACACAGATTTTTCTTAAGCCTTTTTTTTTTTGGTATGGAGTTTTAGGTATGTTACAGCAGATAAAGCAAATTGAAAAATTGTGAAAATATTCACAGTTATGAAAATAGTGCAGAAACCATAGTCTCTATGCAACAAACAAAATCCTTTCTTTCCACAGAGGTCTTAGAAATACCGCACTTTAACATTTCCACTGTGATAGCTGTAACACTTTTCTTTGTGCTGCACCAGCCATACTGCATCAAACTAAAACAGAGTATTGGATTCTTTTCCTTGCTTACATCGCCCTAGTTCCTGATGTCTGCTGGCAATGAACTTCAGACATTGCAGAGAAAATTGCATGCTGATTTGCAACTGAAACCAGTAGACAATCTGCTTTCACACAAGGGGCACAGCTTCTGCATTACTGCATGTAGCATTGTGACAGGTATGCTATTATGATTCTCTTTTGAAAGATAAGAATGGGCTTATTTCTCTTGCAGGAAGTGTTGGGCAGGGTTTCCTTTCCCTTTTCAAACTGTTGAAAATAATTAGTAGCTAGTTGTCCTCTCTTCCTATGTAATGGATATACCTGTTTCTGTTCTATGTCTATTACGTGTAAGTTCTGATTTCTATCAAGATAAAACACAACCCACCACCATCTCATAGGAAATCATTCTCTACAAAATGGCTTCATTGTATGAAATGACTCACTGCTTCCCAGGGTAAGCTGCAGAGTTAGGGAAAACAATATACCCACTAAGCACTCGCAAAAATTACTTCACACCCTTCTCAAATTTCATGAGCATGTGTTGACGATAACTATAAAAGTGATGAGAAAAATAAAAATCAAGCCATTATCTTGCTTTTTTATTGTAAACAATAGTTCACACATAATCATTTATGGTAATGTGAAAGTAAACATCATCATAAAGCTTTTGAAGCTTTGTAGCAAAGGCTGGTTTTCCCTGCATCATCTTAAATTTGAAGTCCATTCAAACTTGTTAAACATACAGCTCTGCTAAAGACTACCAGTAAAGGCTACCTACTCCTGTGTTATCAGAGCCTTAAACTAGTGAAGAAAAATAATTCTGCTCAGTAGTGTTGATGCTAATCAGGACCTTAAAATTAAAAATGCTAGAAGTGACCCTTGCCAACATTTGAACATTTTCTATGGCTTGAAGTTAAAACTGTGAACAGTCACCAGATGACACATGATGCCATCTAAGGTATAATTGATGCAGGTGAAAAGCCAGAGGGAAATTTCTGGAAAATTGCACCGCAAACCCTGAGACAGAGGTAGGCAAGTTATTTCCAGAACTGAAATTCGGTCAATTATAAAGGTCTCAATCCCTTTTTCTGTAAGTGTCAGTGTAGATCCCACTGTGGATGACTGACAGATTTTACCCACTCAGGATGGTGGAAATGAGAAGTGCTAGCATAATCAGCCAGAAAAGACTATAATGGCACTCTCAGACTTGTCATATGATCCTGTTAACTTTGTATGTTTGACACAGCTGAACATCAAGTTGCTTCTTTGAAGATTTTGAGAACTGCTCTATCTCCCAAGTTGGCAAAATCTTGCCTGAATGTGGATGGAGCAAGCCTTTGATGGGAGAGATACTCAAGGATACTCTCCATTACCATAGCAGGACAGAACTCAGAAAGATTGTGTGGAACTTACAGTCTTTTTATCTATACAGACAGACTTTGTCATCTTTGAAAAACTCAGCTCTTTTTCAGAAATCACAGAGAAGACTCTGCATAGAGTTGTTCTTTTGATGTAATAAGGCAAGGCTCAAAGTAAAATTTTGAAGATGTTACGGGTGAATGAATAGCTTGATTTCAGTGGAATTTTGAGTCCATTTCAGTAACTCATTTCAGTTCATGTTGCCATGAAGAGTCCTTTAGGGAGATTTGGCCATTATTGTGCTCAAAGCCTTTGTGCTCTTCCAGCTGAGGAAGTAGCCATTAGAAAAAAAAAAAAAATCTGCAGAAAAGAGTGGTATAAGTGGAACAGTTTGGAAAAGACCAAAATAAGACTGCACATGAGTCACGGAGAGGTGATTGTAAGCCTGAGGTAGGAATGCATTCTTTGGTACAAAGTATGTAACAGAGTCAATTGAAGTGACTTTGCATTGTGATGAAGTATCTGACCACAATAACATGAGATCAGACCTTGGAGTTAGACAGGCACAGATTCAACTTCTATCCTGGATGTAGTCACTGTACATCATAGTTCCTTTCCAGACAAAGTACCCACAAAAACTGAGTACAGAAGATGTGGCCTCATCCAAATATAGTTTCAGAATACAGGCAAATTTTCTGTTGAGAACCTTAGCAACTAAAAAGCATCAGAGCCACCATGGCTTACATCAGGAAAGTCAGTTCCATTTTGGTGCCAAGCTCTTGAAGCAAAAAAGGCTAAGATGGAGAAGTAGAGACAACCTTATCTCTAAATTGGAGAGACATGGATTTGACGGATGGACTATTGGGTAGATAAGGAATTGGCTGGATAGTCACACTCAAAGAGTTGCAGTCAATGGCTCAATGTCCAAGTAGAGGGCAGTGACAAGTGGCGCTCCTCAGGGGCTGGTATTGGGACCAGCGCTGTTTAACATCTTTGTCGGCGACATGCACAGTGAGATTGAGTGCACCTCAGCAAGTTTGCCGACCGCACCAAGCTGTGTGGTGCGGTCGACATGCTGGAGGAAAGGAATGCCATCCAGAGGGACCCTGACAGGCTTGCGTGGTAGGCCCGTGGGAACCTCATGAAGTTCAACAAGGCCAAGTGCCCAAGGTCCTGCACCTGGGTTGGGGCAATCTCAAGCACAAATAGAGGCTGGGGGATGAGTGCACTGAGTAGCCCTGCAGAGAAGGACTTGGGGATGTTGGTTGATGAGAAGCTCAACACGACCCAGCACGTGTGTTTGCAGACCAGAAAGCCAATCACATTCTGGGCTGCATCAAAAGAAGTGTGGCCATCAGGTCGAGGGAGGTGATTCTCCACTCTTGCGAGACCCCACATGGAGTACTGCGTCCAGCTCTGGGGCCCCCAGTGTAAGAAGGACATGGACCTGTTGGAGCGAGTCCAGAGGAGGGCCATGAAGGTGATAAGGGGGCTGGAGAACATCTACGAAAACAGGCTGAGAGAGTTGAGGTTGTTCAGCCTGAAAAAGAGAAGGCTCTGGAGAACTTATTGCAGCCTTCCAGTAGCTAAAGGAGGCCTACAAGAAAGCCAGAGAGGGACTTTTTACAAGGTCATATAGAGACAGGATGAGGGATAAGTGGTTTTAAACTGAAAGAAGGCAGATTTAGATTAGATGTAAGGAAGAAGTTCTTCACTGTGAGGGTGGTGAAACGCTGGAACAGGCTGCCCAGAGAGGCTGTGGCTGCCCCATCCCTGGAAGTGTCCAAGGCCAGGTTGGATGGGGCTTTGAGCAGCCTGGTCCAGTGGAAGGTGTCCCTGCCCATGGCAGGGGGGTTGGAACTAGATGATCTTTAAGGTCCCTTCCAACCCAAACCGTTCTATGATTTTATGATTCTCTGAATAAATCTCTATAGCCAGAATGAAAACAAGATCCAAGAGATATCGCTGTTGTCAATCTTCCACTTTCTGGTCTAATAACAAAAAGTTCATGAAATCACCCATCCAAACATATTAACCACACTAAAGTCCAATAAAATGTCCAGCGACTCCACAATAATAAACAGATTTCCCAAACTAGCTTTGTATTTCTTTCTCAATTTAAAAAAAAAAAATAAAGCTGTACTAACAACTGTATTCTTAACCTTTGCTAGTCTTGTAGTTCATGGAGTTTGAAGGACAGACAGAGCATATGCCTATAGGATGGCTGGAACAGGGGAGAAGATGGGGAATAGAGTCATGCTGAGAAAACAGGGCAGCAAGGGATGAGAGGACAGAGGGCAAGAGCAAGGAATTCCATAGTTACCCAGCAATGCTGAAAGTTTCCTGTGAACCTCTGGTGACAGGGTGCAGACTGGCATGCTGGACTGCGCATGTTAGTTCCAGGTCCATACTGGAAAAGAGTAAAGCCATCCAACTCGGGGAAGAGGCAGGAAACAGGTTACACTTCTGGACTCAACAAGGTGATATTAAAACATTTTTCTGAATGGCATCCAACAGCCATGGACATTTGTTACAGAGAGTGCAGAAGATACGAACTGCTGCAGTCTCATTTATGTTGTAGGGAAAGAAAACCTTGTCTTATTAGTTACTCAGTGGAGTGATTTAGAAAAATTTATGAAAGGAATACTACCTTCAGACCAGTCACAAACCCAAAATTAAACAGAAAAACGCAGGTCCCATAATTTCCCTCTAGATCCCTTGTATTTTCTATCAGCAAGACAGTCATTGTATCAAAGTCGGCTAACCCTATTGTCCAGACTTATTTGTATTGGGGTTTTTCAGCAGTGTCTCTGAACAAACTACATGGTATTAGGCATTTTACTTACATTCCAATTATGGAAAGTATGCAGTATGTTACCTTATGATTATCTGATGTTATCTTAAACACGTGAGAGTATTTGCCTCAAACTGAGATATGAATAAAGATTTGAGCTTATCTCAGCTGCAACAAGACAAACCAGGTACATTTCCATTTCTGCTGTTATCAGCTGTAGCACACACTACCCATGACCGTTTCTCTTTTATTAGCACATTTGTTCCAATACTACAATCTGCTACACTCCTGTCCCTATGAGTACACAGCTTTAATTCTTGTAACAGCCTGTTAGAATGTATGTTATTTGCTCTTTTGAAGATCACATTTTCAGTGCTTAATTCTGTGCGTGCACCTTAATGGAGCAAGTATGGGAATGACAAGGAAAATGCACTCAGAACCCAGTGAAAGCCCGCTGTATGCTAGACAACAAAAGTTTCATAAAAAAAATTCTAACACTCAAGCTTTCAAGTCAGTAGGACTCTGCTACTAAATACATGATTTGCATCCAGTCTTCCCCTAACAGAAAGAACAGCTGCATATTAAATTGGTTTGACAAAACATGTTAGAAAAACATTAGTAGAAGTGGCTAGAACTATTCCAGGTAAAATGTCAATATTTAAAACCAAAAAAGATTAGGTTAAAAAAAAAACAACTCCAAAGCAAGGTTGCATTTTAGTTCAGCTTGGTCTGTGTTTATGAGCACACAATTATGTTTGTGCCGTTTCTCAGCACTGTCACTTGTGCATGCATGAGATACTGTAAGGTATTGTGCACATATAGAAGATACTACCTAAATAACACAATTTGCACAGTCCCTGCGCAAATAAATAGAAGACCTTACCTGAAATACTCCTGTTTCTTTATTTTGCATGGTACAAAAGAAACTCATTCTACCTTTCAAGCCCTAGTTCCTTTCCTTTTAGGGACTCCTTTCTGGACGGTTCTATTGTTTGTGCTCTGAGGATGGTAATACAGGGACCGCAGTAGCCAGTTCTAAACAGGCTCCTTGTCAAAGGACTTACAAAAGTCAGATTCAACCTTATTTTCTGTCAGAAAGCATTCAACACTATGAAGTGTGGTTGTGCAAAAAGTGCTAGGTCTGCCAGACGTATGTCTCACAGTTCATCTTTACCATATCATGGGACTCACTCCTCTCCACCAAAGGGTGTTTTACATGAGAAGAAAGAAGTTTAAAGTTGTAGGGAATGGACACGCAGGTGTGAGATTCAAGTTTCCGCTGCAAAAACCTTCACTTGTATAATTTCCCCTGAAATGATCTTTTTTTCAGTCTCCTCCCTCTCCTCTCTTCCTCTTTTTCCTCTCCTTGGCCTTCTAACTAAAAGCAACCAGTCCGAGGTGGCTAAGGGTGCATCCTGTATTCCTGTGACTATAGCTACAATGGAAGCAATAAGTAACATCGTAAATAGCTTCAATTCAGCACAGAACTGCCAGATTTTGGAGAAGTCCAGAAGGCCACCTGTTACCCGACATAGCTTCACCAAATCATTGTGAGACAAACTGGAAAGAACCACAGCGGCATTGTTCCATCTTTTTCACTTTTCAGTTTTGTTTGTTCTTGCCTTGTTTCCCTTCAAGGAAGCAAGATCAAATTGTACTTAATAATAAGAGCATTACTACCACTTCAGATACCTTACGTAACTCTTTTCCCCAAAGGGCGATTTCTTCCATCTTTGATATGATCCAAATAACTGTCAAACATAGAGATTTCTGCCATCAAAACTCTCTGGCTATGCTCTATTCCAACGTTTTAGGAAATAAAAGTCCTTTACATTAATAACATGATCCTGGACCATGGAGAGGATGATGCCTGCAGTCACCTGGGCAGCCTGCAAGTGTAACGAGCATTTCATGAGCAATTGCTGTAATCAGTTTCTCTCCTCTCACCAATTCTACACTAACTAATCCTCTGTAACAGTTTCATTCCTCCAAAAATAAAGTAGATGAGCATGTAAACCCAAGTGAATTCTTACCAAAGGGCCCTTCATTTTTGTTGACTTGGTTTTTACCTCTTTTGTTGCACTTCGAGAAGGCAGACAGGAATGTTAGGTTTTCTGTCAGTTTAATGAAGAATAATACAGAGAGTACTTACCTAGAAAACAGAACATTAAGAAAGGAATTATTAGAACATGGAAGCTTACAATGTTTACTTACATCATTAGCACATACAAGTATTTACAGAAGCACTAGGAAAATGGATTGTTTCTATTTAGGTATCAGTGCTAAATTTTATGTCACTGCACCATGAATGTGAACTTAGTGTATATATATATATATAGACACTGTATTTCTTTGATATTCAAAATTATTTCCAGATTTTGTTAGGAATCTTTTTTCTTACAGGCACTGTTCACTAACAAGTCTCTTAGAATACTTAATATTTGCTCCAGCACTTATACTTGACAGTTTCTGTACAACGTATTTCTCTTTTTCTGTGGACAAACTCATATAAATTTTTATTTCAATTATCAACTACAAAATTAGCTGCCAACATATATTTTTGTGCAGTTGAATCTAAAATTAGTTTTTAGTTTAGTATTATTGAATATCACTATATTAACTAATATCAAAACATGTAAGCGAAATATGAATTCTCAGATCTTCATAGAAAATAAGTTTTGCAGCCACTATACATACAGACAGATCAAATTTTAGACTGATCAGAAATGAAGTATTGCAGACATTTTATGATCTCTAAAGTTCCTTTGCTATTTTAGTTCCATAAAAAAATTCTGTGCCATAAATTCGGAAAACAGAAAAAAATTTTAGAAATCACTTGAATTGTAGGAAGAACTATGCAAGAGGAAACAAGAATGCCCTGTTTTTAAAATGTGGCTAGACCACCAGGAATTTTACCAGTGCTCAGGACAGTGTTTCTCTCTAGTAATTTATCCAAATCATGCTAACAATAAACAGTAAAGAAGTAGTGTTTCAAAAAATATCATCTTCAGCAGTCTAAAAACATACATTCTGTCACCTTAGTTCTATAGACAGGGAGGTTCCTGGCCAAAAAACCCCCCACAACCTAAAAACATAAAACCAAAGAATAAAGCCCTATTTTTCAGTGCTACTAAATTTCCACTCTATTACACTTCCAGCAGAAATGCCATGAAAATATGATTAATGAATGGCTGAATGCTCACTCCAGAAGTGACACTGAAGAGCCTCATGAAGAATACAAGGCTATACAAACGGATCTGACATGTTAGAAGACATTGCTACTGTAAAATACTTCTCTCTCTGCTTTTCTATTAATAATTTTCCTTGCCTGCTTTTCATGATCTCTTCCTCAGTGAAAAAGCAAAATCATCCCCTGGTGTTGTTGACTAGGCTAACATCTGGACTTCCCGGGCTTCACTATCTGTTTCCCCTTGGTATTGTCAACTAGACAGAATTAATGAAACTCCAAGCACATATCATTCCAGATGTTAATCAATGACCAGTGCAAAACTGGAGTATACCAGAGTGGAAAAGTTACTTGTCTGCCTTCAAACTGATTGGACTGCCATGAATAGGATCTAAACTTTGTTTCCTAAATCCAGTTCTACTCAAGGGAAAAGTCATTCTAAAGATGTAAGAAACTGTTTAGAATCCTGGCCATCAAATGACTGTCACAAACTGTGGCATTTACTACTCTAAATAAATAAAACCCCATCTATTAAAATGTGAGAGAACAAGAAAACAATTCATTATGTGCATCAACTGTTTTTTTATCATAGCCTCACTGTAGATGGATCTGTGTTTTGTATTACTGTTAAATCACCATATTTGTTTGTTAGAGGTCCTATAAATCTGCATGATAGCAATTGTGTGTGTATGACACATTCCTACAAATGCCATAACTATGTTGTGTTAAAAATGGCATGCTTTTTCTATTCTTAATTGTTTTGCCTAATGATTAAGACATGGAAATTAATAATACAAAACTAGCAGAAAAGTATGATAAAGAGCCTTTTATTAGACTAAATTTACAGCTGTTACAAAACTGACTTCTATGTTGGATATAACTCTCAGAGAAAAAAAAGAGTGGAAATATTTTCTGGAGGTAGGTACAGCATTCAGGAGAAATAGGCTGAAGAAGATCTTAACTGGCTGAAGAAATGAATATTATTAATTAAAGACATCAGTACATGAAGGCTAGTAATATAATCAGGAGAAGCTGACTACTAACACTTTCACGTTTTACATCTGTAAGTTGAGTTACATTTTCACTCTTTTTCAAAACAGGTTTCTAAGACACCTCTTTTGCTTTCATGACAGCTATTCTGTGGCCCTTGGGGTACAGCAGAAATAAGAAGATTGTAAGAAAAGACCTGTGACAAATGCCATGAGGTATATTTTCATATTAAGGAAAAAGAAAATTTAGCAGTTAGCAAAAAAATCTTCATTTTAAAGTTTTTTTTCTGTTTTAACATAAAAAGACAGCATAGAAATGCATGTTTTACTGGTATAGAGTACAGCTAACTCTGCCAAGCAGCAAAAATAGCTTTAGATGCTTCCTCAGACCCAGAGGATCAAAACAAGACATGCATCCCTGTATGCTATCTGAAAATAGCACCATCTACCTCTTTCTCCCCTCATATTTGCTTCAGTGATAAAAAAGCTGCAAAACAGGTTTTAGAAAAGGAGGGAGATTCCCTATGTCATACTATCAGAAAGGGTTTTAGGGTAACTGGTTTAGCTTTAATGATGTCCTCCTTCCCTCTTTAGCTAAAGAGGCTATAGCTATTATGTATAAAGCTAGAACATCTGTGGTTTTCAAAGCACCAGACCTTCAAAGGATACCAGCAAGAGCTGTAGGTTTGCTTGTTGAACTACAGCTCATAGACCTTTACAGCACAGCAGCAATAATTCATACACTCCTGGGTGTTGTGCAGTGTCACAGCTTCTGCTAGCTGCCCTAGGACCAGGAAGAAGATGGAACGCTGTGCTGTGTAATTGTGTTGGACAGAGTCAAGCCCAGGTTAATGTATTCTCTTTCTTGATGGGGCTTATTAGCTTGTCTGCCGGACTTGCTTATGTTTCAGGCACTTCAGAGCATTAATGGAGCAGGCACGGGACTTTTCCATTGACACAAGGAAACTTGTGAGAGTCGAATGGAGGACTTTCTTACTGAGACACATGGTAAGGAATGTTGAGGGAACTGTGTCTGAATAGCATGGATAATGGGAGAGAGATATAACTACTGCATTAAACTACCTACAGGGAGGATATAGGGAGGTAGAGCCAGACTCTTCTCAGTGATTCATGGAGAAAGAAGAAACAACGGTTGCAGTTTGCACAAAGTAATATTTGGAATGGACATCAGGCAAATCTTCACAATAACGCTGGTTAAGAACAGAAACCAGATGCCTAAAATGTTGTGGAATCTCCACTCCTGGAGATGCTCAAAGCTCCACTGGTGAAGGCCCTGGGAAACTTGATCAAACTCCAAGGTTAGCCCTGCTTTCAGCAGAGGATTGGATGAGATAGCTTCCAGAGAACCCTTCCAAGCTAAATCATTTTATGATTCAGTGATTCTAACTTTGTAGTTATAACTAATAGTAATACAGTTTTATAGAAAAAGAACAGAAATGAAAAAGCCAGACCATTCTTTATACCCTTCCCTTTCCTTGACATGACATCATGAATTCATCAGCTGTAGGCATTCTCCTGTGCCCTCCCCACAACAGCATTTTCTGTTGAATTTTGTTTTCTGTCCTTAAAACCAACAGCTTCCTTATTGCCATCATTTTTTGTGCAGCCCAGATGCTCCGTAAACAATTGTCCACAATTAATCTACAAATGCATGTTCTAAACACGTAAGTATTGTTAAACATTTCCTGTTTCATTATGCACCATGTTATAAAACAGTTTTGTAACTCAGGAAAGGGAATAAACACTTCCTAAGAAGCAGACAGTGTTATCTGTGTGTTAGCTGTAGCCCTTAGATGTGTAAATTGATACTTGTTTTTGATCTTTTCTCATCTAATCCATGTGAGATTTACTTTTTTAATTCCTAAAACAATTTTGAAATGTCTGTAAACTTTCCTTATCATGGCTTGTATATTCTGGGCTAGACTATGTTCTTTCCTAACAGGGTCTGGTGAAAGGAACATTATGGAAATGACACACAGGAGCAAAACCAGGGTATAATATTAAATATATGAACAACAATAACATTTCTTGTTATTGAATTAGTTTTATAAGAGATTAAATATGTTGTTTCATAATGTCTGTCTACCATTACTTGTTTTGTCAGGAAGCCATGCTTCCTAATGCCATATGAGAGCAACAGATATCCTGGAAGCATTATGCAGGGGTGTTTTTTTATGTTTTCCAGTCCACAGAGGGAGGATGGAAAGGATGAGCTTCTCTCATAGTTTAGATGAGCTCCTCTCATAATTTAAATGAGCTTCTCTGACATTTTAAATATTACAATGGAGATCTTCATAAAGTCCAAAATTATACACAACTTTAAAAACAAGTTCCATCTTTGTAAACCTATTTTCTTTACATGCAAGACCAGTGTACATTTCTAATGTTCAAATCTTGGCATTGATGGACAGACTCTCAGTAGCACTGTTGTAGAACTCCTAATTAAAGCCACAGCTGGGGGAAGAATTATAAGGACAAGAAAAAATCCGGAGCAATTTTAGTTCCTCTCCCCGAAACACACTCAAATCCTCTCAGCCTTTTTGTAGAAAAGCTCAATACCAGATGAAGACACATAATTTGCTTCTCACTAGACTGCAGAATAAAAATACTTGCATAATGAATATTTGAAAACTGACTGCTATATGGCACTGCCACTGCACACAGAGCATTATCTCTCCTTCTACTCTTCCTTTTGTTTGTTCTTCTTAGGGAAAGAGATCAAAGATAGCCAATCTGAAAATAATGATTCTGAAATGTTGATGGTATACATCAGGCAGAGAAAGTAATCTCTGCATGCTTCTGCTCCCAGTTTGCGACAGCGTAACACTAACGGCTAGAGGAACTGACAACAGGAGAGACATTTATGGTCTAATGTCATATGTGTTTTCATCAGGAGAAGAAAATGTTAACTGCTGTCTGCAACAATATTTCTACCACCCAAAACAGTTTTCTTCCCTCTTTCCTCCTCCTACACACTTTCTCTCTTCCGTATACTTTTCTTCCCTTACTTCTGCATAAATTCAGTGCATTCATACTTGTCCATTTGGGAATGCTACTTAAAACATTTAGGACTCAGACATTCACATGTTTAGCAAATGGCTGTGACTTTTGCTAGTGTTCAGTGGCTCATCTCCTCTACCCTCCCAGCTCACCCAGCAAGGTATCCCTGTCCGCCCAGGAGACGTTGCCCTTTCCAGGGAGAAGCTGGTGAAGTGGAATACGTGAGTGCTGCTGAGCCACTTCCACACAAAGAGTCACTTCAATGGCTCTTGGGAATGAGTTGCACTAAGTTACTGGATTTTGGATTGAAGTGGCCAAGGAGTGCTCTCAGGCTTCTTCTTCTGGTCAAGCTCTGGGGAATGGAAAGATTGTGAGGGGATGATAATAAAAGCATGAGGAAAGAGAGATGCCTGTAACTATTTGCAAAATGATCTTTACCCCATCCTGTAAAAGAAACCAGTGAAGATCCTGCAGCTGCATTGCCAAGAAAGGCGAGGGCTCAGAAGAGGTTTCCCATCAAGAGAAGCAAGAGCAGCAAGGCAGTCACTAGCCCTCTTGTCAGAACAGCACCCTTGGTAACACCCCCCTGGAGAGCTAGGGCAGAAGGCTTCTGCCTTTCTGTGCAGCAGCAGCTTGCTTTGTCAGTACTGCACCTGCAGCAGGTCCTGCAGGGATCTTGCATTACCATGTGGACTGACTGAGAGTTTCAGTCCTGGCTGCATCTGCTTATCCTGCTTGCTGCAACAGCTCTGATGCCAGGGAGATCAGGCCCTTTCAAAAAGCCTGTTTCCCATGAGTACCAGGTAAGATAAAGCAGCGATGAGTTTTCACCTCCTGAACACATCATGTCTGTACCTATGTCTCTGAGTCTTAACTATGAGCATACCTTAATGTGCTCCCACTTAAAATTTATGCGGGCTTCTAAATAACAGCCTGGAACCATGATGGCTAGAGTAGAAAACTTATTTTAAAGAGAATATTTAAAGGATCTCAGAGAAGCTGTAGCATTGAATTGCCTTCTATGTACTGCTGCTCTGTCCCCTTCACCATTGCAATTCCTCTCCTCACAACCTCCCTAATATTTAAAGAGAGCATTTGGTAGTTATAATTCCAATAGTCTTCAAACATTTCAATGAAAAGCATACCTCTGGAAAACAAATACAAGTAGGTGATAGCCTGATCTGATAGCTCTTCTTTTAAGATTATGTAATACTTTGTGCATAACTATCTGACGATTCTAGCAATAAGACATGACCAATATGACATTTCTGATATACTTTGCAGTTGAATAGGAGTGCATTTCAAAGCAAAACAATATGTGATATATTATATTTTATGGATTTCAAAAGTTGCTATGACAATGAAAATGCTGTGTTATTCATAGAACTTATGAAAAATGGTTAATGACATCAGTGAAAGATGATCAACATAATACAAATTGCCTTACATTTGTTAAAGGCAAAGAACACACATAGAAAGGTATGGTTGATCAGGTTAACGCTAGGTATCATCCTCCTTCACAGATGCCATCTTTTCTTATTATTACTTATTTATTGATAATATCTATATCCTTTTACTCAATAATATTTACACAGGCAGGATCAGGAACTTTTATATGAGAAATTGCTGCTATGTTGCTCATAATGGGTGAGACGGCATTTCTCAGGAACACGCCTAAGAAGGGGCGAGCAGCTGCATGCAACTCTGGAAACACTCAGCAAGAAATGACAGACACACACAGAAGAACTGCTTCCCATAATTTCTAGCTGAACCAACAAATCTATGATCCATGCTATCTAGCATGACAGACCAAACATAACAACTGATAACCTAAAATTTCCTTACAATATGAGACAAACCAGCTCACTGTTTAACAAGAGTTAAACAGACAGATACTTCAAAAGTTCAGGTCATGACACATGGCTAACAAGCTAGTTCTTCAATCAGTATTCCCATCTGTGGCAAGTAAATTCTTCTTTATGCCCACCCCGATTTCAAGCTGTTAGCAACTCTGGAAACATTTGTACTTTGAAGGGTACTGTGTTATGGAGCCTCATTCATATAAGAACTGATAAGCATTCTTTAGGATAATTGTGAATATAAATGAAGCACAATAAATTATTCTTAATATGTTGACAACACCACTTGCTATAATTATTTTGCAGGTAACTATGCAAAAACATAAGCAGAAGAGATCCTCAATTCTAGGGCTTACCACATACTTTGTTGTTGTTGTTGTTTTCATTTGCTATGAATTTTTTTACATCTTAAGTACAGACTTTATATTTTTTTTCTTTACTTAATAATGCATCAAATTTACTCTCAATAGCAAAATAACAAAATGCTCTGCTAAGATGCATTACCTTTTGCATAATATCCAAAATTCATACAGCTTTACATGATGTAGAGTTACTCACAGCAGAGGTCAGTAATATAGCAATACTGATTGGCAAGAAAACATTTACAGTTGTACCTGTGTCTAATTAATTCAACAGTGACATTCATCACTATCACTTTGGGTATCCCACATTACTATGAACATGCAGTTATAAATATTTTAACAGCATATTTTCTAAGAATATTACATTTTTCTGTAATAGATGTCTTGTAAAAACATTGCTTAGATTTGTAATATAATAGTTCTATTACAATTTCTGATCTGTAGGTTGAGATACAATTGTTGGTGAATGTTGCATCTGTATACAGCACACATTAAATATAAACAGATGCACATTTATGTCTAGATATACTGAATTCAATGAGCAACATGTATTGTTCTGCATCAACAAGATGATCAGTTAGTGCTATAAAAAAACCTGTAAACTGACTTCTGAGTAGCAAAACATATCAAAATTAAACTCTCTAGAGATCATCTAGTCTACAGGAAACTCATTTTCATTCTACGTACTTCTTGGTTCTGCAATATGCAAACACTTTAAAGTAATATGAAATACTAAGTAATTTTCTTAGAATGGCATAAAAAAAGAAGTAAAAAATGTCTTTGGACAAGAAAATGTCTATTACCAACATGATTAGTGTAAAGTTACTAATAACTATTATTGTGCCTCTTTACAGGAATACTTAGATATCTTTTATGTCATGCTGAAATCTGACAATGTAATAACAGAATGTAACAGCACATCTTCCCTGGTGGTAACAGAATATTACATTGTATTACATCATCATGATGAATGAAGCCTGCCTTAGGCCACAACTGGACTCTATACTTTTTATTTAACAATAAATAAAATTTCTTCATTATTTGATCATAGAGGGAATAATGTAAAACATAGTCTTCATGTAGTTAAAGACTTTGAAATAACACCCACACTCAGACAGGATGAATTGAATTAGCAGCAACTACCTTTATATTGACATTTTCCGATTCCTCAATACTTCACTTGAAACTTTGTTTTGAAAGTAATTAGATACCTATTTTCTCCTCTGAAGTGTGACTTTCCTATGAAAGTCCATGACTGTAAGCCAGGAAATCTGGGTTCAATTCTTGTTTCTACCCAGAGAGGTTGCACAACTTGGGGCAAATCGCTTCACTTCCTTGTTATTTAATTTGTCCATAGGAGCCTGAGAAAACTATGTTTCTAATAGCTAGCACTTCATTAAACAAAAAGAGAAATATTTCCCATTAAAATAAAGCGCAGTACTGAAAGTCATACACAGCTTTTCTCTATCAGGTATCAATAATTCAGGTACAAAAAAGAATTCACCTGCAATCTCTTGATACTAAAGCATCTAGAAGGCAATTGCATTTACATTCAAGATTTACTATCTGAAACATTCTTCACTACATTTTGATCAATGTTTTAAGCCTTGTGCAAATTTAGTCTCAAAGAACTTATATGTGAATTACAATCCATAATGTGTGTGTAAAAAGTAACAGACGATCACCCATTTTCTGTGTTCTAATTTTCTCAAGAAAAACTCAGCAACTAGGAATCATCTGTCTTTGGCAGAAGTTTTATTAAATACTTTATGTACTGTGTTGCTTCTTTTAGTACATGTACACTGAACTCAGAATAGCTGGATTGGAAGGGAGCTCTGGAGATCGCCTAGTCCAACCTCCCCGCTCAAAGCAGGGTAAATATAGTGATGCTTTTAAGAAAGAAACGTGGCAAGTTGTTGGAAGAAAAAGGCAGTCACATTTGTAGTATTTCTTCACTCTTGTTGGAGTTCACATTAAATTTCTATGGATTGCTTATCAAAAATAGCAAATTAATCTACCTGTCCCTCAGTGCTTAAAAAGAAATGTCCAAAAGCCCAATGAAACACAGTGCTGCTGTGTTTCTGCTGCCTTTGTCTATTGTACACCTACCAAGTTCCATTAGCTTTTGCATACATACACCAGAGCAAGTGGAAAGAAGCAAAACCCCATGAAGTTTTACCTTGAAAATTGTACTGTGTACTTAGAAAAGCCACAATCCTGCAACTGGACTTACATGTTTAGACTGGAGTACATGTAATTGGACACATACCCATATCATAGAATCATAGAATCAGAGAATGCTTTGGGTTAGAACAGACTTTTAAGGTCATCTAGTCCAATCCCCCTGCAATGAGCAGGGACATCTTCAACTATATCAGGTTGCTCAGAGCCCTGTCCAACCTGACCCTGAATGTTTCCAGGGATGGGGCATCTACAGCCTCTCTGGGCAACCTGTTCCAGTGTTTCACCACCCTCATCACAAAATATTTCTTCCTTCTACCTAATCTGAATTTACCCTCTTTCAGCTTAAAACCATTACTCCTTGTTC
This sequence comes from Haliaeetus leucocephalus, assembly GCF_000737465.1. NCBI lineage: Eukaryota > Metazoa > Chordata > Aves > Accipitriformes > Accipitridae > Haliaeetus > Haliaeetus leucocephalus. Next base: position 4,041,548 of record NW_010973158.1, on the reverse strand, counting down.
TTTTGTAACAGGCCCTACTGACAAGTCTGTCCCCACCTTTCTCATAAACCCCCTTTAAGTATTGAAAGGCCACAATAAGGTCTCCCCAGAGCCTTCTCTTCTCCACGCTGAACAACCCCAACTCTCTCAGCCTATTTTCATAGGAGAGGTGCTCCAGCCCTCTGATCATTTTTGTGGCCCTCCTCTGGACCCACTCCAACAGGTCCATGTCTTTCCTGTACAGAGGACTCCAGAGCTGGACGCAGTACTGCAGGTGGGGTCTTACCAAAGTGGAGTAGAGGAGCAGAATCACCTCCCTCGACTGCTGGCCACGCTTCTTTCGATGCAGCCCAGGACACGGTTGGCTTTCTGGGCTGCGAGGACACATTGGCAGGGCATGTCCAGCTTTTCATCCACCAGTGCCCCCAAGACCTTCTTCACAGGGCTGCTCTTAATCCCTTCATCCCCCAGCCTGTATTGGTACTGGGGGTTGCCCTGACCCATGTGCAGGACCTTGCACTTGGCCTTGTTGAACCTCATGAGGGTCACACGGGCCCACTTCTCGAGCTTGTGCAGGTCCCTCTGGATGGCATCCCGTCCCTCAGGCATGTCAGCTGTACCGCTCAGGTTAGCATCATCTGCAAACTTGCTGAGGGTGCACTCGATCCCACTGTCTATGTCATTGATGAAGATATTAAACAGTACTGGTCCCAGTATGGACCCCTGAGGAACACCACTCATCACTGATCTCCATCCGGACATTGAGCTGTTGACCACTACCCTCTGGATGCGATCATCCAACCAATTCCTCATCCACCAAACAGTCCATCCATCAAATCCATCTCTCTCCAATTTAGAGAAAAGGATGTTGTGGGGGACCATGGCAAAGGCCTAGATGTCCTCTGTAGCTCTTCCCTTGTCCATTGATGTAGTCCACTCATGTATATACTGTCCAGTAGTTTATATCACTGTATCATTCACATACATATACATATAGTCCTTCACTGACTATATTTACTAGCGTTTCTGTGATCAGTGTTTCTGACTGCCCCCAACTGCAACAGAGTGAAGTTCTGTCTTTTCTTTCCAAGTTCCCTCCACTGAAATGAACATGATTTGCTCCATTCCTCTGCTTTTGAAACACCTCCTACATGCTGAGTGGATGCATTAACAGAAAAAGGACTTCCAAACTGAAAAAATCGAACAGGCCATGTTTGAAAATACTCAGCAAGATAACAGAGGTTTCTATGAAATGAACATTTATTTAATGATATTTCATTTTTCTCTCCCACTTTCTGTATGACTGCCTCATTTAGCAATCTTTAGCATGCCAAGACGAGTTACACAGACTGTAAGCTCAGGCTAGCTGTGAAGGCAACAGTGAGTCCACATTGGAAAAAAAGGTTCGTAAGACATCATTACTCTGCTGTCATCAACCCTGCAGCTATAATTTCTTTTTCTGGAAAAAATCCTTATTTGTACCTCAGATCTAAAAATATAAAGAGCCAGAAATGTTTGAAAAATTTTCTGCATTACTAAAAAACCAATGAAAAACAATAGAAATGCTTTTTCACTGAAACATATTCATTTTAGATATTGAAAGTTTGATCAAGAAAGATTCCAGAGGTCCTTAATTGAATTTCCAGTCAAACTTCACACAGAAAAAGGAATCAAGATCTCCCCAGGGCAGTGTCATCTCCAAGCATCCCAGCAGTTAGGAAAACTTGACACTCCGAAGAAAACTCTTTGAAAGCCCTGTCTCTCACCGTTTTAAATGGTTGTCCTTGAAAAGGCCTAAATTCTCTTTTTTATTAAAAATCCTAAAAGGTGACACTTTTACAAACAAATGAATAACAAACCTAGACTCTTGAAACACTTTGTGATTGGACCCCTTTTATTCTAACCACCTTTTTTCATTTTTGTCTGAGGTAGTGCAAATCAAACACAAAGTCTCTGGTAGCTGTTTTTTCAGTGTGACAAACACAACATTTAATTTACCCTCATAAGCAAAGAAAAGACTAACATACATGAGTAGAGTTACACATGTTTTAAAATCTACACGACTAGACTCTGTAATGTTAGCAGAATAGGTATAACATAAACTGCTAAACTTAAGGGAACAGTTTGATTTTCTTTGAGAAGCATAATGAAACTCCCAGCATATAATAGTTTTATGAAAACCAAATAAAACTGATTTTCATTTATTAAGTAATTTCTGTTATTTGCATTAAAAATTATATACCTGTAAGTTTATATGTACACTTATAACTATAGTTATATAAGTTTAAATTATATAAGTATATAAATATAACTTATTTAAATATATAAGAATAGAGAAAAATTTATAAATATATACTTATATACACATTTACAGATGTACTTATAAACAATGATTGATAGGAACAGAAGCTGCTTTTCGTTTTAGAACACAGCATTTGAGGCATATGTACAATTCAACGTTATAAAGCCATATGAATTTCCAAACTGCATTTCCAAATTGCGTCATGATGACATAAGAAAGGGCACTAATGACAGGATACTTCAAAGAAAGGTAAAAAAATATTTCCTTCAAATACTGAGCTAGGCAATAATTTTTTTCATTTAAATGGAGGGAAGAATTACTTCCTGATCCCATCTTAGATAGAGTAGTATGCAAAATAAAATAATAGGTAGCCCACATGACCATATTTCTAGTATTATCACATATAATATTATTTTTATTAAATAATTCCCCAAGCTTTAAAAAATATTAAACTATTGTCACTAATCCTTTTCTACCCTTGGAGAGATGCCACTTTTTTCTATGAACACTGCCATTAAATGCTGCTTATGGTTTGGAGCAATCTCATCTAAATGCTGACAACAATTTTCTTTGAGCGGGGCAAAAAAAATAAAGGCCATTGGGAGTAACTGTAAATTATTTCTTGCTTCAGTTATTTTTAAACATAAAAGGCCAGCACGATTCCAGAAGAATGAGGGGGATGCCTAGGTTGTCTTTTTCCACTGCCATGAACCTTGTGCAGACATTAAGTCATCCTTCTAACAAATGGCAGCCAAGTCTAAATTACCATGGTTCTGGTTTATTGCTGTTTTATGCTCACCTTGCCTGATATATCCTTAAACAGAAGAGGTGAGAAATGGATTTACCACTAGATTCTTAACAGACAAGTGAAATTCTTAATATATTATTTTTCTACTTTGAAATAAATAACTTTGTAAGTTTACTTCATTTATTTCATGCATATAATTCCAGTAACACTGGGCATGTTTGCATTTGTCAAAAAGGGTGATAATCCTGGTCTACACTCATGTAGATATAAAGTCTACAAGGCAATTGTTTCTTTTCTTTTCCTTGGCTATTTTTGCAGCACACACACACTATGTACATCTACCACCTTTGCCACATATTTTCCAGACATAACTGAGAACACATATGCACGATTCAAGTTTCCTTGCAAAAGTATTGTATCAAGACAACCAACTGAAGACAATTTTGTCTAAAAGTATAGTCTCAGAGAAAAGGATGTTGTTCATCTTACTTTACACCAAATTGAACACAAATTTCATTCCTGCAAGTATATGTCTAATGGAAGAATAGCAAAGCTAGGACAGAGCCTTAACAGAGCTTCATGAATCATTAATTGAGAAAATTCTAGAACAGAATATAGACTCAAAATTACATGTGTATATTATACACTCTTCACTTCACACTGACACTCAGGTTGCCTTTACACTGCAGAAAATTAAAAGTGCAAACATCCATCTTCCTTGCCAGCACAATGCCCACAGAAGCCAACTTCCAAATTGCTTTCCGCATTCCCAGTGCCAGTGATGCCAGGTTTCATCAAAAGCTGTAACCTGCATAGCCATCTCCTGACCTCTGTGGGAGTCCCCTCTCTCCAAAATCATTCCCAACTTAAAGCTGACCATCATAACTTTGCTATATCAGCACCAGTGATTACTAGAACTCACTCATTTCTAATACCTTTTCACTGACCTTTTTTTTTAAAAAGTAATAAACATAAATGTTTATTTCCTATTAATTGTTATTCAAATTCTCAACCAAAAAGGTTGAGATTTTTTGGGAAGTGTTTGGAGTTATTGGGGGCTGGTTGACAGAAGTGTTCTCTTGCCACAGAAATGCTAAGCTTTATTTCATATTTTCATGCATACATTTTGTTTAACAGTCTTTAAGACAGATGCCACCTGTGCGCTGAGCAGCACAGTGCCTGTTGCCAAGGAAACAACATTCTTCTCTTGCATCCTCCTCTCTTCCCTCCCCCTGTCCTTATTCCAGTGTCTCAGCATCGTTTGCATCAAGGCAAATAGGAAAAAGTTTCCATGATTGCTGACATATATGGAAAAAATAATGCCTTCAAACACTTGCATGAAGTAGCATAACATTCCAGTAATATCACAAATTTGGAAGACTTGTTAGCAGGACTGCAAATCATAAACTGTGACTTCTCATCAAAATTTTATTTTGCCATGAATATGGCAAATCAAAATAATAATAATAATAGATAATAGTGTATTTATAAGCATTACACTCCTACTCAGAGCTGTAATATGCAGACTGTTGATCCTGCTCAGCCATATGCACAAAGCCATTTTGTTCACTCTAAAGTAAAAAGGTCTCTATCATAATTGCCTGCAGCCCAGCGGAACAACTCATCAGATGTAACCAGACGTACAAAGATTTTCCTCAACAATACATCCAAGATTTAGTAGCAAATTACTTCCAACAAAAAATAAAACCCAGTCTAAACAGTAAGGTGGATCACAGAAAACTCTGCATTCTTATCATGCTGGGATTCCTATAAGGCCCTTGTTTCCCAACAGCACACTTCTAGCTGTCTGAGCCCCTAAACAAGACGCGAAGCAACCTGATCCGGAGATAATGCTCCATTTCCCAGAGACAGAGGAGTACACCTGCACACCATTCTCTCACAGCCTTTTCTTGGGAAACAAGACCAGTTCCCAAATATTGAAAAAAAACCAAAAACAGAAGAGGAGGCTAGGTTCCATTTAGTCATTAACACAAAACCACAGAAAAATAACCAAACGCAGAAATGGACTCAGAAAAGGATAGCATTACTCAGCCCCTAGAGAAATCATGGCTTAACTATTCCTGACTACAACAATAACCGCATCCATTTTTGGCTTCAGCAGACAGAGCAGGAATTACAACCAGGCAGTAAATGCCATGTTTTCAAACCTTTCAATGCCATGAAGAAATAGAAGGAGACAGAGGTGCTGCCAGGACCCTGGGTGCATCAAGCAGCCGTGCCAGCTTTGCCCAGGCTTGACCCCTCCGCAGGCACCTCCACCCTCAGCCTCAGCCCCGTCCCTGCTGACCCCCATGATGAGTCCCACGTGTGAAACCCCACAACCAGCTTGCCTTCGTGGCTGAACATGCAACCTGGGACAGCCCTCTGCCGCTCCCCACCACTGATCAGAGAGAAGGAAGAGTCAGAAGAGAATGGTCTTTTACTATGAGGAAAGGTGAAGCTTCCCAGAACTCTGCTGCAAAGGCTTTTAGTTTTCTTTTTTTTAAAAACAAAACAAAAAAACCCCATGCCCTTAATAGTTTTGTAGAAAACAGACGTAACTTATTGCTGTGCTGCATATTATGCTCAGGTATTTTGTACCTGCAGGTGAGGATACCTTCACTAACAAAATACAGCATCCCAAATGAGAAAATGCTGCAGTCATGGAGAGTCCTAGACCACACTGCAAGAATGTGAATCCTTTAAAACAAACTTTTACTGCAAGTACCTTTCACTGTTGAGGGATTTCTTAAATATAAAATAATCAAACTGGGCTACTAAGTAAAGGCACACACATGAATGAGTAAAGACCAGGCAGGTTCAGGAAACGTGGGCTTTGTTGCTTGCTTCCATGCAAGATCAGTGACCTTGTGAGTGATATTCTCTGTGCACTTAATTTCATTGAAAATTTGAAAAATATTACTCTTGCCAACAATTACGTTCACAGATATCAGTGGAACCTTCACAATAGCTAGCCAAGCAGGCACAGAATCATATTGAAGGATCTCGTACATAATTCCACCTTGTATCTTTGATTGTGATCCTGTATCACTGAAGGAAGTGAGATTTATATTCACAGACTTCTCTAAGCCCATTGTCAAATTTTTAACTTTAAGTGAAGCACTTAATATTGTAAAATATACACACCCCTGTGTTTCAAAAAAGACATTTCTAATGACTTTCCTAAAATTTAATGGAAATGATCCTATCATGCTGTACCACCAAACAGACAAATTTTGCACTGTATTTGCAGGAAACATACTAAAGCCAAAAGTAAGCTACAGGGCTTGCTGTTTTTCAAGAGAATGCATCTGAGTTAAAACAGGCCATTTTGAAGTCAACACATTTAACAGTGATGTAAAAGTTTGAACTGCATTTTCAAAAGGAAAGATTCTGAGGTCCAGAATGATGTTAAAACCATACCAGGTACTTCTATTTATTGAGATAACAGAAAGAAGAAACCTATAATTTTGATCCAAAAAATGTATTTTCAATGTACTCTCTTAGTCATGAAAACCTATAGAATGCTTATTTTTATTGTAATTAGTACCGAAGTGAATTTTGACTATCAGGAAGAGTGTTAAATTGAAACCTCTCCCCTGCACCAGCTCTGCAAAATGTGATTTCAACAGTTCAAATTAAAATGAATACTTCTTTTTATCCCCAAATTTTAATGGGGTAGTGTACAAATACATTTATAGAATGAAATCTCCAATATTTGAGATAGCTTCGTGCTTTTCAGCAAAAAGTTTCACACTGGTTTGACCAACTCACAATTTAAGTGCTTCTTAAAAGACCCTTAAAAGGTGACTGATCTTTTAAGGATAATACGTAACAAATCCCAAGGGATCCCAAATACCTTATTATAGTGTTAGCAGTGCACTAGAGCAAGAAACTGATTTTCTTCCCATCTTTGCCCTTCTCAGCACCAGGCAGAGACACTGAATGCATCATGATATGGTTGGAAAACATGCCTAATGGGGGAATCCCACTAACTAAAGTGGACGGCAATCTTAATTAATACACAGCAGAGTGTCCTGAGTCTGAACTATAAAAGGAGCGTCCTGCATTTCATAAAGATTGAAATAATCTATTCAATTTCATCAAGTCAGAAGTCTTTATGATGAAGTCTAATTTTTTGTCACATTTAAACTCTATTCTGTTGCAAGAGAGTCACCTTGCCTTACTCTATGCTCTCACAAAAATATTATTTATTCAGACAATTGCAAGTTGGGAAGAATTATTGAGGATTTTGTTCTAGAAATTTGCAAAAAAATTAAATTGCCAAGCAGAATTTAATGGAGATGAACTTTTTAACTACATTTTCTCTACTGGATCTCCTGGCATACTGTGTGATCTTCTCCAATGAAAGTGGTAATAAGTCCATTGGTCTGTTCTACTGTGCAACAGTACTTTACAAAACAAGTCCCTTTTCACATAAGTAGGTATATTTATTTTGACAGACTAATAAACCTAATAATTCATCACTTTGGACACTCCCTGCATATGTTTTGAAATTTGATTATACAAACTGAATATTCTGTACATTGATTATATTTTGGGTTTATCATATTTTATTCCAAAACACCCTAGGTAACTTAAATACACTTATCTCAAGTTTTGTATATGCTTCCACCATTTAAAGGCCTATATATATATACAATTAAAAAGGCTTTTCAATCTCTCTTACTTTGTAACAAAATCAGATCATAGCCAGAAGGAAGCAAGCTACTATTCAACTTAAAATTCATTCTTAAAATCCTTAACAAAAGGCCAAAGAAACTGATATTTCAATAAATAATATTTCAATATAAAAATAAGCACACATTAATATTTTAAGGAACACTATATTCATGAAGCGTTGTTGTGCTCATATTTTAGCTGGTTTAAAATATGTGAGATCAACATATGTAAGTAAAATTAATAGTCAGCTGAATTAGAAAAGAGTAAGTACAATACCAGAGTATTCCTATTAAATATTTCTACCTTTCTATCAAGTTTTAACAGTTGTGACTGGAAGTAATATTTTCATACAGCTCCAAAATAATTAACTTACGCTTCTGTAAAAGGCATTTTTCTCTTTTCTGCCAATATTTTTCAGTCGTAGATGATGACAATAACCTGCTTATGAACAAATACCCATGCCCAAGCTGTAATTTTATTTGCTTGCTACTTTTCCCCTCTAATTAAAGGAAGATTTATTTTTTCTCCTTGAAGTTAATGACATTAACAGCCTTTCATCATAAACTGTATGTCACAGCAGGAAATAATGCAATCATATCCAAGTAAGCAAGCTATCTTTTTTTTTTTTCTTTTTAAAACATATTCCAGTTTTAACAGGAGGTGGTGCTGAGAAGCTGAGAAGAATAAGAATAAATCTGAGTTATAATGCGGACTGTGATAGTGAGCCAAATTATCTGCTTCTAGGTGAACAAAACTCCCACTGAAAACACCTCAATAGATGATTCATTCTTTTAGGACAACAGAATTCGTTCTTATAATTTAAAACAATTCTTCATTTCTTATGCAGTACCTCAAAAATTTTCAGTGCTCCAACTTGCTGCATTAAGGAAGACCTGTTGTTCTTCTGTTGACTACGTTCATATCATTGGCGTCTATTAACACTGAGACATAGCAGAGAGGCATTTGCAGATAGGGTCCTAACACTTAGTATGACTCAAAAGGCCTTGGGGATAATTCAAGGGAATCTAACATTTTCTTCTTTTTGTTTTTTGAGAAGTGGTGCAAAAAGTAGCTGTTTCCTTAGCACAAAAACTGAATACATGTAGTTACTGGACCAAGTATATTTTAGAACTGTAACAGCAACTTTATGAATGGGTTCAGGTCATCATATCTTTCAAGACTTTTTTTCTTAGATATATGAACAGAAGCCTGCTATTAACACACATAAAAAAGAAGCATTTAAATGATTTCATATATATTTAATATATGACATGCTGAGTTGTGTTTTCCTACATAGCCTATTGCCTTGACTAGTTTTCATTCCTCATAATGAAGACATAATCAGAGCACCGCCTGAATAAAAAGCTTTTTTAATTTTAGACAACTATTATGTGAGGTCTCACAGATACCTTGGCAGCAGCCATATGTATCATGGCATAGGGAAAGATACACTACCTGTAATTCAAGTAACAGAAATTGGATTAGAAATCGTGACGCTAGAAGGGACTTCTGTGATCACCTAAACCAACTTCTTGTATAATGCAGATCGTTAAACTGCCCTAAATTAATTTCTGTTTGAAACAGAACACACCTCTAAAATATACTGTTGAAGAATCCACAGCAAACCTTGGTAAGTGCACTTAGTAATTACCTATTCTATTTAAAATGTAAATGTTGTTTCTACTGTTAATTTCCTAGCTTCGCTTCCAGTCATTCAATGTTTGGTGGTTTTTGTTTTTTTGTTTTTTGTTTTTTTGTTTTTTTTTAATATTTATCTTATAGGTAGAGGGGTCTTCCCTTATTAAGCTGTTGTTTATTTTTCAGTATGTCTGTGCTGTCATTGGATTACCTTTCAATTCTTTGAGGATTGAACTCCCTCATTTTATCAGTACAGATTACTTTTGCAATTTTTAAACTTTTTACTTTTTCACAAATGGATTTCTGTTCCATCTGCTTCTCCAACTAAAGAACAAAAATATTACTTAAATCCTTTTGCCTTCTTAAGATTGGTAGTCTGACAGCTTTCATCTCATACTGTATAAAGTGGATTGCTAAGATGATGTGTTTAACAATCTTGAAAAACACTCTTAATTCTCTTGGGTTTAGATTCCTCCTTGCATCCTTTCACTTTATCAGTTTTCGACACTGATTAGTTTCTAATTTATACACTTTGCTACTCTCATCCTCTGTTTTTGTCACAATTCATGTACAGCTATTTCAAATAAATATTTGTCTTGCTTGAGCAGATATTTTTGTTTCACTTGAATGAATTTTACATTTCTAATGTACTTAAAGTAAAAAAAATACTGCAGACAGTTTTCCATACTCAAAACTGATGATGCACAAGCAAGCTCTGAATACAAGCTCTGTAATAAAGATTGCTGAGGGTTCTCAGGGCATCTGAAAGGTAAAATATTTTTGCATAGGCTGTCCCTGGGTTAATACATTTTAGGATCAGAGGTAGCCTGCACCCTCCCCTCATTTCAAAGCACTGGTGTCTCCCTGTTCCTGGTATTACATAGTCCTGAAAATATAGGAAAATATAGGCAATTCTCAGACAAGATTTGATAAAGGATAAGTTACTATTTGGCAAATTAAACTTGAGTGCTTTTTATTTTGAAGTTTAGTCCTCTTTCCTCTTTTGTCAGAACAAATTCTTGCATAAATCTTTGCTCTGCTACATCAGTTAAACTTAAGAAACTCTGTGGGACTTAGGGTAGCACAACTTCTTTCTGAAACACAATCAGGATCACAGTCTCAGCCTTTCAACTCTCTGTGCATTACCAAGGATATAAACTAAACAAATACAACACTTTTTTTTTTTTTTTTTTCCCCTTCTTCTTCCCCACTGAGATAAACCTTTGCAGCTTAGCTTTTTTCCTTGGTACAGTTCCAGATTTCTCAGTCTGGTGGGTTGAAAAGATGTAAAAATGTTTTTACAAAACAGCAAGTGTAGCAGTTCTGGCAAACCCTGAAGGGAAGAGAGATCATCAGGGCATTTAGCAATATCTATTATTATAACAATACTAGAATATGTCCACCAACCTAACAATTGATTTTTCCATCAACATTCTTCCTGGAATATGTTCAAGCAACATTATTAGCATGAGACTGCTGAAAGAGGAGCAGGAAATTACAGTTCTTTACTTCTTGGTTGCCTTTTACAAATGCATTATGTAGGTGTGCATAACATCAACTCAAATACCAATACTTACAGAAAAAATATTATCATGGAAAGAGAAGGTGGAAAATATTTAGTATATAAATCAGCATGATTTTGAAGCAGAAAATAATTCAAATTCTCTCACATATAAATTTTCAGAACTAAACTATTTTTTCTTTCTCACAGATCATGTCTGTTACTAGGTTCTTATGTTAGGTACCAAGGGTAGTTGGATGTCTCAAAATTTATTTTTCAAAGGGTTCCATTGGTTTAAAGTACAGACCAGTCTAGGTATCTTGACAAGATTAAACTGGGATCCATGTTATTATGAAATGACTCAGGCCTGCAGTCAGCCAAGGAGAAACTGTGCTGGTACCTTATCTTTTAACCATACTTGGTTTTAAATTATAAGCATATAACATCAACATGTTATTTAAAAAAGTAAAGAAATAGAAATCCTAATGAATTCAACCTAGTAAAACAACTTCTTGAAATCTTCATTTTCACTTTAAATTTGCATTGACTATAAGTGCAAGAGTTCCACCTACATCCTTTAGACAATCATTCCTACCAGTTATGTGCTAGCTGGCTAGGACCAAATTCCATGATCTGATTCATCTTGCACATCTGTGTAATAGGTGTAAAATTTCAAAGAAAAATCTTTATGATAATAATATAAGGCTGTATTATTTGTTGTGAATAACCAAGCAGGACAATTCATAGGGGCATCCTACAGCAGGGGGAGCTCTAAGACAAGCTGTATGATCTGACATCGCACCAAAGTGAGAAATAAATTATGAAGTGTACTAGGAGAAAGGAATGCAGGGAGGAAGGGATTTGATGAGAGACAGCATGAAACAAAAGTCAGAAAACATTTTCTAAATACATTTGAGAGACAGACAGAAAATAAATCACTGATAGTAACTCAAAATATGATGCTACATGCAGAACATAATTTTACGGGGTTAGAATTTACTAGATTATAGCATAAAAACTATCAGCTTAAAACTATGGCTTGAGGTGAGGAGAAGGTGAAAGCAAAGTCAATGACAAACATGAAAAGCAGTTTGACAGACCTTCTAAAAGAAGAGTTTCAGATAAACAAGCTCTGAACATATCAGCGAATTCTCCTTTCTTGTAACAACAACAAAAAAATATTGAAAGTATTTGAAGAACAAGTATCTTCACTTTCCCAACATGCTTAACACATCATTTATATCTCAGTAAGCTACACCGGATTTTGTTGGTGTCTTCACATTGATTTTGCACTTTTTTAATTGATAATTTGCACATTTCTTTTCAGGACACTGGTAGCTTTTTTTCAAACTTTTTGGTCATGATTACTGTCTTACTTATTAGCCGCAGCCTTGGGGTCAGATAGTAAAAAAAAAAAGACCTTCTGAATGTCTAGTTGTTTGAACAATTAGTAGATAAATGTGAAATGTGATCAAGTTCACAGATTCTGTCTGGTGAATGCAAATATTTTAGGGAAATTTTGAGAGTTGAAAATTAATTTTCAGGACATGGCCACAGCTCTCTAGCTCACTGCAATACCATCATCCCTGCTTGCAGACCTAAAAGCAATATAGGGCTATTAAGAAACTGCATGTATTATAGTGGCCTAAGAAAAACTTGAAATATTAAATTCCTTGTAGACATAAATACACAAAGCCAAGATAACTAAATTAAAAAAAAAAGTAATATGCCCAGAATGTTATCAATGCACCTTTTGAAATTAGCAAGTACTCACTGATGACAATTCATCTGCATCAGTATTGGCTTATTTTTTTAAAATAATGTATATTGCACATAATTCTACTACAGAGAGAAAAATATCCAAATAGAGAAAAGAAGATAAAAGAAATTCTAAAAAAACCCCAGGCTTTATGACTTTTTGATTCATGAGCAAATCAAAATAAAGTCTGACACAATGAAATTCAATTAACAGTTGTTTCCCACTTTAACTAGGAAAAAAATAATTTACACATTTCAAGGAAATAAGTAAAATGTACAAAATCGGTGAACATCTTAAGATAACTCTGTGAACAGCGATAACAATTATGAATAAGAGACATTGTGAAGACATGTGCAAGAGGGCAATGCTATGCAGAATCTATTTACTAATTTTTCTCATCCTGAGAGTGGCATTTCCTAGCCTCAATAGCTGTTAAAGCAGAGGCATGGCCAGTAATCTTCTTTCCTTCAGGACAGGCTGGAAAGTCCCAGATATTTCTGAAAAGACCACTTCGTGAACTGCTTTGTGTATGTGGGTGAGGGAAGTCCTCACATGGACTCTGCAGCAAATCAGCTGGCATTTGGAAGCTTATCTGGCTATGCCTCTCCTGGTATGCTCAGCAGTAAAATGTTATTGCTGGTTTCTAAAAATATCTGGCATCATTTGAAATCACTACTGCATTTGACTCTGTAATAATCTCCCACAGCAGTGAATCACACAGACTAATTAAAACTATTAAACACCGTTTCCTGAATTTCTTTTATAATTTTCTTGCATTTGAATGCATACAGTGGCCCTTTTTGTTGTTTCTCTGGGACAAGGTAATTAAAAGGCAGATTGCATCCTCTGTAGTTCTTTAATAACTCTGAAAATTACATTTCACTAGTAACTAGAGGCAGTGAATGGACCAATAATGCTAGTGATGATGATTTTTCCAGCTTCAGAGATTGTACGGGATTTCTGCACAAATCCCAGCCATAAAATTATGACTTTGCAGTTGAGGCTGTAAAGCTTTAAGTTGCTCACTGGAGGTTTCTCCTGCCTAAACCTCCAGTGACTCAGCCAGGATGGCAGGTATCACACTAGGTCTATGTATACACATTTTATACACTTCAGGAAATTTTAGCCGATTTGAACTGCAGAGAGCAGTTCTGCCAGTAAGAGATAAGCTACCACTTTTAAAATAGAGTCTACAGAGCCAAAAAGAGACGTGACATGAACTATGGGCCTAATTTTCAAAACACATGTATTTCCTCCTGGAGAAAGCATACTAAAAAGCTGTTGACAGAATGAACAAAAAGTAGATGCTCCCCGTGCTTAAGCTGTCCTGCAGAGCACTTAGTGACTGCGAGTAAAGGACACACTTCCCTGCTTAACTCTGGCACATAAGTGTAGTTAGAGACTAGATTTCCTTAGTATCCTCCTATCTTCCTTCCCACCACCCTATCCCAATTTCAAGAGAATACATTCATTATTAGGAATAGAAAGTAAATTTGGCTTTGAACAGTAAAAAAAAGAGGAGAGACTAATGGATTTATCACACATAGTAAAAAGACTGAAAAGACCAACATGATGAATCAACGGAATTAATTTTCTAAATTGAGATTTGTATTCTAGTAACTCCTACAGGCTCCAGTGAGTTACTGTACTTAATACTGTGTACAAATATGGGACATGGCTGCTGTATTAAAAACTCTATAATTTAACGGGGGAGAACACAGAAAGTAACTGGCCAGCTCAACAAGAGAATCAGTAATGGAAATTTGATTAGCTTAATTATTTTAAGATTTTTTTAAGCTATTTAAAAAATAGAATATAATTAAAGCTACTAAAATAATTTCTCATTTCATGGTTTTCACATTAGAGTAAGAATGAACAATCCCAAGGAACTATTAAAACTCAAATGCTTGCTTTCTTTATTTCTGATTACTGAAGATCAGGATATTCTGAAATTAAAAGCTGGTAAAGAAAGGTGTTAGTGCTTGCAGAGCCATGGAGTTAAAGATATCAGATGACTGGGTGAATTCTATTCCCTCCCTTACACAGGGGTGAAAAAATCTTGGAAGAGCAGGATAAAAAAACAACATCAAAAAAAGCCTATGATAAATATGTGTGTGAGAGTGTACACACATGCAAAAGAGAGAAATTACCACTTTAAAGATACCATTCACACCTTTTCAGAACATCAAAGATAAAGGTAAAAAGGAAAACAAACAAGTAACACAACATACATTCTCAGTTGCTCAAGAAAGTTATGTCTGCTAAATAGGTTTAAGAGCACACCTGAGATAACTTCTTGACCTAATTATCTTTGCTTTCAAGTTTCGGGCTATTTTGCATCAGCAATATCCCTTTTAGTTGAATTGTACCAGTGTCTTTGGGATCTTAAATAGAAGTAAATGGAAACTAAGACGAAAAACTTTTTAATTCATTAGGTAATCCATCAAAAGCAAATAAAATGGACTGGTAAATGGCTAGAAGTCTAAGTTAAGGGTAGGAAATTAAATAACTGCATATTCTTTGGGCCCTTTCGGTTCTGTCAGAACAGGAATTGCAGAGTGATTATAATTAGGCTTACACAAACCTATTTTTTCATTTTGTCACTCCCAGAGTCCTTGGCTTACTTACCTTTGCTCTAAACATCTAATGAATGCAGAGGCTTCAGCACGTATCTTATGTTTTGGTAAATGGTGCAATATACAGAAGCAAGGGCATGCTTAGACATACTGTTTACTTTGTGATCTAAGGTAAGTTTAAACATCACTTTAGAATATGATTCTATGGATCTGATCAATATGAGCTGATCTCAGATTTCCCTAGATTTTCTTCTGATAGTTTGCCTCTATCTTCTAAGATTTACTGTGTTCAGAAGTGACAATTTTTTTCATGTTTGCCCATGAATATATTTATCTATTTTGAGAAGCCTTGTTCAATTCTAATGAAGAAACCTAAAACATTTTCATCCACTGACCCCAGAATCAAAGAGAATACTTCTAATAAAAGTGACTAAATGTGACAGAAAGGTAACTGAACATGTTCTGAAGCTAGTTGCCCTTTCCAGATCACCATTACCGTATACCTGAGCCTACCAGATGCTACTGTATGCTTGAGCCTGCTACCCCAGGCACAGAGGACTGCTGGGGAGGGTGAGGATCCACATGCTGCAGGATGCTGCAGGGGTGACAAGTTTCCAGTAGGAAACTGGCACTAAGTAGCATAGTTAAAAAATGCCCGAGATAACACTACTGTTACCTTCTTTCAGAGCAGCACAACTTTGAGATGAAGGCCAAACTGATCCACATTGTTTTATTATTTATCTATGTTATTTTAAATATACAAGGTTATTCATCTTTGATGCAGACCTGAACCTACATCAGAGAAGAACTGTTCATAGTAAAACAAAATCTATTCAACCTAACGGCTGAATCTTTACAAATTAGTGTTGAGAAATGGATTAGGTTGATCACAGTTCAGAGTAAATCTACACCATAAAGTGTAAACCAAATTTGATGGATTTTTCTCTATACGTTCAGAATATTTAGTGTCTATGCTGAAGCTCTGAATCATTCATAAGTAGATCTGTCTCGCAGGTATTAGTATCACAAGAATTTTAAGAGATTATTAGCAATATTTCAAAATTCTGCTTCAGTAACAGTGAAAAGTATAAATTCCTATCTGAATAATTAAAAAGTCTTCATACTTTTAAAATTCTAAACACATTTTCTAGACAAATTAAGTAATGCTTTTCTGGGTGCTCTTTCTCACAAAAGGAGTATGCAAACACCTACAGAGTTAACACTGAGGAAAATATACAATGCACTGCTCACATGGTTATCTCCAAGCCAAGGAGCACATTTGCACAAGCATATAAACCTAGAATTTAGTGAACCTATCTCCTTGTTTCCCTAGGGAACAGTAACAAGAACGGAAGAGCCTAGTTTTCAGAATATTGTATCAGCCATGTTATGTAGGCTAAAATTTGCTTATAACCCTTGCAGCACCCCAGGTACACATATTACATAAGATACCTGTTGAAATCTCTTCATTACTGGCACTGAAAATGTTACAGCTAGGAATTACTGAATACTTTTAAGACATTATAATCCAAAAGACAAGCAGACAAAAAATATTTGTTTACTTAAAAACAATACAATTCAGAGTTACTGTAAAAGCTTGTTAATAACTTTCCCAGTTGTAGTAACTACTTCAAAGTCTGTTTAAAAACTTTAAAGCACCTTTTGACATTTGTCAAAATGATGACAGCATATTCTATTTTCTCCTTTAATATAAATATAATAGAAGTATTGTCATACCATCAGGTATCAAGCCATTAAAAAAACAAGTGGCCAAATAATGATACTGGAAATATTTGATAGAGAATCAGCAGGACCAAATGAAATTTACCCCAGTGTGTTTGTAAAACTAGCTGAAATAATACTTAAATCATGAGTGACTTTTTTTCCATGAACTGCACGATAACGATAAGAGCACAGGGCACTGGAGAGGGCACACAATGCCAAGTGAGAAAAAGGAGGTGGAGCCAGCTTAACTTCAATACTAAAAGCAAATCCCTAATAGGTTTGTAAGAATCTAAAGGATAAGCTGATAATAACCAGCCAAAATAGCTTAAAATCTTGCCAGATTATTATAACTTTCTTTGACGAAATAACTGGTCAGATACAGGTTGAAACTGGATGCCATAGGTTTCATCTATCTTGAGTTTCGCAAAACTTAGATACTTCTTTATGTGATGCACACAGAAATGACATAGGGATACCTGGGCTAGATTCAATTAATATTTGGCAGAAGCAGAAATCATGGACAAAAGTAAAAATAGTTAAAAAATTCTATAAAGTTGTAAAAGCACATATTTCGTGAAGTCCTTCAGACTGCCTCATGCCAGATGTTTCCATTAGTGACTTGAAGTAAACCATGAAGTGATAAAAAGTCAATTTTATAAGTAGAAAAAGGATGAAAACCTTTAAGACAGATGGATTAGCATGCAAGTGACCTTGATAACCTGGACATTGAGAACAAGGGCATTTAAGAAACAAGCACTGAGTAAAATACTTTTGGAAAATAATCAGAACTACTAAAGCTGAAGAAGAAATTAATGTAATGATACGTTGGATCACAACTCAGTTTCACCTAACAGCAGTCTCAATGCTGTTGCAGCACAGGAAAATTCCACTTTTGGAGATGGTAGCAGAAATTATTATCTACAAGAAATGGGCTGCATTTTTTTCTTTAATCTGAACTGGGGAAGCCTCCAGATTAAACAACGTACCAATCTGGGGCACAATATTTGAAGAAAGGTGCAGAACAGTAACCCCTGAACACCTTGAGCCAATGAATTATCACTAAAATGCAAAACCTCTGTGTACCACAATATACTTCTGTCACCACACTTTACACTGGAAAATCTATACAAAACCTGTGTTCTGTGAGGTCCACTTAACATAACCTTGTTTGGGCATTAATGGAAAGTGTCCCAATAAGCAAAGATGTTGCCAACATCCATAAAGGTCATGTTTAATCTCAGCAAGGGAAGACCAGGGAAAAAATGATGACAGCTTTTGGTGGCTCCTCCAATGTAAAAAATACACTGCTGTGTTATTCTCCATTGCCCTCTGAGCTTAGATGAGAAGCTTGCTTAATTTGCAGCCAGGGGAATTTGGCCTAGATACCATTTTAAAGATAATGATGGCCAAAAACTGGAATACATTATCCTGTTCACTGGATATTATACACGACAGGTCAGTTAGGTTACATAAAAATCTTCATAAAGTTGTCTGGGTATATGTGATCCTGCATCAAACTATTATATAATGACCTCTTCAGATATCTTCATCCCTATCATTCTGGTAGAAATAATAATACCCATTACATTCAACTTTCAAAATTGTTTTGCAGGCAAGCAATATAAAAGTTAATTTATGACTAATACCTGGATGTATTAAAATCTTAAAGGAACATCTGTAAATTGGATTATAAATGGAGCAAATTATGTAGATAATCAGAAGTTATGGAAGGGGAAATATATGGGGGTTTTAGATTTAAGAATGACAACTCTCAACACTTAGACAGCATCCCCAAGGACATCCCACTGTTATCAGCACCGTTATTTTTCTGCACACTTCAGGGACCGTAAGTCTGCTCTGCTAGCTGCTGAACAGAACAGCAACAACAAACTCAACTCCTATCTCAAAGACCTTAGACTCTAAAGAAAAGAGACAAACATAGGCAGACCCTGATGAATTAATACAGCCAGGAAAACACATTAAGATAATGACATAGTATTGGTCAGCACAGTAGGGAGTAGGCATAGCATATCAGAAGTCAAGTAATAGTTTAGATTTTCTGTGTGTTGTGGCATGGAGAGTGGCATACAGACTTACCTAAGAGCCTGTGCAACATTTCTCAATAGAGCACATTAGCTAACTTACTAAGCATAAATAGGCTTGGTTTACATTGAGCGGTCATAAAATAGAGGGGAAAAAAAGAGAAGCAGATAGGTAAATTAATTTTTCATTTCCATTTGACTGCTTCTGAAAACTAATACCTTTTTTTGGACTCCCTTCAGACTGTTCTCATGGAAAATTAAAATACTGACTGCCAAGCAAGGCACTGGAGATTTTGATTCTCCCCTCCAGTTTAGGTACACAACTTCCTGTATCAAAAATCAATAGGCATTAGGCACTTAAATGGTTCTGCACAGCACTCTGGCCAGAATAAATGATGCTGAGAAAAAGGTCACAGATCTTAAGCCCAAAACTTTTCTAGATGTGCTAATAGTCTGTATGTGAAAAGACTTGTCCTTTTACCAGCCTTATTTTCTCCTTTATTGCATATTTTTGTGATACGTACATTGACTCTTGTGTTTTGGCACTGTTTAATAAATGACCAGGCAATATTTTTAGATTTGGCCTAAATTTACCAGAGGATAGTCTGTCAATTCTCTCAACTATTATTGATATTATGTGGATACCACTTAAAAACTCCTGATTATATATTAAAGCTGGAAAATAAAAAGTATTACTCAGTGAGAAGGAATGTAAAAATGTGGCAGATTCAACTATACATAGAATACAAACATATGAGAAAAAACATATTTTCATTTCCTCTTTTTATGCAGAAATAGAGAACTGAAGAATGATATAAAATATGCATCTGACCTTTTCAACTCTGGTTCAAGAAAAGACCAAAGACACTCTGGTGAAGCTGTAAGATGAAAGCATAATCTAAAAAGTAACAGGGCTAGAAAGTATCATATGAAACAGGTGAATCACAGTGCTTAATTTGGAATGTGCTTAGATGACTTCCTAAATCCCAATGCCAGATGTAAATCCCCCCCCCCCCCAAATATGTGGTTTCAAACCTAGATTTAGTGACATATAATTCCTTATGATTGCAGTAGATTCCTAGACTATGTATGGATAAATTCCATTAATATGCTATATTTAAATAAAATCCATTATTTTTCATGAGAGAGCAGAGAACAATAACACAAGGTGGTTTTAACGCACAATTGTACTAGTAAAATACAAATACAGAGAAAGAGAATAGTTCCATTCCAAATACTTTTCCAGCTGATTTAAGAAAAAATATAAATTTGTTTAAGAATAGAGAAGTCTGTGAGACATAATAGAACAATTTGAGGAAACCTTCCTGGCACAAACCTATTCTAGGACTACAAAAGGTCTAGAGAACCCAAGCACACATCCTGCATGTGGTTTTCCTTGGCATTATTTACTGCAGGGAATGTTCCTGCCTGCTGTACAAAGCCTGGCCAGTTTTTGTGCAGAGCACTAAGACGCATAGTCACTCTAGTTGGTACTTAGGATGCAGGATTAGAATGGAATTCTTAAAATTATAAAAGGCACAAAAAGCACAGGAAAGGTACAGTTGCTCTGCAGCCTGCACACTGTTCTTCAGCCAAACAAAAGAGAGGGAATATCTAGTCCTGCTAAATATCACAAAATATGGCACTTTCTCTGTAGAATCACTGTACTGCTTATGTTACACATACTCGGGCTGTGTAGAAAATCACTGGCCCAACCAATTTCAACATGTTACTAGTAGGTTAAAAGTACAGATTATTTTTAACAAATCTTCATGTCCCTAAGTATTTTCTCTCAAACCCTTCTTAAAATCCTCACCTTCAGGATGTCAATGAAAGTTGCCATTGGCCTTCGAAGAATCAAGTTTTACCTCAGATCTTTGAAGAACAATTTAAGGTATTATTTATTACTATAAAATCATAATTTGAAATTGCTGGGGCATTTTGCTGTAAAATTACAGTAATCATGTACTATTCCACCATATTTATAGTTGAAAGCGTAAGAATCTTCAAGCTTCTGAGTCAAAGCAGAAGGGAGACAACAGGAGAACTGAACTTCAGGGGTTTACAATTCATGAACTCCGTAAAAAAACCCTCTCTTCCTTTAATGTAATTTAATTTTTTTTCCAGGGCTGCCTTGAAATGTCAGCTGTCCCAAGTAAGGAAAAACATTTCTACACAAACTCTATGAGAAACTAAATGGGGCCTTTTCAGGCGACAGCACTGTAAATGCTTTTTCCTACATGGCTGGTTGCAGCTGTCATTTCAAAACCTCACATTCTTAGGCTATTAGGTAACTACCTTCACGTCAGTTATTCTCTGTTCCAGTGTAAAGGTGACTTCCATGAAAAACAAGTCATCTACTCAAGATTATTTTAAAAACAAGTGATTGCTTTCAGGGATTTTCTTATTTAATGAATGAAAACAGACTCTTCCTTATTTTAAACACCATTTTTTAAAGCCAGCTTTATCATTAATTACTGTTATAATCTGGAGTGACTTCTTGTTTCTCTTCAGATACCTGAATTTTAGGATTTATTTAATAAGCATAATTCTCCTGTTACCAAAGCTACTTCACAAAGTGGGCACATTTATTTCCATCTTTTTCTTGTCTTAGAGACAGCCTTTCAAAATTAATACCATGCGCTCTACATAATTTACAATAATTATGACCTTTAATGCTGTTTCTGAATTTTTTATGCAAAAAAAGCCATTTTCTCCAGAAAATTTGTATGGATATATTGAAGTTCTGCAGGTACAGTTAAGGTAAATAGCTTAACAGAGATTTGTGTGTTCCCATTTGGTCTTTTTATTTCTATTCACGAAGCTCTTGCCTCCTACCTGAAGTTACTCTGCAGCAGTTTCATTTACCTGTTGGATACCTAACCCTTTCCTTGTGCTGAGTTTTGGTATGTAATTTACTTCTAAAATTCACCCTTCCATTTTTAAAAATAATTATCATTTAAGAATGGCGGATAGACAATTACAATTTAAAAAAAAAAGTATCTTGTCAACAATAGTTTCAGTCTTCTAACAAACAGATGCAGATGTGCAATTATGTGCATTTATGGTTATCTTGAATCTTCAAACAACACGATGTGCAACATTAATCAGCACATTTTTCTACAAGGCTGCAGTTTTTCTGCAAAGTTCTATGGGAATTTCATTGTTTGTTATATCACTACACAGTCTGACGAAACCTCAAATTTCTTTCTAAAACTTTGGCTAAGAAAATAATTGTGCTAGACTCTCAACTTTTATTTTTACAGCCTATTTCCAGCTTTTCTAGGGAAAACTTGAAAATGCAATGCATTGCTGAGCCAGTTTCGTGCCTGCAGTTGCCTGTTGCAGCAGGCCACAAAGGGTAACGGTGGGGATCCAGGGTGGGGATCGAGCCCCCAAGGCTGGGGAGGACGAGGACCACCTGCCTGGGAAGCAGAGGCTGCCTGAACAGCAGCTCTCCCCTTCTTTCTCACGCAGCCACACACAGGGCTAGTGAGGCTGCACCCACTCATACAACACCGGTACGTCAGAGGACGGCCCTGCGCGGGCTGCGTGCGTGGTGACTATTGCTGTGGAGGGTGACCCTTTTAAACAGGAGCTTTGCTACTCCCAACTCCTCGGTGGCAGCAGCCAGGGAAGCAAGTTCATCTTCCTAGGGTGCTCGGCTCAACTCACCAGCTGGAACATATTACAGTCTTTGTCCTGGAATGACAGATCTCACCTGCACTACTGAGAAGCCTGAAGCATCAACCAAACAGCAAATACAAAGATTTTTTTTTATTTATTTATTTTTTTAATCTAGCAGGTTTATTTACAAACTTTGGATTTTTTTTTAAATTTTTGATCCCTCAAGGCTGAAATGGGGTTGATTAAACTGTATGAGGTCATCCCTGTGCCTGTAGTCTTTTTACACAAAATAAAGGCATTGCTATAAACTACAGATGTAATTAGAGAAGTTCCTCTTTCCTCACCTCCTTTACTTTTCTAGTTTTCAGCACTTGCAAAAAGAAGAAAAAAAAAAGAGCTGAAAAGGGAACACAGAAAACAAAGTAGCTGCACAGTCTGTATAAACTAAGCATACGGCCATTTTGCCCTCTCAGTGTATTTCAGACTAGGAAGACCTATCAATGGCTTTCCACAAACTCGCTCCTCCCAACTGCTCTAGGAAATTGGACACCCAATCTCATTTAATTTTCGTGACCAAAAAGTTTTGCTCTGATAAACAGGTTGATAAAAATTTTACTGTGGTGAATCAAATACATTAAACCCAGTATTTAGTTAGAATCAGCAAGAGACTTTTCACAGCGTACGTTTTCCTCTAAAAATGAGAATATTAGGGCATGGCAAATTGTAAAATGTTCTGAAGGAGAACTCACAGACTGAGACTTCCCCCCCTCTTTGAGATCAGAAAAAATACTGCTATGTGAACCAATTACTTGCCTGTGATGCTAACCCCCTTTGCAAATACTTCTGCCAAGCCTTCAACTCCAGCCACAGTGCCCTCATTTTTCAAATTCCCAGGCTCAGTTATTTATTCAGGACAGCTCATTTCAACAACTAAATGATTGGTAAAGTCAGACTACATTTAGCCGCTAGCATTCCTTGGATGTCTGACCTGTAGAAGTGTAAAAAAATATATTACAAAATGTACAAGTCCAGAGTGGGACTGCGGAGCCTATCTGCCAATGCCAGTTCAGGGGTCCTGTCAAAGCTGGAAACACATTTACCCCCTTTTTATGAGATGAACAATAATACAGCAACAACAGCTTGTAAAACATCCAAAACATTTCAGTAAAACTCTTATTAAACCATTCAGTGAAATCTCAACCCGAAGAACTGTTTTCCAGTTCTCTTCCCATTTCCTATCTTGGAGGGGCATTTCCGTACTAGTAAAGTCCCAGTACAGTTATAAGGCAATTCTTCAGGTACTTATTGCTGTGTTTTTCCACAAAAGATTTTTATTTTTTTCAGAATATGCTTTTCTTTTTCTTTTTTTCTTAATAGCAATGTCATCCGTTCATGTACTTTTTTTCTTAATAGATGCTTTTAAAATAAATTTATCACAGTGAGGTTACATACTTCTGACTCTGTGTATGCAAAACAATTAAGAAATCCCCCAACAGCATTGCTTAAAGTGTCAACATTTTCAGAGTAACAGCAAAACTCTACATGTAATGCAATTAAAAAGCTCACCTACACACACACACACAGAGGAGCACAGAGGCATGATGGCAGGAGGAGGAACCTCAATAGCCCAGTCAGAGAAAGACAGCCCCAGCCTGGCCCCTCCCTGGGGAGCCTCAGCCCCCCAGGCTGGGGGTGACTGACCCCCTCCATGGCGAGTCAATGGGAGAGGCTCCCCACAGCACCATACAGACTGAGGGGCTACTGCCAGGGGCATGGGACACATTATGGGACGGCGGGCAAGGGCACTTCAGGACTGCATGGGACTTGACCATGGGATGTACTGAGGAGGAAGCAAAAGTGGGGAAAGGGACAGATCAAGGTGGTCTGGAGAGGAACAAGCATGGGAAAGCAGAGGGGTAAGGGGCTAAAAGGAGCTGGTTGGTTCCCTTGTCAGGCTGTGCCCTGCGCTGGATCCGCACTGGATCCCCACTCTCTGTCCCGTCTGCTTACTGAACTGCACTAGTAACTCCTCCTGGGCGAGGGGCTCTCTGTCCTGTGCGCCTGTGGCAGCAGCAGGGGTCAGGCAGCTGGTAATTGCGTCCGTGCTGCCAGCAGCTGGAGCAAGTCCATATGCAGTCACTAACGAGCATCAAGCCAGACTAGCCGGTGAGTAGGCTGAGTGGGCTGGGAGCTGTGTGCTGGGAGTGAGGCACCTGGAGGAGATGGCTCCCAGAGGGACCAGGGGACCAGGCGATGGGGCTGGAGGTCAACCAAGAGGCCCATTTGCATATGTGTGTGTGCATATGTGTGTGTGTGTGCGCACACGTGTGCACACGCGCACTCACAGAAATGAGGAAACCGGGGACCAGCTACTGGATACGTAGCCACTGGGGAGCCTGAGTTCAGCTCCTGGAGGGACTGACAACATATGTATGTCCCACTAACGGGCCTGAATCCTGATCAGCCAGAGCGGGGAATAGGATGCAGACAGTGGTGCTGTTTGTGTTTGCCTGAGTGCCAAGTGCTTCTGTCTGTGCTGATCTGTGTGGCCGTGATCATGCAGATGTGTTCATCAGTGCTGTACACGCGTGTGTGCGTGTGCAGGAGGCACAGTCATGCTGCACACACAGAGTGGACCTGACAACGTGGAGCTGCCGCAGCCTCACCTCTATTAGGCATGTATGAAAATATAAAATCCAAGATTACGTGCAAAACTGTATGCATTGTTACACTATATGTAAACACTTACAAAAAAAAATGCTACTTCCTCCCATAAAGTTTGAAGGAAAAGTCAACAGAGAAGCTACTATATTGTTTTAAGACTAAAAATCAATACTGGAGAAGAATAGAAACCATTAGTGCAATCACCATTCATGTTGTTGGCAATTTTAGTATCCATGACTAACTGACTAAGTATGAACTATTTACTCTTTTTTTTTTTTTTTTTGGTTGGTACTACAGAAGAAAGAAGAAAAAAGAATCTGCTGAATCAGATCTTTGGCGGATGCTTTCGTCTGAGCTGTAGAGGAGTTTTCAGTAATTAATAGCCAGCTGCACATCCTGATATAATGCCAGATGGGTCCTGCGTCATTAAGCATTACTGAAACAAGTTACTATTTATC
The DNA here is from genome assembly GCF_000737465.1 of Haliaeetus leucocephalus. Taxonomy (NCBI): domain Eukaryota; kingdom Metazoa; phylum Chordata; class Aves; order Accipitriformes; family Accipitridae; genus Haliaeetus; species Haliaeetus leucocephalus. The sequence continues at coordinate 4,015,846 of NW_010973158.1, read as the reverse complement.
AGGTAATGGTCCAGGAAAATAAATCCTTGGAAAATCAAAACAGTTTTCTTAAGAGACAAAGGTGTATTTAAGGAGTAACTTGATGGTCATTATTTAATTCCTTTAAAAAAAGTAAGTGCATAAAATGCTACTTTCTTGTGCAAATTATTCATATATGGGAGCAACAGAATCTATTACTAATCTACATTTACATTTCAAAGGAAGTTCTTTTGACAAAACTATCAGCACTGTTGATAGTTAACATTCCTTGATATTTCTTTTAAGATGTTATTTTTTAGCTATTTATACCTTTGACTAAAATTATCCATCCTGCCAGAAATTTTTCACTCTGGGTATATATCCCAGGGTAGTTCGTTATTGACACAGCAGTTTTCTAGAATGAGATTCTGAGCTCCCATTCACACCCTTCACAGATGATCTCCGTAAGTACCTCCCTCAATTTTGGGAGTACTTAGCTCCAAATTTTGAAGATAGATTAGTAGAAATGCAGAGTATTCCCAACTGCAAAAGAAGTTGATTTGAACAGTATTTGGATTACATTTTGTACTACTAAAGTACTGGAAATGCTGGATAATTAGTCTCTGGATACTTCAAATTACTTACTCCACATTAGCAGACACTTCTTCATACCTCAAATCCCCATCTGTAGAATGGATCTAATGATAATTTGTCAGTGCTGTTACAGCATGTCCTTTAAGCTTTGTAAAGCACACGGATTCTACAATGGGAAGAGCTAAGGAAATCTCATTAAGAAATAGGCCATTTCGAATCCAGTGAAGGTTTGAAATTACTTATTTTGAGAAAGAAGTGCAGGGCTGTCTACTGAGCAAGAATACTGGGCAACTGCCAAGGCAGTGAAGGAATAAGGTGTTCTGTGGAAGCTGTAATATGCCTTCATGCATTTGGAACAAGTAACTCACACGCATAGGAATGCCAACTTTAAAGTCACCATACAGTGCAAGTCACCAGAACCGTAACATTTCCTAACTTTTGGATCCTTCAAACCTTGTTTTTAACATGATTACGTTTGTTTTCACATATGCTCATAAACAACAGTTTCGCTTTTTGCTACAAAAGTCAATTTTATACAGTGCTAAATTTATTCAAACAGCTGCATGTGAAATTATGCCTTAGTACATTCTGTAATCTTTAATGGGAGGAAACGGAGATTCTATTAGAAAGCCTCTTTTCAGCTACTCAATTTGTATGTGCATAACAAGCTCACAGGAATGTAACTGGTTATTTCCATATCCCCCATCATCATACTTTTTGAACACCTGAGATTTAAAAAGCAAGAAGTTGGTCTGGTACAGCCAGGAAAGCATTTAAACACTTTTAAAGAGATATGTAAATATTTTAATTCTGAGTCAGATCAATGACATTATGTCCTGCTATATGGGGGAACACAAAGTAAAGATGGACAATTGCTTGTCCTGACATTGCCTTCAAAAGTGGCTGCAAAAGGTTTTTGGCTTTATATTTCTATTCCCACCCACACCTGAGTCTGAAGGGAAATAAGCCCAACCATAAATGTTTTCCCTACAGTGTAAATGACAAGACAGAAAAAAATTGACTGGGAAAATAAAATTTCTACTACAAGAATATTTAAAATGGTAACAGAAAAAAAATCAAAACCACTAATATTCATGTTTGCTATCAGGTACTATAATTCTATCCACATCTGAACACAGATAAAAAAACAATAAAACATGAAGAACTGTATGACATCCAGAAATTTTTAATAATTGTTTTTCTCAGACTTTCTCAATGATCTTATCCCAAAGAAGGTACATCAAGGTTACAGGCTGACAGACAACTACTATCAGCTTCAAAGCCTATTTCCTTTTTACATATGACATAATCACTTTGTTAAAAAAGATCATAAGCAAGCTCTTCTTCAGTGGGAAACCGATAATATCTAACAGCAGTACCCTGTATTCCCTCACTAGTTTCACAAATCTAAATTTCTGTGAGTAACCAGTTGAGATAAAAATATGATTTGACATAATGTAACCTGGTAAGACATAATATAACCTCCATTTTCCAAGTGAAAATGGAGGTTGTTCTCCATACATCAGACTGTTGTTACTTGGGGGATTCCCTGCCAAAGGATGTTGTAGATGAAAAAGTTTACATTGCTTCCAGAGGAGACTGGATAAAAACTTGGGAAATATTTGAGCTGAAAATAATTGGAGGCTGGGAGAGCACTTGTGGGAAGCATCATATTGCGCCTTCTCCTGTGGACATCTGCTTACAGCCAGAATAACAGTCTAGAGATAGCCTTGGTTTCAACCACTACATCCACTCCCATAGGACTCTTATACTTACAAAATATAGCTTGAGCATGCATGATAAGCTTGAACTAAAACAATTTTATCTGGAAAAGATGACAGCATGATCTAAAGAATTGGAAAGAGTTAATTTCCAGATCCCACCACCATTTTGCCATTGGTGTGCACTTCTGTCTGAATTTCCACCCCACTCCTGCCCCTGCATTTAGATTAAAATCTTTGAGGCAGGGTTTACTCCTTACTATGAATTTTAGCAATGCCTACCTGCCTACCATGAAAACAAAAATCTTAATCTTGATTTAATCTTTACACTCAACTGTAATAGTAAAGAACAGGTAAGGCTTTTCTTAAAAACAAACACTATTTCCATTTACCCCTCTGTAAATTGGTAAACAGAAAGGAATGTTACTAAATACCTTACCAAAACGCACTCTGATATTCTCACAGGAAACACAATATTAAATCCATCATTTACTATTAAAATCAAATATCCTGGAAAATACAGAAATAAAAGGAATAAATAAGGAAATAAGGAATAAATAAGGAAATAAAAACAACAAAAAACCTTCAGCTTTTTCATGTAAGAAGTATTTTGAATAATAAGCTACTTATATACTCATGTAAATATAAAAATGTATTTAAAACAGGATGGTTCCTGATTTCACCCTAGAATAGTGTCCATCATACAACTGGGTCATTATTAAACAAAATGATAGTAAGAACCTTAGAACTGCAGATCCAAATTCCAGATTTCTTAAGACAAGAGGAAACCATTTTCCAGCTTCTGTGAAATGGATGCTGCATGTTACACGAATATTTCCCCCCCCCCTGAAAGCGACTTTTAATCCCTATAAACAGAGGAAAGTATACACACTATCAAGACTGCGGGGGGCGGGGGAGTGACATTTCTGTAGTTTAAATAAGAACTAAAATATACTTTTTGTATTTAGATTGGAAGCTGTCTTGTATCACCGTAGATCCATCACTGACAGACAGTCACAGAAAATCACTGTGTCCTGAGGGGAGATCTGGGGGATATTCAAACTTCAGATTTATCTATCATCTGCCCACATGAAGTGTCGCAGAAGACACTTCGGTGGCCTACAACCTTTTGCGGTCCTTCCCAAATCTAGATCTAATGTGACTTGTGCAACAGAATCAAAACCAAGGAGAACTGGTGTCAAACATGTCAAGCAGGATGCCAAGAAGAAAGCAGAACTGAACAAAGCTGTATCTTTCAGTATTTGAAAATTCTCTATTTATTCATTAACCTCTGACACATACTCCTTCCTGCAAGCCACCCTATGAGGCTCAGTGCTTCAATATTGCATGCAGTGGTCATATTCTCTGCTATAAAAAAGCACCAAAATTAAGATACTAGCCTGACATTACAGACATTTCACTATTTCCTCCAAAGGTTTTATATGAGAGAAGCAGCTTTGTTTAGTTTTACCTGTTACAACACCACAAGGGTTTGTTTTGGGTTGTTGGGTTTTTTTCAAAATGATACTTGTAAATATGTTGTTTCCTTATTTACATTATTTTGTTTGAAAATGTTGGCAGATTTTCTCTTTTTTAGTATTTTTTTTTCCAATGATGAAATAAAGATACAGCTAATTGTAAAATAAACTTAAAAATGGACACAGCTGTAGTGTTCTGATGACTGACAAACAAACAGGACGCTTAATGGGCATGGAAGACTGAAAAGTTCTTTTCAAGTATTGCATCACATTGGTTTTTTTAACCTTCCAACAATCGCACTTTGTATAGATCTTATGTTCCAAGTTAGTGGTACAATAAACAAGCAGTGAGAGAAAACCATGGTAGATGGAACTGTGCCCTTTAGCATGTTGGGAATATATTGCTACCTTTGAGACTTACAGGCTATCTCATTCCCCCTCAAATTTTACATTAATGTATTTCTATTTCTAATAACCTTAGCTTGTATCTGTTGAAGAAAACCATGATGCATGAAGCTACTTCCCAGTGGAAAGAACCAGCTTGAAGAAACATGAGTCTCATCTCTTAATAGTAGTTATCAAAATTTGTTTGAGCAAAGATGCTGTTTCCATTACATACCTATACAAAGTGATAGGTATGAAGCCCTTGCAATGACAGACAAGGCATAGCACTTTTTTTCTCTAGAATTTTTTCCGATTTTCTGAAAATTGCAAGAAACCCATGTCTGACCAAAGCTGACAAATACAATTTATGAAAAAAAATTAGACATAATTATTTTCTTAATGTTATTCAAGAATAAATCATAAAGCAAATCACAATAAAAATCGAAACTGCCTTACTCCTCCTTTCCTAGTTTTAGCAATATCATGTATTACCTGTTCTGGTTGAGCTGAATGCAGGAGCCTTCCTGCCATCTACTTCTTGAGAAAAGGATCTACACCATTTTCTCAGGAAAAAAAAACCAGCCAGATCTTCCTACCTACACTTCCAGAACAATTCCAGCTTCCTATGAGCTCTGTAGAAGAGTGAGTATTCCAATCCAGGTCTATCTGCATGCAATTTTTCTTCTAACTGTTACTTGTTTCTAAGAGAAAGTAATAGATGCTGCATCAAAATTAGGCAAAAGGTCTTGGTCTCGCAAAAAAATGCTAGCTATATGCACAGTTAACCAATTATAATGATCAGCATCAAGCTTGATCACCTGTAGATTTACACACGATTACTCCCTCAATCTATATTCTGATCCCCGATTCACTTTTGTTTATTACCTGAAATGCATCCTAATTGAAAAGAGAATCCTGAAGGATTCTGAGGACTCTTATCTACTGCCTCCCCCATCTTAAAAAATCTGAATTTAAAAAGAAGTCCAGGTCAAATACAAAATGACAACTTATTAAGTAATCTTCTTAGATGAGATTTAGTGAAAATTCAAATATTTGGATTGGCATAAAATTCTCAGATTTGTAAAACAAATCTTCTCAAAGCATTTAACCCACAGAGTGACACTATATAGCTTTGTCAAGAATAATTAATGTATGAAAACAGAGGCCAGTGTCTAACTTGTATATATTTTTTAAAATATTTAATTTTCATGACTCCTGCACAGGGCAGGCTCAACAAAAAGCACCTCTTAGAATACAATTATTAAGATTTAATCTATAAGAGTAATAATTGGCTCTGAAAAGAATACAAGAAAACAATATACCTTAAGAACCCCGTTCAAACACTGATTCACAGGGGAACAATTCAATAGTTTCTGAATGGTATCAGAGACTTTGTTACTGAGATCAGCCCTACACTTTTAATGGGTATTATTAACAAAACATAATTTTAGGATATTTGATATCTTGTAAAAACATACTTTCAAAATTATTCAGAATGTTATTAAACAGACAAGGGTTTGATCTCCAACAATAAACATCTTTTTACAGAGGACGTTATCACCAGTAATAAGCACACGGTAGCTCTGATGAGTGTGAGCCTCAGGTCTTCCACCACACACAGCTGACTGAGTTGAATGCTGGGCTGTGGGGTGTTTGGGATTTTTTCCTTGCCGCAGCATAGCAGCTAAAGACTTTAGAGAATCCCTGAGAACACAGCAGCTCAGTGTCAATATGCTATTCCTCCTATACAGGAGGTGGGTCACTTACAGGCAGAAACGCTAACAGTACTCAGTGTACTGTTTAACACAATAAAATCAGCTGTTCATCACAGCATCTTTTGTTTCTTATTCCAAAAAGGCAAAATATTTATCCTCAGGAATTTGTTTTGACATTGAAAAGCCTGCTAATAATCAGCTTACTAATTTCCAGGGATAGCTAAAATATAATAATTCTGGAATATTACATTAAATAAAAAGCTATCCAGACACAATTTTCAAATTTGTAACCTGGTGTTGGGCACATACACATCAATAAATGGCTTGACTTTGACAGATATTTAGCAAGCTCAGCTCTCTTTGACTTCTGTCCATATTTTCTAAAACTAGAAATTGATTATTCCACTGGTTCAAAAAATCAATTTTTTGTTCCAGCGAGTGATGATTTACTGTAGTTTATTAAAAAAAATAAATCCCTGAATTTTTGATTAAGCAAGGGTAGGGTTGCATTTTGTGGAGTAGGGGAAGGTGGGGGATCTGGATTATTTTAATTCCCACTTTTTAACTAAGATTTTTCATTCAAACATGTTGATTTCATTAGATTAGGTTTCAGTTAAGAAAGAAATAGCAGTGAAAGGAAAAAATGAAAGAACCCCACCCCAGATATCTGGGGAAGAAGAAGCTAATAATTCCAAAACAACAAGTTTTCTTAAATGGATATTAAAGAACATAAAATATAGACTGTAGGCAAATACAGGAAAACCAGAGTCATTCTTTCTAATGTTCCCCAATCTGTCTCAGTGTGTTGCTTTGTGCTCAGCAGTGCCAGTGTTTGGGAAGGCATGACCATGTGTATCGAAGGCTGAGGATAAGGAATGACTGGCCGTTTCAGTGGCAACATGTACTTCTATCACCTTAAACAGAAAGAATTAAATGCTGAAGACCTGAACATTGACTTGAACCCTGTCAGCAATTGTTAGAGAAAGAGAAGGGGGAAGGCAAAGTGAAACACTTACACTACAAGATGTTTAATAATTTTATAATTATAATACAATTATATATATATTTTAGAGAACTTCTGGAGCATCATCACCCCATCTAATTCCTTTCATAACCTAATGAAGCTTTGCCCAAAATTACCTTGAGTTTTTGGGTTTCCACTGTATCCACTATCTTTCAACCCCTTCAAATTAGCATTCTATTTAATATTCAGTCAAAACAGATTCATGTCTACTAGAAAGCAAAAGACCATTTGCAATGGAAGATTTTAATTATCCTTAGATTCCTTGTAGCAATGTACCCTTTTATCTTGTTTGCAGATCCATAAAATTATTCTGTAGTTAATATGATCAACGTTGTTAAATTATTTTGGCTGGATTTTTTGTTTGTTTCTGCCTGACTGTGATGAGAAGACAGACCCTTGTTTATCAAAAAGTTAGTTCAGAAAATCTGCACATGATTCTCTTTTTAGTAAGAAGTGAATGTCAAGGTCAAGGTGCTAATTCATGACACAGTAGAAATGAAGTCTAATAACACTGAAACAGGTGTCTGATGTGTTGCAAAGTTACAGACATCATTAGGACTAAAGAAAGAGGAAAAGAGCAGTCACATGGGTCCTTAAGAGTGATACCAGTAACCTTAGTGAGAATAATAGCTGCTGATGTCTCAGATGAAATTAGCTACAGCAGAGCTGGATTATGAGGCACTGAAATAGTACTAGGAGAACTCAGAACTGACCTATTAATCACATACAGAGCTAAAAAGCCCTACTGGCTACTAAAGGCCTGCTTCTTCTCACTGATGAGAATGTAATTCAATAGAAACTTTCTGATATTTACAGTCACAGTCTAAAGCAGAAGTAGGGTATGTGAGAGAAGAATCACGAAATAAGTATTCTGAAACTTCTGCTACAGAAATTACATCTTGATTGAGGAAAAAATAAGAAAAGAAGTTAATAGGTTTGCTAGCTTATCATTTCTGGAAAACATTTTCTCAAGAATCCACTACTCTTAAAAAATTAAAGATAGAAAACTCTTTATTAGGTTCCTGCAACAGTTATCATGTTTTCAATATTGTATGTATTAGTATCGGTGTTCTATAATGCTTACAGCAAGATGTGCAGCAAGAACAATATAGAAAAACTGTAGCAAAGGTACCAATTCTGTCTTATGAAGGAAAGATATATCATAGGAAATACAGACAACTGACAACATTACCATAAAAGTATTGAAAATAACTGTGAAAAGTGAAATAAAATGCAAGTAAGCAACAAATGTGCCAAATGTTACTGAAGAAATAAAAAGGTGAAAGCATTCTTAAATATGACATGAATTACATGCTTGGAAAGTTATCTAGAAGTTGTTGAACAAACATCTTTTCAAACATCAATCTATCCTTTGTCTGTAGCGAGGAAAAGCAAAAACATTGTAAGGTATTGCCAAATACACAAGCTAAATCAAAATAGAAACTATTTACATAATTGAATGAGAGAGAAAAAAACTAGTATGCCTGTCACTGTATTTCACATATTACACTACTCTCCTGACAGAATATGCACAAAGGAACTAAAGTGATATAAAATTTCACCCAAATAAGCCATGAATAATGTAAGAGAAAATTAGGCTGTCGGTGAAAGATATCCAAGCTGGTAGTATCTGTTCAGCATGTTAGCAAAAAAGCTACTGTACTTCTTTCAGTTACTTAGTTTATTAGAAAACATCAGAAATCAGAAGTTTCAGAAAAAGATGTACTTTGTCTGGTCATACAATACCATACAGAAAATCTTCAGCAGAAATAATAGAACTATTAGAACTGTGATGCATAGATATTAATCACATTGTATAGTTTATATTATATTTAATAGATCATTATATTGAGACTATGGAGATATTTCATAACAGATCAGGTTGAAAATACTTGAATTACACAGCATAGTGAAATTGAAAACTCTCATCAAACTTATATGCAATTGTAGAAAGCAGTTGTGCTGATTGTGTGTGCTAGTTTTTTGATCCAAATGAGATATGAGTCCTGTGTATTAAAAGATTATGATATAATCTAACAAGGAAAAGGGAAAATAAGTTTGCAAATAACGCTGCTGAAGTAACTAGATTTTTGATTCAGCAATCTAATTTAAAAAAGTTAAAAATCAATTTGGATTATTCATAAATTATTTTTAATCTGTTTTTCTCACTGACATGAAAAACCAATTGAGATAAGCTGCTGCTGCTTGGGGCATCACAATTTATTAAACAGCTCTGCCATGAGACAATAGGATCTATATTTAATTGCTTCTGCTGTTTGCAGATTGCCCTATTCACCTCGATATAGAACAACTACTATGGGAGCATTCTATATAAAATATAACAGCTCAGAGAAAAAGATAGAAATAGAGACACACAAGATTACTATATGGCCTAGCATTTAGGGCATTCTACAGGACTATGGAATGGGAGAAAACTTAAATGTAAGTGTCTGCATCCTTGGTGATATGTCTGGTAGATGAGGATGCCACCAAAACCATAAACTCTCTTTTGAGCTTGGCGGACTGCTCCAGCACAGAACTACTTCCTCCTATGGATGACCTTTTTACACACTGAAAGTATTCATGCAATTTAAGCCAAAATTGCCACTGGTATTAACTGAAGCCACTTTTTCAAAGAAGGCATTATTTACTAAAATGAGCTTAGATAACTTGGTACAAAAGTTTTCCACTGGTATCAATCCCATTTTCAAAGGTTTAAATGACTTTTTGAATCATCTTCTTTAATCTATTATTAGATGAGTAATCTATTTTGTTGACGGTTCCATCAACCTCTCTTTCCTTGTTTTAGTAACTTTAAGAAAAGTAGCTCATCACTAGCAATTTATTTTCAGAGAAAGAATTCATACAGTATTTTACAAGGACAACATTAAGAGTGAAAATAGAAAGAGAACCCAAATGGGTATCAAAGATAATTTAAAATATACTTAAACATTACATTTAAACATTTTACGTATTTCTTATATTACAGATACAATACAGGAACTATTGGAAATATACCAGTTGCATTGCTAAAGCAATTCTACCAGATCCCTATTACTCCCAAACTTCAGTCCTCAGAAATGAGAAGCAGTACTACTTAGTCATTACAGACAAATATAGCGCACCCCACAGAATATAATTTGGAACTATCTTTCAGAAATACATCCAAAGATGATTTAAACTCCTAGAGCGACAAAAAAAAAAGGTAGTTAAATTAATTCGTTCACCAGAAAGAAACTTGAAAGTAAAAGGGACATTCTAGGTGACACAGTCTAGCTGCCCTGCTGTCACAGGCTCCACATCATACAACCCTTTTCACAGCTATTTTTAACACGCAACAGCCAATTACCTTCATGCTTTTCTCCAATATGCTATTGGAAGGCTGTTCCAGAGCCTTCCTTGTGTGATAGAGTTTAGGAGTACTCTAATTCCAGCCTGAAGGTCCAAGTGGCCAATTAAACCCCATTGATTTGTTCTATTTTGCCAACACAGCTCTTACAGAGAAGTATTAGAAAATCCAGTAGAACTGTAGCTAAATCTGCCTAGCAGATATGGGTTTAACTTGCCCTTAAAAATCTGCAATGATAAAGGACCCACAAGCATGACATTTCTCTTAACATCCGAAGCATATCCTTATTAAGAATAACTTTTTGAAAATTTAGGGTTTTTTAACAAGAGTCCTCTCAGACTCTGCAGCCAACTATCTCCCATCACTGCATGTACGTACCTAGAATACAAAAACTCTCTGACATTTGCCATTTAATTTCACAGTGCATGAAGAATTCTGATGTTCAGTAGTTGAAAACCTTTGTGCAGTGACAAAATATATTGCCAAACACATTGTATTCCCTACACAATTTGTTTCATTTATTTCCCTGTACTGACTTCTAATGTAAACAAAAAAAAATCAACAAAATGAGGTATTTTTGTCCTGAAAATGAAACTGCATCGATTCATAGAAGTCTCACATAGAAAACCTTGATTCTAGCTTCCTAGAAGTCACGGCAGTCACGTGAAGTCCCTGGTGACTGGAAAAAACGGAAACACTGCACCCATTTTTAAAAAGGGCAGAAAGGAGGACCCTGGGAACTACCAACCTGTCAGCTTCACCACTGTGCCTGGGAAGACCATGGAACAAATCCTCCTAGAAGCTATGCTAAGGCACATGGAGGACAGGGAGGTGATTCGAGACAGCCAGCATGGCTTCACCAAGGGCAAGCCTTGCCTGATCAACCCAGTCACCTTCTGTGATGGAGTCACTACATCAGTGGACAAGGGAACAGCTACAAATGTCATCTATCTGGACTTCTGTAAGGCCTTTGACATGGTCACCCTCAACATCCTTCTCTATAAATTGGAAAGATAATGGATTTGATGGATGGACTGTTTGGTGGATGAGGAATTGGTTGGATGATCGCATCCAGAGGGTAGTGGTCAACAGCTCAATGTCCGGATGGAGATCAGTGATGAGTGGTGTTCCTCAGGGGTCCATACTGGGACCAGTACTGTTTAATATCTTCATCAATGACATAGACAGTGGGATCGAGTGCACCCTCAGCAAGTTTGCAGATGATGCTAACCTGAGCGGTACAGCTGACATGCCTGAGGGACGGGATGCCATCCAGAGGGACCTGCACAAGCTCGAGAAGTGGGCCCGTGTGACCCTCATGAGGTTCAACAAGGCCAAGTGCAAGGTCCTGCACATGGGTCAGGGCAACCCCCAGTACCAATACAGGCTGGGGGATGAAGGGATTAAGAGCAGCCCTGTGAAGAAGGTCTTGGGGGCACTGGTGGCTGAAAAGCTGGACATGACCTGCCAATGTGTCCTCGCAGCCCAGAAAGCCAACCGTGTCCTGGGCTGCATCGAAAGAAGCGTGGCCAGCAGTCGAGGGAGGTGATTCTGCTCCTCTACTCCACTTTGGTAAGACCCCACCTGCAGTACTGCGTCCAGCTCTGGAGTCCTCTGTACAGGAAAGACATGGACCTGTTGGAGTGGGTCCAGAGGAGGGCCACAAAAATGATCAGAGGGCTGGAGTACCTCTCCTATGAAAATAGGCTGAGAGAGTTGGGGTTGTTCAGCATGGAGAAGAGAAGGCTCAGGGGAGACCTTATTGTGGCCTTTCAATACTTAAAGGGGGCTTATAAGAAAGATGGGGACAGACTTGTCAGTAGGGCCTGTTACAAAAGAACAAGGAGTAATGGTTTTAAGCTGAAAGAGGGTAGATTCAGATTAGATAGAAGGAAGAAATATTTTGTGATGAGGGTGGTGAAACACTGGAACAGGTTGCCCAGAGAGGCGGTAGATGCCCCATCCCTGGAAACATTCAGGGTCAGGTTGGACGGGGCTCTGAGCAACCTGATCTAGTTAAAGATGTCCTTTTAAAGGTCCCTTCCAACCCAAAGCATTCTATGATTCTCTGTGCTTTTCATGTAGGATCCCACAAGAGACTCAGAACACTAGACAAACCCTCTTCCTTATTTTTCTAGACATGCAAGCACATTTGTTCTTTCTTCACAGCATCCCCTAATAAACATTAATGATAGTGCAAAAGTTACGTGGCTAAGAGTACAGCACACCACAGTCTCTTCTGATATCAGAAATATGATACCTCTTGAAGCCTGTTACTATGACAAATCTCATTCCAACTGTATTGATGTCCTCAACTTCTGTTCCTGAAAGCTAAAACTGATAAATCTTAAATACTTAGCATTTTTAGAGCACTTCAAGCACTGGTGAACAGCTAGGAAAGAAAAGTAGGTTTCTCAGAAATTTGTATATGCTTATCTCATTCTGTGTTTTCTGTAACTGACAGTTAAAATGCTGAGTACATTTTCAGTAAAGAAAATATTATATCATGGTTGTTCTGATGAGGTTTTAAAGGTTTTCTGGTGCTTTCTAAATCCTTGCTGTTACCTATGCTATTGATAACGGAAAAGAATAACACAAGTGGACTAGCCTGTCACTTTGTAACTGAATTCTTCTTCAAGAGTTCAGAGGGAGCTTAAGGCTTAAGATCTAAATGAGGGGCTTTTGGAAATATTCGGAATATGATGTTAACAGATTAAAATCTCTGGCTAAGAGAGGGGTTCATCATTACTGCAAACCCCATTCTCTCTGTGTTTCTGTCCTGAACCCGCCTGCATGGATGATGCTTTGACTCTACTGTTCCTACACCCATGTGCATGTAACAGACTTCACCAGCTTCATTTTCACAGTACACCTGAACTGCCGTAGGAAGTTGTTGCATGAACGCAAAGCTTAGCCACCTCCCTCTCCAGTGACCCACCTGCACACGATCAGTTTGAGGGTACAGGAGTCAAGAAGCGCTGAGCTGATAGCAAGGTCTTGAAAGGGCTTTGCCTGTCCAGCCACCACCAGCAGCTGCATTGCTAGGACGCAGAAGTCCTTCCTTCAGGGAGAGCACAAACTGAAGGCACTTTCTAACCACTTAAGTTTTAAAACTTCTATCCTCCAAAATTTGATTGAAATCAGACAATAGGTTCAAAAGCTATAAGAGGGGGAAACAGATACGTATGATCATGTAGGCCTCTTTTGTTTAAGAAACCAGGGAAAAAAAACCCACAACTCATATATAAATAGTTATATATTCAAATGAGGGTCCCAAAGCACTTCTTCCTGCCCAGCATTCTGCATCTGTTCCCTTGATTAACACCCAGTAAAAATTTCAGAAAAGCAGTGAACTTAAACTCATAGTCACAAGTATGCTTATGTATTTTATATTTTTCAAGTGTCAAAACCTTTATTAAAAGTACTGCATAAGGAGATGAGCAGTCCTTTTTTTGGGCACAGTGGGAGACAGCAGAAATGAAACATTTCATGTATTCTGTTTCAGGAAGTAGATTCATTTTGCCTTCCAGAATTTTTTTTTAATATATTATATAATGAATGAAACAATGGCCTGAGTATCCAATCTTTTCGTAGGACTGCACGAATGGATGGTTCAGAAATATTAATCATGTAAAAAACTCTTTAAACTTTTATTCATACTCACTTTGCAGGGGATAAGCAATGCTCTAACTCATCATCTCTAAAATCCTTCTTCTACTTCATGGAACAAGCCACTGAGCCTCTAGCTGGTACAATCCCTACCTTATTATGACTTAATCTCCGATTCCTGCTTGGTTGCCATAAATAGCCATATATTAGCTCAGCTGCAGCTCAGCATGCATACCTTTTCGTGACTGTGGTATTCCTAGTTACTTCACCACAGTTACTTCACCACAAGCCACATCTACTTGCAAAATGCAATCCTATGGAAAGAAATATGACTAGGCTGTGAGAATTATACACCATATAGAGATTCCACTCTTGCTAAAGATACTGTATAGCATATAGCTCACCAACATATGCTGCAATAATTTGAGCATTTAAATGCATTAAAACTTGAAAATGTTTATTATATAATGTCCAACACAGCACCTTAACTGTTTTTTTTATCTAGCTATAACTTCCTAACAAATAAAGATGGTCGAATATCCCAAACTAATCCCCTCATTAATATCTGCCTAATGGAAAGGCAGATTACTTACTAATACTAATTTCAGTATTTGTGGGCTGGACATTTCAAATACTGTTGGATTAGAAAGGGAAAAAAACCTGAGCAGTCTTTAACTACTCTCCTTCTCTGGGCAATTCCTAGGATTATTATACTTTCATGGGACAGATCAGTCTGGTACAAATATTCCAAGAGGGAAAGACCACTTTCAATGGCAGTTATTCAAAGGGCCTTGAAATTCTCTGGGGGAACTGCACAGTTACTGCTGTACTTTTATTCTGGGGGAACTGCACAGTTACCACTGTATACCCTGAAGAGCATTCCAAGGACACTTCAGATCAAAATCCCAAACAGCAACAGGGAAAGAAAAGGTATTTGTTTATTGTTAACCTTCACCAAATCTCCATTTCAAGATCTCTGTGTTAAATTACAGTCAAGAAAACTACTCTCTCACAACGTTAGAGACAACCAGCAAGAAATGTGAAAAGGGCTGAAAGTACATAAAAAAATAAATGGATGTGGAGCTGGGTATCTCTTGGCCTGTACATGAAAATATGCTTTTCTGTATGACACTACCCTAGCATTAAAGGAATTTATCTCCCACTTTTTTCCCAGGTGTAAATTTCTGCATACCTCAATACTCTTAAGTACAGGATGGGGAAAAGGATTATTTTTATTTCACCATGTCTATTTGGTTTATGACCTGTTTGGAAACCAGCTATTCTATCATCACTTTTGTTGCCTATTACCACAGCTTCTTTGTTTTATTTGGAGACTGGTAGAAGGTAAGACACTACAAAGATGACATGATGGGATGCCAGATGAAAAAACATGTCATATAGTAGGACATATACAGGAACCAAGTATAGTGAAACAAAATGAAATAGTGTGGCTAATTAGGAATATCTGTAAAGGTTCAGACCCACTATTTACAATTTAAAATACTGAGGAAAGGCAAACCACAAGAGCTTAATAGCAATTATAGGCCATGTTTGTTAGGGCAGTTTTGTTATGAAATCTGTTGCATGAAATGATACTTTATAATGGGCAGGAAACATTGGAGTGACAGATTTCAAGAAGGTTGCTGGGGACTTTGGGATCCTCTGTGAGTTGATAAACATTGGATAAAATACCTCTATCTGAGTTTAAGAGTTAAATAAAATATGTGAAGTTGGAAGTCTAAATTATTATCTAGATGCCTAAATATAAATAAGCTGATGAATGGATGCAATCAAATGCAAAGCTAAATACATTAAGTCCTCACACCAATACTTTTTAGTAAATAATTCTGCTGTTGGAGGATGGCATGATATGTACATTTTTATTTCACAATACACTAAATCCAACCTATTAATATTGAATTTTTTTGTCCTTAATATGTAGATTTTAATTTAGTTGAGCATTGATTTCCATACATTGGATAATTGTTCCTCTGTCTGAAGTTCTAAGAGTAGGTAGAGATGACCTGCCTCATTCCTTTTTCAATTATTACACTTATCCAATTAAAGATGAACTAGGCAAAAAAGTAATACTGGAAGATGACGCTCTTAAATCCACAGACCATGAAAACAAAATTTCACAAATGGTCTAAGATGAATAAAAATCTTAGACTTGGATGTGTTAGGATGATTTTTAATTGGTCAATATTTGGTCAATATAATAATTAACAACTAAAGTCCAGATTCACCGAACCAAACTTTTGCCTTAAAATAGCAGCCAAAAACACAGTTAACCCACTATTTTTAATATCTGCCAAAAATAACATTATAATTAATCATTTGATAGCTATAATCTACTCACTTCTCTGAAGGCATTAGTTGCCTACAGAGAATAAAGTTGGATACAAAGGCAAATGAAACCCAACTTTTGAAACATTTCTTCCCTAGTATCCAGACACACATGTCACTGGGGTATATATATGAGCCTCTGTGGTTGACGCTTCTACTGTAACCAGAAAGGCTATTTTACCTTGAAGGTCTTGTCCAGTTCTCAATCTTACAAATGAGCTGTATTTTTTTCCAGTTCAAAGGAAGTTAAACTCTGAAAACTTTAAATTGCTTGTGAATAACAGAGGGTATATTGACATCACCAGAAAACAAATTGCTTTTAAAAACCTGATGGTTTAAGAACTCATTCTTTAAAATCTGTTCCAATAAATTTGTAAAGAAAAATAAATCCAGTAATAAAGTGGAATAGGGCACATGAAAGGAATGCAATATAAAATGTTATGACACAAGATGGAATACCTTTTTTCTTAAAATGTTCTAAAGATCATGTGATTGTTCAACTAGGCTTAGAACTGACCTAAGATTTCACCAAGTAACTGTTGTGTCAAGCCCAGCAACATGTGAAGGACATGCAAACTTTCTGTTAGAGTTGCATCCGTATGATAAACATAGGTAACTGATTTAATCCTCAGCTACTGACAGTGTTAAAAGTATGTCTGTATTTCAGATCAAGTATCAAAGACCATTTGTTAGTGCCTGAAATTAAAAATTTAATAAGCACTATGCAAAAATCATGAAATCAGGAGCTAGATTTCATTGCAGATGGAAAGAGTTAAAGTCATCTCTTTTCATCTGAGCAAGAATTATCTGTTTCCCTGAAGGGGACAAGCTGTCATCTGTCATAGTAAAGTAACCCAATTAAAATGAGACAATATGAAATAATACAATCTAAACCAATTGCTTCAGACAATTGAAAATATGAAGCCATGCTACTTTAGAAAAAAAATTAAACCTTTGACGCTTTTGTAAAATTACTGAATAAAGTCATTCTGTAAAATTAAAAGTTGTGATACAAGAAGACTAGAGATCCTCCTTTTGAGAGATTAACTAAGCTAACTAAAACTAAAAGAAACAGTTCCCTTCAGATAACTGAATGTGAGACTCAAGTATACTCAGTTTCACTATAGCTTTCCAGTGGCTGAATATCTTTAAGATTCAGGCAATTATTTTAATTGGTTCTCAACAGAAAAAGGGTTACTGCCTAAATAAGGCAAAATACTTATTTTCCTACCATTTTTCCATACTTATGTTTAAAAACAGTAATAAATTCTGAAGGTAATCTAGGAATATCAATTTAGCCAGTTTTAAAGGTAGGGTAATAAACACCCCTTCCTTCTGTAATATTTTTATATGCTTTATAATATAAGTGGATCAGACACTTAAAAACAGTTATGACTTTCCTAAGCAAAACTGTTCATTCCTTTTTTAGATGCTGTGCTTGGTTCTATCCACTCCTTTGAAACTTTTTATTTTGTACGTTCCATTTTGCTAATTCCATGGAGTGAGTCACACAGGGAAAATTACTGTGTTTCTTAACAGCTACTGACCAGCAGCTTTTACTGGAAATATTCTTGTATTTTTAAATGGTTGAAATAAAAATTATCTTAAATAATTCTGCTAGAGTTGATCCAGTCATAAAAAAATATCAAGCATCATGTATTCAGTTAAGGTTTCAGCAGACAATACTGAATATTAGCATAAAAATTGCCATTTAGCATAGTGTATAAGTAAAACCTAGCTATTTCTATTTTAATAAGATGAAACTATAATAAGCTGTAAATAATATTTGTTGACCAACCTTCTTCAGTTTTGTAATTGTCAGCTTTCAACATTTTTAGTGGTTCTTCTCTCCTCTCCTCTCCCTCTACTCTTCTTTTTCCCCTGCCCCCAGAAACTATGTTGAAAATATCAAAACAGTAAATCTTCACGTACAGACCTGGACAATTCCTTGGTTGTCTCCGAATGCCAAATACATGGATTTCAAGTAAACCTGCTAATTTACTAGAATATTTAACACTATCATTTCCGTTCCCAGTAGGAGACAAACTCCCTTTCTCAAGTGAACCCATCTATGAATGAAAGACTATCCTCACTTAACTCAGGCCAGAATGTTTAGAAACAACAGAAGTACCCACAAATATACTTACAAAATACTTTATGTATTAAACAGCATAAATAATAAGTAATATTTAATTAACATGTTTAATGTAATAATAATTTAAATTTTTTTCTTCATTATTAAACTATTGTCTAAGAGGCAGAGGTGTAGGGTAATTTTTGCTGAGTCAAAGTATAGGTACAGATCAACTCCTCCCAAAGAAGAAAAGGTGGCTCTTTGTAAGCAGCTAAGAGTGAAGAGACTGTAGAGGAAATGCATGAACACTCAACAGGTGTTTTATGAGTAAAAGCAGCTCCAATTTAGTTTCTCCTATTGTGACTTGAGTTTCCAAGAAGATACAAATCAGGATTATATCCAGAGACAGCAAGACTTTCTGCAAGTTTATAGGATCCTTCAAGAAATAACTTGACTCTAACTTAGCCTGAAAATGACTGGTTAAAAGATGTATTCTACTTTTAATGAGAAGTAGCGATTCAAAGTGATTTCAGTCCAAATTAAAAAAAACAGGTAGTGCATCCAAAGGACAGAGGTATGAAATAACAACTTCATTTACAGATCACATGCTGAGGACAGAACAGCAAAAGGCAGGCCTTGGCAAGAGTCTGCATGTCAAAGATACAGAAATTTAGTTTGAATCAGTTGCAGTAATATAAAGATGAGTATATTAGTGATCTGAAAACACAGGTTAAATGATCTCATTATTCTGGAACAATAGATTAAAGTCCCAACAGGACACCCACCTGTCTAGGACACCCAAAGTAAGCAACGACAGTTTACATTAGCTCATATGGTTAAATTATCTTGCCTGCGCAGAAATTTTGCATGCAAAAGTATCGTAACTGTTGTGTGGAAGACTATAGACCACATCAGTGGTGAGAGATGTAATTTACATATGCAGATACATATCTAACCTACCCATCAGGGGTGTTGCCAGGCTTAGCTGACTAGTGTATCTGGAGAACTTTCGGCTTTTCACATGGAAACATTACAGAAAGTCAAAGTACTGCTAATATGAATTATAAACAAATAAACCCTTGCCCTGTTTGCAAACAGTAGAAATATTTTCATCTCTTCCCTGATACTCACATGCTGAAGGCTGGTTAGGTGCCACCAGGCAGATAAGGTTTTAGAAATATAAAGGAAAAGGCAATAGATACCTTAAAATGAAACTCTTTGTTTCATTCAGTATCTTACCATCTCTTCCTACACTCACCCTAACCTGAGCAATAAACTTCAACAATGCCTGAAGGAAAGTAACACCTGTCACCGAGCATAAGAAAACAGGGGAAAAGGTGACCTTTCATACTTAGCAGTACTGTGAAAATCTACTGGTCATAGAGGATTAAACAAAATTCTTTGGTATTAAAAACATTTCTTCTTAGTTTAAGAAATTACGATTTTTTCCCCCAAATTCAGGTTCAAATCCAGATTTCAAAAGGAAGAACTGAGATATTCCTCTACAGTTTTTATGTTAACATCTTAAGTATAAAGTATGCAAAAACTAGTCAAACACTGTGCTGAGAAGCAGTTCAGAAAGAAGCTTTTTTTATTTTCCCACTATAAAATACACAAAATTTTCTAGAACAAGCAAATGAGTAAATATCTGCATGAAACATTTAATCCTGGTTTGGGTTAGAAGAGTTTTGCTATGTGACGAGCATAGCACTGGTCAGACTCAGTTCCCCATGATACCTTAGTGAGCTGAGGTGACTCATCATGTCCTAAGAACATAAAGAAAACTTTGTTTCATGCGCTAGCATTGAGATCTTAATTTTCCATCAGTTTTCTTCACAGTTACATATTGTTCTAGTCTCACAAAATGGAAGAACCTGCATAACAATGGAAAACCAAACCATTTTTCACTGGCTGAAAACCATGTGGGGTTCCATGAAATGCACAAATAAACAATTTAGCATCATTATTGTAGAATACTGGCAAAAAACAGGAGACAGAAGTTTATTGACAATTGCATTCATTGAGGGGTTTACTAAGGTGCTTTTCAAAAAGCTAGTTAGTCATCAAATTAATCTGAGGCAAAGGATAACATGTATAACTATGTATCTGCATCATTTTGCATTAGATGACGTATATAGAACAATAATGATCAAATCAAGAAAATATAGTGGAATTAAAAAGGAACCAAGAAAGGATTTTTTTTTTCTTTATTCACTGCCTTGGCAACCAAATTAAATCTCATTCAATCTTCATAGGCCAAAAGTTGGCAGAAAAGCATGAACAGTCATAGGTTACATTTTTTATTCTGAAAAGTTAGTGTATTCACCTGTGGATTAATTTCAAATCTTTACCAGTTTAAAGACAGATATGCTTGAACACAGGTTTTTCACTTCTGTTTTTCCGATGGTAAAGCTGAGGGGCATGTGCAATACTTGTTTACACAATTAGGCAAGCCAAAATTGAATACCATGTTTATCTTTATTTGGTTTGACATGAAAAAGGCAGATAAAATGTAATGGAAAGGAAAGCTAGGTTGTATAATTCAGCAGTAAAAGTTTCTAAAATTGTTTTCAGTGTGAATGGCAGTAAGCTGCATATTGTTAATACATAATTTATGTTGTATAGTGTGCAATGTGGTAAGTAGTTATAAAATCCTACTCCTCCTTCTACTATCATCACAAATGTTTCTCACTATTGCTAGGACTAACTTTATCATCACTTGGGACATCACTTGCCCCAACCACTGTACCCCTTTAATTGTATATATTTTGTATTTTCTTCTCTACAATCCAAACTGTTTGAAACAGCTTCAGAAAAAACCCCTTTTTTTTCTCTACTCCAATATCATTTCAAATGCCCTTTAGAGTCCATTCAGATTATAGCTACCCTTATCTGTCTGATACAGTCGTCCTCCTATTCGTACTACCTGGGAACATATATTTTTTATAGATGCTTTTTGCCAGTAGTCAGTTCCTACCTATTACTAGGAGGGTTCAGAAACTGGAATTCTAACTACACTTCCAAAAGCTTACCAGTTCACATTCAAACCCTACTCTTGGGGCCAACACTTTTTGGCTATTCTTTCCCTAAACCCACACAGAGGACCAAACATGAAAAACATGTCTACCCTCTTGACTGGTTACACAACATTAAAATCCTGGACATTTGAAACCATAAACTATATTGCAGAAGGGTTCATTTTTTATCCCCCCCACTCCCCCCTCCCCGGCTCTTCCCCCATATTCCATGTGAGATGAGCAGGAACTAGCACATTAAGGCATAGCGCATGTCTCTAAGGTATAGAAAATATCTTAAAAAAGCAACATCTCTAAGGTACAGAAAATTATTAGTCCTACTTCTGAAATACTTGGCTCTGCATGCATATGAAGGTTACAAATACTATGATGTATATGATGCTGGCCACAAAACACCTTTGATGTGTTATATCAACTTTGGGGAAACATTATTAAAGACGATCAACTAATATTTGTATTAAAACAACACAAAACTAATTGGGGCCCATGAAAGAGGTCCCTTCCTTTATCTTCACTATCATTGTTTAATGGACATCTGAAAGTAGCACAAAGGGAGGTTATATACATATAGAAAACTTTTCTTTGTGCCAATTCCTCCTGTTCACAATAGAAAAGGTTGGCATACCTTATAGGCAATGCATGGATTTGTTAAAGTTTAGAATTAAAAGACAAGCTATGGCTGGCAACTTAAAATCCTGGCACCCATAAATGCTCCTTACAGACCTACTGTAGCATGAATAAGCAAATTTGCCAATTCTGTGAGAGCTGAGAAGAACAACAGCGTGCTAAAAATGTTTCCATTCTAAATTAAGGTCTATGATTCAGTAAGCACAAACGTAGTCATGGTATATTTGCATTCAGTTCAAATAGTAAATGTAGAACATATAATTATCTTCATATATCTTCCCAGCAAACACTCCTGCCAGTCTTTCCCAGACAATGGGTTCACGTACTGTGGCAGACAGCAAGGGGCTGGCAAGGAGTACACTGGGGAACCAGGTAACTACCTTTTAAAGAAGATAAATAACAAACAGTCGCTTTGTTCCAAACCCCTTTCAGCAGACTTCAGGGTTAATGTCTGAAAACCACTCAGTCAGAAGATGAACCCTGGGGGGTTAAAACATGCTTAAAACAATTTCTCCAAGTTTCTGAAAACAAAAGTAGGCCGAATTCTTAAAAGACAATGGAAACGGTCTTCCTGTTAGGTGTGAACTGCAGCACCCTTACTGCCAAAACAAAAAGATGAAGTACATCCAAGATTACATTATTCATTTTTTAGGTATGTGGTTTGAAGTTGGCTCTAAAAGGGTTTTACATAGACTAAAATTATCTTATGGAAAGGTGGACTAAAATGTAATTTTAAAAAACCTCAATAGATGCATTCAAAGGAGAGCATGCTTACTAATTGTTTATTAAAACTTAAGTGCTAAGAGCACAGGGCCCGACTGTGCCCCGCCCCCCCCCAGCTCTGACGACCTGCTCTCGGCTGCTGCCATTGGCTCCCCGCAGAGCAGCCCCCGCCTCCAACAAATGACACCCGGCTGACGCCAGCACTGGCGCTGCCAGGCGCCGGGTCTCGGCTTTGTACCAGGGTTCTGAAATCCAACTTTGAAATGCCATAAAAAGAACTTGGCTTTAAGAACTTCGCTAACACATTTCCCGGGGAAAATCCCTTCTCAGGTTTTCCTGCAAATCAGTTACGTGCAGAGGCTAACATACTCTAAGGGCAAATCTGTCAAAAAAACATGCACCCTAAAGCCAATTCTTCAGCTTGAATGCAATTTTCTTTTCTTTTTTTAAATGAGCTTCCATAATATGTTTGTTTCTAATATTCTCAATATTTACCCAAGGACTCAATATTTACCCAAAGAGAGAAAGTTTCCTGGGCAAGAATTTTTGCCTTAGCTAATAATATTAATTGAGCACTAATCAAGACATTTATTCCAACATCGGGGACAAGACATGACGCAACAACCACTGGTAGAATTTATAAGCAAGTTAACTGCACTATATTGCAAAGAAAGTTACAGAGACAGATTTTTCAGTGAGCAAGGACTATAGATGCCTGTGGTTCAAAGAGGAAACGGCTGTTTTAATGATGATAAAGATAAAGGGATTTTAATGCTATATGATTGTCTTCCAAACAGCCACATTTCAGAACCTGCCATACAAATGCATTTATTAAAGCTTATTGAATTATCATATGAATGAGCATTTTTTTCATGTTTTCAGGTCACTTGAATGTATATAAATAAGTGCCAGGACAAACAACACAATATCATAGGGGGAAAATATGTCTTCATTATTCCCTTCAAGTCAGGCTAAGAAAGAAATGGGAAGAAGTGTTCCTTTGATACAGGAAGAATATACATCTCCCTGCTCAAAAGGCTTTTATCATGTAAGAAAACATGGCCATAACAATACAATTTTTGTGACTTGCCTATTTTGTAAAGGCAGAAGACTGCCAAACTCATATTACTTCATCACTACTATCTCTGTAAGATTTTCATTTTTCTCATAGCCCGGTTAGTCCTCATTTGACATTAATGGAGGGAAAAACATAGCATCTGGTAGTTGCCACAGTATTTTGCAAACAAGCATTTTGAGTTTAACAATCTGTAATGTGTATTGATTACTCACCATATCCATGAATGCCTCCTAAAGGGGAAATTATTCACATGCATCATGTTCACAGATCTTCCAACATTAGTGTTTTCCTTGTCAGACAGATTTATCTGTTATGGTATTCATAGATGCATTCCAGAACAACTGCATGAGCAGTTAACAGCAGGGATTATTGCAAGAATTACTGTAATCCACAAAAATAAAAATTCCCAGGATCCGAAGAAAGACTTCTCACAGGGTTTTCTAGGTACACGTCCATCCATTTATGCATCACTTGCTACTTAAAAAAAACGTTAAACTAATCAGTATACAGAAACTGTTATGACAATGCCAACAGTTTGCCTTGATAAAAATCCAAGTGCTTTGACTGTGAATTAAAGCATCTTCATATGCAGCATTTTGGACAGTTGGAAAAGGTCAGTCTTTTAAAAGATAGTTTCTTGTCATCCATGCCAAATCGGTGGTTAGGGGGAGATACGTAACTTCAGATTGCTTTGCCATGTTCAGACATGAATATTGCTTTTTCTTCTTTCTTAGACACATATTCATCAGTGATCACTTTAATGCAGCTTTCCTTTCTTACAAGCCCAGGGAACAGGATGATGTTTAACAGCCATGTACAACAGCCCCAAACTTCTTTCTGAAATTGATACCGTGGGTTTATTTCTTCCACTAAGAAAGAAGGAAGGAAGTATGCTTTTTCCGCTCCTTAGGACAGGACTACGGTTAGATACCATCACGAGATATGATCACATCGTGACCAAACTCATTTTTGCTGTCTAACCCTGTAATAAGGCTGCCTGCTCCCTTTAAGTAAAATGACTAAGCTATTGACACTGTCACTGCAGAACCTACTTCTATTT
This sequence comes from Haliaeetus leucocephalus, assembly GCF_000737465.1. Taxonomy (NCBI): domain Eukaryota; kingdom Metazoa; phylum Chordata; class Aves; order Accipitriformes; family Accipitridae; genus Haliaeetus; species Haliaeetus leucocephalus. Next base: position 3,991,071 of record NW_010973158.1, on the reverse strand, counting down.
TGATGCTACGCTGTACATAAAACCACGTGCATCAATCTGTACGCTGCAAAACGAAAGCAAAGCTTTTAAGTCCCGTGTTACCTAAGCATTCTTTCTCTGCTGTCCTGTTTTTTTTCCCCCAGTTCAGCTCCCAGACAGCAGTTGTCACTCCTGGCGCTCTGGTGGATATCCTGGGGAAGATTCTTAAGCCCAAGCTAACGAGACGGCGTATACCTCGAAGCAGCGCAGGCAACAGGCTCTCGCTTCCTTTTCCCTGACCGGAATTGCCAACCTCCCCCCGGGGCTGCCGGTACCCTGGCCCGGCCGCCGCTCCGGACACGGGCGGGCTCGGCGGCGCGGGCTCTGCCCGCAGCGGGCTGGGCTCGGCTGCGGCGCGGGCTCTGCCCGGCAGAGGCTGCGCTGGCGTCAAGGGGGCCCTCTAGGTGGGTTCTCCCGGCACAGCGCGTCCCGCCCGGCCTCTCCCACCCGGGGAGGGAGGGAGGGGGGGCGGGGGCGGGGGGCAGCGGCCCGGGGGGAGGAAGGCGGGACAGCCGGCCGCCGAGCGGCCTCTGCCTCCTCGGGGCAGCGGGGGGAACGCCGCGTGGGCGTGCGGGCGCCGGTCGCGAAGGGTGCGTGGAGGTGGGCGCGGGGCGCGCCGCCTCGTTCGCCGCCGAGAGGCCAGGGGGTCCCGGGCGCGCCTTCGGACTTGAGCGCGCCCGGGCCGTGCGCCGCTTGCTCGCCGCCCTTTTTAGGTGGTTTACGCCGCACCGGGAGTCTTTAAACTTCGAACGACCCCTCGCCCTTTTGGGCAGGAAATCCTGCGGCGTGGAAGCCAGCTGCGGCTTCAGTGACATTAAAACGTGCGATAAGACCGTGTGTTTGATGAGGGTGTGGGTGGACCTGGGGCTAACGTGATAAGATACTGCGGGGCACGTCCTCAGAGATCCCTTCTACAGAACTGAGCGCTTAAGCTGTCACAGCTCTGTCCGACAATACCCCAAATTAGCCCCAGTACAACCGATGCCATTCTGGAGGAAGGATAAAATATTAAAACTGCTTGAATGTCACAATGCGCTGGCAGTGAAAATAGTATTTATTTCAATTCGGTGACAGGCAGGGAGCCCGTACTGCTGCACGCATTTGCATATTACTGTACTTTGAAGACTTTGAGCACCAAAATACAACAGATTCCAAAATTTAAAGGGGCTCTAGCATCGTCTATGTCCTACTACTCTGTGCTGAAGATTGGGTTTTCTTTTTCGTTTAAATACAACCCTGATAGGAAGCAGACACTGAGGGCTGCAAATGGCAAGAATGAAAATTAGCCTCTTCTCACTATGAAGCTACGAAACAAAGTATATACTCATGCTCAATAAAGACAAACATTCAGTATAACTTTTAAAAGGACCAGGTAAGCTGTTATAAATGTTATGATATGTTCATGCTTTATGTAAAAAGCGGCAGCCTTCCCACCTCCCACCTTCCCCGGCCCCCATCCAATTGCTTTGGGAATATATACCAGAGACACTTGAAGAGAATACAAACAAAACTGTGAAAACTGCAAGGCTGTGTGATTAATCTGAATATGAATAAACATTATATCTAACTAATCCAGCTGCCTATTGCTTTCTCTAGGCTAGATCCACTTACTATGAAATATTAACTACACCAAATGCTACACAAATCTGCACCACATTATTATTTCATATTTCACTTACCTAACTGCATACTTGCCCGATCATCCATGGGCGCTGACATTTTCAACACTAGGCTTACTTAGTGCCTTGTACTATCTCAAGAAAGAACTTCTCAACACTGAGCCGGCACCTAACACAGTTGAAATCTACGAATGAGTCTATTCTGCATCTATATGCCTATTTATCTGCTTTTCTCTAGTATTAAGTTCAGCACAAAGCATGGCACCCATTGACTGAACTAATTTCATTCAGAAGCAGAGCTGCAGAAGGAGAGTGGGCGTATAGAAAGTTACTATATAGCATTACAAACCAGTTAAAGAACTCACCAACAAAGTGGAATGCACAATATATAGGCTTTCCAGAGCTGGGATAAATTAAAGACAGAGACTTTAACCAGTAAAGAATTTTTGTTACATTGCCGGTATAGACTGACTTGTGAAATTTTTCCAGTTCAAGCCCATTAATAGTTTGCTAATTGGTTCACCTTGGAAAAAAAAAATAAAATGCAACAGCTAAAAGCATTTAGTGACATTAACTTCAGTGGCATTATTTTTTTTTTTGACTGGATAGTAAGCATTTTGGTATGTCAGTTCCAATTCAGGTTCACCAAGTTCTTTGAAAAAGTAATCCAAGCCCAATTTATGTTCAATAAAAAAAAAAATAAAATGCAACAGCTAAAAGCATTTAGTGACATTAACTTCAGTGGCATTATTTTTTTTTTTGACTGGATAGTAAGCATTTTGGTATGTCAGTTCCAATTCAGGTTCACCAAGTTCTTTGAAAAAGTAATCCAAGCACAATTTATGTTCAATAAAAAAAAAAAAAAAGATAGAAAAAAGCAGTTTAAAACAGGTTTGGCTTTGATTCCTTGGTTCTGCTATGAGAACAGTGCTCTGACCATTAGAATTTAGGCTATAGGAAGGCCTAGTGCATCTTCATCAAGGCTAGGCATAAAGAAGCTGGAGGAAAAAAGACAGAGACACAAACAGGAATCTGTGAGTGATAATGGCTCTTCCCTGAGATGGCGGAATGCCAGATTCCAGTCCCTTCTACAAGGTCTCCTTGAAACTTTTCCACCAAAATTAATTAGGTAATGGACAAAGTATGTTTGTAGCAGGAACCAGATTATCTGGAAGCACTTCTCGCTTCCAAATAAATAATTACATTGGACAATAGAGTGAGTATCTATCCGCTTTCTCTCTCTTACTGGTCTTGGGAATCTTGCATTTCTGACTGCCCAATGAAACATCTAAACAGGGAGGAGTGAAGACTGTGTCCTATAAACCTTGTTTTTAAGCAGCCTGTTGACAGTGCAAAATTGCAAACACCTTTCCATTCTGTTCTTTAGGAGTAGGAGAACCAAAGAAAGGACTATTTGCATCTCCACTTCTTACTTTCCGTATTTCTTAATTTCCACATAGTCTTCCTCCCACAGCACTCAGCTTTTCAATTACTAGTGTTATCAGAAAATTCACTGGAGAATTGATTAAGGTCTGTTTCTGTTAAACTGAAGTCTTATGGATTATTTTCATTGCCTCTTCTCATAGCTGCAAATGCACTAGCAGACACCAGAGGAAGAGTTTACTTGGTGACACTGGTGGTCATGATCATAGAATAGTTTGAGTTGGAAGGGGCCTTTAAGGGTCAGCTAGTCCCCCCCCCCCCCTGCAGTGAGCAGGGACATCTTCAACTAGATAGGTTACTCAAAGCCCTGTCCAACCTGGCCTTAAATCTGGGCATTTACCACCTCTCTGGGCAACCTGTTCTAGTGTTTTGCCACCCTCATCGTAAAAAATTTCTTCTTTATACCTAGCCTGAATCTGCCGTCTTTTAGTTTAAAGCCATTACCCCTTATCCTATTGCTACAGGCCTGAATAAAAATTAACAGTCACTTAAATGTTAATATTGATTCATCTGCAATATTATGAAAATATAATGTATGGATGTAACAATTCCCCAATACTTGGGATTCATTTCTATATTTTGACTGTTAGGACCCCTTTATTATTTATAAACTCTCCATTAAAACCATATAGATTAAAAAATCAACTTGATTAATGAAGTAGTAAGAAATGCATCCCACTGCGTGCAGTTAAATCATCCAAGTGATAGGTCTTTAGTCATACAACTTTTTAGGTCCACAGAAGTTACAGTCAGTAATAACAGCATAGAAAGTAAAGGCACAAATCCATCTCATCAGGATCCTCAATAGAGTGAGCAGGTAAGCCTAATAAACTCCTTACCACATTTTAGACTGCTTTAATCACAGACATGTATTATATGAGTGTATGTCAAGCCAAGTAACTTAGCTTTTTGTCCTGTCTGCTTCCTCTACCATCCACCCTGCATGGAAATTATCTCACTATTGGACCTGCTTCTGGAGTAAGTAAACTATTGCTTCAGAGAGAAAAAACTGTGCAACTTTAGAAGCACTTTTCTACAAGCAGTCCAGATAACAGTAGGTTTATTTCTCTCTATTCTTCCTATGCAGTCTTGTTGCATCCCTACAGGCCTTCCACCCTCAGACATCTTCATGACAAATCAGGAGGCAAGCCACATGCATTTTGGTGTCATGCTATAGAAACAACATTCCAGTGGGCTCTGACAGAGCCTCACATGGTTTCAGACACTTTGAAATGAAAAATGACAGAGAAAAATTGTTTCTTTGTACCCAGAGAAGTTCTAACTGAGCGCTGTGCAGTGTGGATATAACCCACTCCACATAACTTGCCCTCAGGGCTTGAGAGCTTAAAGCAAAATCATCTCACTGAAATTAATACTAAACAAGAAAACTTAAAAAACCATATAGTTTACTTTTGAACAACAATCATGAATTAGGTAATGTTGCTAAGAGCTTGTGGCTATCCCTTAAGAAGAAAAAGAGCCTAGTTATCAAGTATATTTTTGTTCTGAAAATGATGTGCTCAACTCTAAATGTAATTTGAGCAGAACATTCTTCTTCCAAGCCCCAGCCCTTTTTGAAGTCCAAAGAATCTTCAGGTCAAGAACTCTTCAAAACTAATATTTTATGTGTCTTCTATTAACTTCTTAGCTTGTTCAGTCTCTCGCTCTTTCCCCCCTCCAATTAGAGCAAGAGATGGTTTCAGGTAATCTCATTCTAAAATGTAAGATCTGCTCAGGTGTATCAAAAATAATTATTTTTCCTCATCTCAGTTGGTAAACGCCAGTTCTTGCTATACTTTTGCTGTGCCATTTATTTCTTGTAATTGACATAAAAAGATCCTTAAGTTGCCCAGATTTAAACTGGAATAGATGGAGTGGTGTGGAAAGGAATGCCAGCACATCTCAGGGAGATTAAACTACCCTTTTGTCTCATTTGAAGAGAAATAGTCCTGCTATCCTTGATGCTACTGACTGGTGATGCCTGAAGAAAAATAACTATCCTGGACAGCAATATATCTCCCTAGATTAGGCAGCACTGGTTATGCTCACAGACTCATCTCTTCCCTATTGCATAAGATCGGATTCAGATTCTTTAAAGATCATTCCACAAATGTAAACAGAAGTTTTACATGTATGCAAAAGAAATGTAAATAGGAACTGTAGATCATTGTTCTCTCTTTTCCCATTTGACCCCTTTCCCTGCCCACCTACTGACCCACAAATCTCCTTTTCCTTAAGAAAAGCAGGAAGAAGAGAAGCAACTAGTTTGCTGACAGAATAGGGGTTTAACATATTAAAATGGAGATTAGTTTAAGTTCATATTTATGAAGTCATTTTGCCTCCTATGTCCTAGCTATCTTATTTATGGCTGGAAGCAGAGCTTGAGCTCTCTGTAAGGAGTCTTGTTATTCAGTTCATTGCTATGGAATATGTGGCTGGCACTGCATTGGCAGTTTGGATGTATATGTGCTGTGGAACAGGAAGTGACTTACGGTAACCACAAATTCTAAAATTTTACCTCCCTGAAAATATTAGGTATGACTGAAATTCCCAGAAACAGTTTGGCAGAAGTTGTTTAAGAAAACCAATTGTCTGTTTCAACAACAGTAAAACTGAAACATTGAGAAAATGATGACAGCTTTTTATTTATACAGTGGTAACAAACTGAAGTCAGATTAAATACACTTCCAGTGAATAGTCATGACCTATTCTATAATAGGGAGATTATTGTCTATTGTTTTTAGTCATACTCTATTACAACATAGTTCAGAGTACTTGAATCTTAAATGACAAGGTGGAATGAAATTTTACTCGTTCACACTTTGGAAAAAAACAGAGAAATTAAATTTATTCCGGTAAACATTAGTTACTGTAGTAAGGTACAAAATTATATTCATTCTGGAAGAAGCAGCTTAAAGTGAAACAAAGCATATGATTTAAGATAATTCTATTTATATAAGCACTTTGTCTTCAATTTAGTAAGGGATTATTTATTTTGCCCACAAACTTATCTGATAAAACTGGTTTCTATTCTGAGTTCTTTTTTCCCAAACCTGGGTACACTAAGAATGTTGTGAAGATGGCATGTGAGCCTACAAGATGGAGTTAACAGAGCGGTGCTTGCTAGCAGCCCATTCTTAGGTTAATTGAAAAAAAGTATTGATGACTTCTGGAAAGACTTCTACTCTTCCCTTTACAAGATGATGTTGACATAAGTATTCAAAAGTAGCTAAGAATCTTACATGAGGAAACATAAACCTTTTCAGAAACTGAAGAATATCAACATGAAAGGGCATAAGTATTCACCAGGAATAACTCCTTTTTTTTGTTTTAATCACAAAGTATGCCTTTACTATGCACACTGGAAACTCAGCTATACTCCGTTTATATCAGCTTTACCTTCTCTACAGGACTGTGGAGAAAAGGTAGCCTATAACATATTTGGTGTTTTGCCTGGCATCAAAAAAAAAAAATCCTTTTTTTCTCCCCTACCTCTGGTAATATTTGCATTTCACTTGCTACTAATTTGCATATTGCCAAGCATCATACATATTCTGAACATAACTACACTTTGTAAAAGGAACTATAGCCACCTGTATTGAACAATGCAGAAGTGACTTACAAAAGCAAATGGAGAAAAAGGACTCTATTGACAATTCCTATGGAATCTTACTTAGACATACTTTTTTTTGACGCTTTCCTGTCTAGGTGGCATCTTTTCTTGGATGGAGAAGGGGAAGCAATAGAATGGGACACATGAAAAATAAGGGACAATGGTTTGAGATATTTTTTCCTGAAATGTCATTTCTCCTAACATATTTTTCTATCAAGTACAATTTTCTGATGTCCTCACATACACAGTTCAATCAACTAAATTTCAATTTATGATTTATAATATGGTTTAGAACATTTAAATTATCTTTTTAATCATCACCTAAAAACTTCACAAAGCTTTGAGTTTTAGATCACCCTATCAGAATCATTAATGAGCAGATTTCTGGTTTGTCTGGAGCTGCTTATTCATGGAAAATACTTCATGGTACTTTTGAGATGGGAATAGACATGCTGCAGTTCTTTTGCTTTTAAGAAATTGAAGCAAGAAATTTGGACTATTTTCTATGTGAGGATTCCTGAAACTTCTCCAGACACCCTAATGAATTTTGTAATACTGCATTTTCATATTAAACAATCTAGATCCTCCAGCTTTCTGTCAAATTAGAACCTTTGATACACCTTTTCTGAGAAAAAAACCCAAACCGCCTTAGTATAATTTGTTTCTGAAATCAGAATATGAAGTCAGATATTTGAGAGGTAATGTACACTAATGAATGAAAACCTTTTCTATTTGCCCTGATTTGCCTGGTTTTTGTTGGTTTTAATTTTATTTATGAGTAAAGAATTTCTGTCTGTTTGTAACTTACTTATCAATAAATGCATTATGTCAAAACCTTCAGGGCCTGCAAAATCAAATCATTTCAATATTGAGATTATGTCATAAAAAGGGTTAGCAATTACAAAAGTAATATAAGTAATGTTGAGTCACTGAACTTGTCTGTCCCCTGTGGTCAGCCTATCCTCATTGGCATCAACAGACTTTCTATTTTCTTTCATAGTTTCAAAAAGTTTCAGGACTTAAAACTTCTAAGCATTACATTCCCTCCTACTGAACTACTCCAAGATCCTGTTTTCTGATTCTTCTCTATAATGATAGTTTCCTAACACTGAGTCATATGAAAGTGTCACTAGTGCACTCCTACAGCCTACTATTTTTAAGAAAACCATAAATAAAAATACTAAGTGGAATCCTAGAACTCTAGTAGCATTTTACTTGGGAAATAACACTTGCCGTCTGACAGCCCTTTGTTATCTTCTCTTACTAGCTCCTCATCTGCCTTAAAATTCTTTTACTGATACCTATGTTTTCCATTTTAAATAGTAATTTCCCAAGTGATGTTATAACAAAGATCATCTACCTAAGTCCACCTACTACTTTGTCTGGAAAATAATATTAGGATTGCTAAAAGCAACTTAGTTTAGTAAGCACGTATGATTTTATCTCATTTTCTATTTGTCTTGATGTCTAGTAATTCTGGTCTTCAAAAAAAATTCTGTCTAGATCACTAGTCTCTTTAAATACAAGTAACACATTTACTATTATACTATTCCTGATTTTATAATCTTATTAACAATCCTACTACAAGACTCAGATTTCCTGTACCAGTTCTTTTAAAGCTCTTGAACAAAGATCATCCAGTCCCCATAACTTAAGAGCATTAATGCCTGAGGTTTGTCTCCATATCAATTGCAGCAATTTAGATACTTTTTTTCCTATTATCTATCATGCCTGTCCTGATGCTTAAAATAATTATCCTAATTAAAAATAAGACAAAGGAAGATATTCCTCCATTTCCTGTAATTCCAAAACCATCCCTATGGCACAAGTCTGTGCTGCTTCTTCCCTTTATTTACATTGCTTTTACAGTTTATACACCTTCTGTTTTCTGTTGGTTCATTGAGTATGTGATAAAGAAATCAATCAGATTTATCTTATCAGGCTATCTAATCCTTACCATAGTTTACAGATTTTTTTGCAACACAAACATGGGAAGTTTAAGTTTCTCATAGTATCATAATTCCTGATAGTTTGGGGTTTTTTTAATAAAGTTGGGACATTTCTGTCCAAATCCAAGCACTCTTGGAGAAGACCCCCTTCTATCAGGTAACATTCACCCAAAACAATTCTTTTGCATCTATGAAACACTTTCCTTTTCATTTCCAGTATTATTTTTTTTCAATTTATGGAACCGTAATTCCCCTCACCCTACCAGTGGACATGCAGATCCCATAGAGCTAATTTCTGCAAAATGGCATTGAAGTTATTTTCTAATTGCCTTTCACAGATGCCTTTAGAAACAGTCCAAAAACCCCCAGGAGTCTGCAGAGCACATGTATGATGCACATGCACAAACTGCATGATGCCGTCTTCCTACCTTTACACACGTGTTCTTATGAATAATATTATTTTATTTGGTAGGACAGGAACTGTCCTGGTAATTAAGTTTTGTACACAAATTCTTTTTTTTTTTTTTTTTTGGGTCAGATGTGCACAAAAGGTCAATGTGTAATTGTATATTCCTGTCTGGCAATTTCTAGCATTAAATAAGTGGCAACTTGTATTCTAACAAAAATACATATATTTGTAACTTGTATTAGAGTACAAGAACTAAAACTCATCAAAAAAAGACATTGCAGCCAGTGTCTGCTTCTTAAGTAAAAAGTGTTTAAGAATCAACCCCTAAACTTCTCTGTTTTCTTGGAATTTAAGGAAACTACATAATTTAAATTGCTGAGTGCCCAAATGAAAGCTAAGTCGCAACAAGTACATAGTTTTTTATAGCAACACAGGACCACAGATGCTTAGGGTAGCTAAGAAACATAAAAGAGACAAGATCTTTGTCTCAAATGGTTTACAGTCCTAAATTAAGTAGAAAACAGTAGGAAATTATTACTCATTACATAGAGAAGTGGACTAAAATGTTCTTAACAGAAGCAGAATAATAAACTGATTGTAAAGTACTTAATGAGATTTATTAAATGAATATGGGCCAATATTCCCTGTATACAAAGCCATTCTTGGTTTCTTTTTAATTTATTGTTTAGAGCAGTAAAATACAGAGCAAACGTGACAATCTAAGTAGCAAACCTTTCCAGTTAAAAGACTGAAGTACAAATTTGCATGAGTTTATAGCAGCTTCTTCTAAAGACTGAAGTCCAAATCCTACTGCATTTACATCACTGAAAATGATGAGTAACCCAATGCCATCTATGGTGTTAACCACTACCAGTGTGATTGTGAACAAACTGAGAAATCCTGAGAAGCCTCACTGATTATTTCCTCAAATACATATAATGCAAGAAATGGAAGTCTTCCCCACAATGTATCTCAGACTGTGAAAAGTGTAACGCTTAGAAACTGGAGAATCAGCTTTTAAGAAGCACACAAGGCATAAAAAACCACCTCTTTTCCTATATGCTCCCAATGTTTTTGAGGAAAAGACTCCTAAATTGGGTATCTCTGAGACAGGCAACAACTTTAGCTGCTTTAGACAGTTCTACTACAGACTGGTCTCCTGTCAGGCTACTGAAATATTCTTCAGAGAATTCCCTCTATTTGGCAAATTTAAGCAAGATGAGATGGTGAGACACAATCAGACTCATATACTTTAAGTTAGAAATAGATTTAATGTCTTTGCAGGATCAGCTGAATCTATGCCTAGTTCCCCATTACCCCTGGAGACTGATAGTAAAGTGTTGCACTATATTGTGTACTTACATGCTGAATATTAGATCTAGTCAGGGAAAGTGAGAACCTACTTACTTACCAGCTCTATTAAAATATTCCTGCAAACATAAGTCAACTCTGTGACATTAAAAACAAACAAATTGGATCTTTTCCTGGTATTTGATTATTAAAAACAGGACCATATAACCGGTACAAAGGCAGGCATCTACAGGTCCAGTTAGAAGATTAGGTCTTTAAAGTCAAGCCCTCTGATCACTAGCTACTAACACTTTGGAAATTTGGAAAGCTGTCATGACATAATTTAGTTTTACTTGGTTTTGCCAACATAACTCACGAGACACATGGAAGCTTTTTAGCACTATCGAATGCCAAGGCAGCACCATTTGAAGTAGAAAATATTTATTTGGCATGCTATGCCTGGGCCATAGTGACTGCACTGCTTTTGCTATTTATCCAAAACTATGTATATTAAAACAGACTATTTGCAATGCCTTGGTAATAACTATCAAGTGAAATGTAGACAAAATCTAAAAGAGCTTATTAGAAAGACTAATCAAGAAAATGGATATATTTGAAAGTTATTTTTAACTAATTGTTCATTTTTCAGATTTCTTCTTTTAACTATAGTTACTAGAATACTATTATTTCCTGATAGGCTGATAAGTAGCATCATAGAATGGTTTGGGTTGGAAGGGACCTTAAAGATCATCTAGTTCCAACCCCCCCTGCCATGGGCAGGGACACCTTCCACTAGACCAGGTTGCTCAAAGCCCCATCCAACCTGGCCTTGAACAATTCCAGGGATGTTGCATCCACAGCGACCCTGGGCAACCTGTTCCAGTGCCTCACCACCCTCACAGTGAAGAATTTTTATCTAATATCTAACCTAAATCTACACCTTTTCAGCTTAAAACCATCACCCCTCAACCTATCACTACATTCCCTGTTAAAGGGTCCCTCCCCACCTCTCCTGTAGGCCCCCTTTAAGTACTGGAAGGCTGCTATAAGGTCTCCCTTAAGCCTTCTCTTCTCCAGGCTGAACAACTCCAACTCCCTCAGCCTGTCCTCATAGGAGAGGTGCTCCAGCTCCTTGATCATCTTCATGGCCCTCCTCTGGACTCACTACAACAGGTCCATGTCCTTCTTATGTTGGGGGCCCCAGAGCTGAACGCAGTACTCCAGCTGGGGTCTCACCAGAGCAGAGCAGAGGGGTAGAATCACCTCCCTCGACCTGCTGGTCACGCTTCTTTTGATGCAGCCCAGGATACAGTTGAGTTTCTGGGCTGCAAGTGCACGTTGATGGCTCACTTTCAGTTTTTCAGCCACTAGTACCCCCAAGTCCTTCTCAGCAGGGCTGCTCTCAGTCCGCTTATCTTCCAGCCTCTATTTGTGCTTGGGATTGCCCCGACCCATGTGCAGGACCTTGCACTTGGCCCTGTTGAACTTCAAGAGGTTCAGACAGGGCCACCTCTCAAGCCTGTCAAGGTCCCTCTGGATGGCATCCCTTCCGTCCAGCTTGTTGACCGCACCACACAGCTTGGTGCGGTCGGCAAACTTGCTGAGGGTGCACTCAATCCCACTGCCCATGTCACCAAAAAAGATGTTAAATAGCACTGGTCCAATACTGACCCTTTAGGAATGCCACTTACCACTGCTCTCCACTTGTGAGTATAAAGAAACAGAATAGATGTTATTAGGACTCATAGGCCACACACTGATTTTTTGAGTAAATGACATTGTCCTTAGAGGAGGATAGCAGCCTTGTTATGTTTACATTCTCCAATATTGTCCCTCAGTTAGTGTAGATAACTGGGGACAGAACCATCTCACTACTGCCTACAGAATGATAGTAAAGCTACACACATTTCTTACTGCCCTCATGGTTTGCATTTTAGAAGAATGAAATGCTTGTCTGTGCCCAAGGTATTTCTTGTGTGGATTAGGTAGATAACTCATTGTGGAAATGAGTTTTAGAACCTTAAAGATAAGACAGAAGTATAAAAAATGTGACTTATAGCTTCCTATTGCAATACTAAGCTAAAACTGAAAAGCTGCTGAATGTCTTCTTCACAGAATACTGGTTGAGATTGCCAGCTAAATAAGCCTGTTACCAAAATGCAATATATGATTACAAATAAAGCCTGGTGCCAGCAACTGACTACCTCGTATCTTCTCACAATTACTTATATTAGTGTATTTTGTCAGGTATTAACTTTAAACTTGTTCCAATACTGGACTAAATAGAAAATTATTGCTGGACCATTTTCTACTATTTATTGTTATACTTTACTGCCACTTCATCCAGAAGACTCTCACTCTCTAAAAAATATTCTGTTGAGGAAAGAGTGCATGAATTTCTTGGTAATGACATTATTCATCTTGCATTTGACACAGGCCAGCCAAAAACCTTCTGTATTATTTTACAGATCTTTGTAATAAGGAAGACAAGTTTACTATTTATAAGGAGAGTCACAAAATTTCCAATTTTCTCAAGTGATGTTGGTTTGCAAAAAGATTGAGAAAACAGCTCTAAACACTCATTTAAATCAATGCTTACACTCTAAAAGGTAAAACTTTAACTAATTGACATCTTTAGAATTTTTTTGGTTGTTGTTTGATCACTTGAAAGGGTATCATGCAGTACCCTCTTTTTAGAAAACTAATGTTAGCTCTGATTTTCCGAAGGAAAAATTCAAGGGCAACCAGTATTTTTCAAAACTAGGAGAATAACAGAATTGTCTAAATTAAGATCTGAACACCTGAATTTGTCCTCTAAAGGGCTGGATGTACAGCAGCTCCACTGAATGAATAGGAATTTGGAAAGCTCAACACTTCAAAAATCGGTCAGTTTCTGACCTTTTCTTTCCCATCACATACAGTTTCTTTCTGTAGTTTGCTTTTTCCATCAAATCCAGCTTCAATATTGCCATTTCCTTTTGCTCATGTGAGATCATTAATGAGTTAAAGAGGAAAAAGCCAACCATGGTATGAACAAAACCAATACTGTCATTTTCCATATTCTGTATATCTACTCATAGTTTTGACCAATACACACTATGCTTGTAATACTGAAACCCAGATTTTTTTAAAAGTGGGACAACGCCAGTTTAAATTAGTGCAGAAATCATACCCAACATAAAATTACCAGTTGCTACTTAAAGAAGGAAGTTGCTGTTGTAGATTACAAGTGTGAGTAATGGTCCATCTGGGCAGAAAACATGACATCTGTATGGACAGGAATGCTGCCTAAATTCAAGATCACCTGCTCCTCCTCTCAGTCTAGTGCTTAGAAAATAATATTCAGAAATGGTTATAAAATTCCCAGTTCTGTTATTTGAACAGTAAGTACCTCTTTCCGCTCATCCTTTGGAGAGCTGATAACTGAACTTAGTTTTATTTTATTTCTCATCTGGAACAAAATTTGAAAAAGAAACCCTGAAAACATCTGTAAACATATGAGCAATAAAGTTCACAGGAAATTTTCAAACATATTTTGCAATAACTATTGTATCAGTTTACTATTTGCAATAACTATTCATGCATTTATAGCATAAACATAGAGCATAAAATTCACATTTTTCACAACTGGCAAGAAGTAAAGTTACATTCATTAGTTGAAGAAGAAAAGTTCTAAGCTGAGAGGAGGTGCACTGTAATTGACATAAATAAAATAATTACATGCAAAAGTATTTCTCCTTCAACGTCAGCAGACCCAAATGGAATTTTTGATGTTAAATCAAGTAACATGCAATCTTGGCATGTAGGTTTTCTATAATTAATTTAAGAAGTTTAAAATTTTAACTTGCAGCCACTAGTGCAGCTCATCTTGACACAATCAAAGCATGTTTCAGATAATTTTACATAAATTTATTAAAAAGTAACAGGCACAAATTGAAGTGCATTGAAGCATCATGTCATAATGCTTCCACTGGTTGAACTATTCTTACACATTCTATTCTGGGATGTTTCATAGGCTTATGAATATCTTCTGAATCTCTTAGTTACAGTGGTTTTTATTCATTCTTTACATATTACTCCATGTTAATATTTCAACAGTACATAGATTGTCTTCTACACATAAAGAAATATACTCCATAACAAACCATTAATAAAGGCTTTTTACAAAAAACTATGCATGAGGTCTATCAAAAAGGATGACTAGAAAGTTTTCAATATAAAATTTTTTACTTAAGTATTGTACAATACCTGACCTGTGTCACACAAAGAAATCACTCCTGGAGAAAACATTTTCAAGATTAATTATTCTTTATAAAATGCTTTAAAGATGTAAAGCTAACCATGAATGCCAAATATAAATAATGTAGTTAAAGCAATAAAGCAACAGTGTATGTAGTACTGTTCCATAATAAATTCCTTTGTGATAGTTAGATTTGAGTTTGAGGGCCAACTGCAATTAACCATTAGAGTGTACTTTTTTTTAAACCATGACATGTCTGCTGGAAGATCATTTCATGACCCTTGATGAATTTTCTAATGAAGATATATGTAATAAGAAAACCTGAACAAATATCTTTGAATATCTTAGGAAATAATGCTTAAAGACAGTCTCACTAGTAACTAAAGCCTTAATATGCAATCAGCAAGAAAAAAATACATGGAAGTAATTATAGAAAATATTTTAAAATTATCAGTTCTTACTGTATTTCTAAACAGAGCTGAAGACTGAACAGAATGGCAATTCTTTATTTTCAAAAAGTAGTCATGGAACTGGGATCTCACATGAATATACAAGCAAGGTCTCTGCATTTTTACTGATTAACTCTCAAAAGGTGCCATTCCAGAAAAAAGACTCTCTTTTGGGGTTTTAGGTGTGTTCATATGGTAACTATTTTACAAATGAATAACAATCCTATAGAAATCTCAAGGCAAGGCCTGGAAGACACGGATTAAGCATTGTCTACTAATTTCAAAATATATAGCCAAACTGTACACATTGGTTAAAAGTTGTGTAACTTTCAGGGTCTCTAGCAATTTATAGGCACAATATATGCAGAAACAGCTGAAGATACTACAACAAAATCATGTTCAATACTATGCCTGGAGTGTCTGATAATCAGCTCACAAGCATATTGAAAAGAAAGCTGTTAAATAATGACAGCGTTATTCCCGAAAAGCAATGATGTGAAACAGCCAATGTTTATAAGAAAATATAAACACCAGGACTACCAGAAGTAGAAGCCCTTATCTATCATATGGAAACGGTTCGGGGACAATTGAACAAAGCATGCAAGAATGCACTGTGAGGGTATGCTGCAGCTTGTGGCATATTTGGAAAAATGGAAAATATAAATTGTCTGTCCTTCTTATGCAAGAAAAATAAATAAATTCTTGGTAAGATCAGCCAGTTCTGGTTTATTGGGTTTTTTTGTTTGATTTTGGGGTAGGAGTTTTTCTGTGTGTGTTTTGTTTGTTTTTTGATGTACAGAGACAAGCAATGCTTCACTGATCAACATTTGTACTGAGCTGAAGGTCAGACTGCCAGCATTTCTGCAAGCCCATACATCTGAATTAATAATTGCTGTTGAGTTACTGGTGAACTACAAAATCATTGCAATGCCATTTAGAATCACAGAAGCATAAAACAGCCCAGGTTGGTAGGGAGATCAAAAGATCATCTGGTCCAACCTTTCATAGGAAAAGGAGCCTAGATTTGGTAAAAAAAAAAAATAAAAATTGAATTGTTAAAAAGGGGGGCATTGAAAATGCAAAGCAATTTTTTATTATTGTAATTATTTTTAAGTTTTCCCCAGATTGTCCCCTAGAATTCTCTGTAGGATATATAAAATAGTATGGTTCAGAGATTTTAAAACTGGAAGAGATCACTATAGGCAGCAGTTTTTAAAAAAAGCAAATGTCAACAAAGTCTAGCTGAGGAATTCCTTCACCTAACCCAGTAAAATGTAATTTAAACTTTTGGGTTATTTGTTTGTTTTCCATTTTGGTTTTGGGGGGTGTTTTGTTTTGTTTTGTTTTAAGAGAGATAGATAGTCTAAAGACTTCAAATCTTGGACAGCTCATTTCACATTTAAGTGATTTGTTTTAAAATATCTTTATGTATCTTGCTAACTTTATACAGTGATGGAATATTGTCACAGTTTTGCCTGCCAGGTTAGAAAGCACATACACATTAAATATTTTAGCTCTGTGTAGTCTCTTGTAGTCTTTTGATAGTTAATATCCAATATGATTTTAATAATTATCCCATATCTTTCATGGGCAGGGTGTGATTTTGCCCCACAATATCTGCTCAAAGCTTTCGTGCAGGCCATTTGTAGTATATGCTGTTCTGTTATGGTAATAAATTCAAGCCTGAGCAACAAAAAAAAAACTTCTGAAGAACAAGATGCATCTCTGTTGCAAAGGTTTATCAAGAAAAATATTTGATTAGAAATAGCTTCCTAGTTTCAAATATAAATACCTTCCTCTTTTTTCCTTTGATAAGTCAGTGACCTGTCCTGTAGTAGTCCTACAGATGCCATGAAAATATTCTCCAGACTTCTAAGTCATTCTTCTTTGAAACATCTGTGGATTACCCTTTTTTCAAGTAACAGTATTGAGAACTGGACAATCTTCTGATTATCGTCACACCAGCATCATTAACAAAAATATATCTCTACTTATAATCCCCTTTATACATTGCTAATGACTAACATTAGCTATCTCATCGCATCATTGCTCTGGAAAATGTACGTTTGTATCTCTGCTCTGATCTACCAATTCCTTCCATTCTACTTTCCAGAACAGATTCTCACGTCAGATGACACATGCACTGGCTTTGGTCTTACCTTTGACTGTACTAAATACTGATTTAGTTCTCACATCCCAAGCAAACAAGACCAGTAACAATGACTCATCATTAATACTATTTCTTCATCACCCATTTTCTGGTCCTACAGTATTCAGAAAGAATTTCCTGTTACACATTTTTTCACAATCCATCTTCACTCATAATTACTGTTAGCACAGTCTACCTATTATAATGCACTAACTGTGCATCCATGCATATTTATATTTAAATAAGTAAAAAATCAGATTTAATTTTTATTTTAAAAAGAAATATAGCAAGGCATGAGTATGTATACATGAAGTAATACAGATTTCAATTTAGCAATAAAATAATCTTTCTAATTCAGGATAGTTCTCACGTGAAGACATACAATAAAATGTTATTTTAGGGTTTTTTTTCCCAAACTTTAGGGAAATTAAGACTAGAACATGAGGTTGCCAACTTAATATTCTTCATGTAAATTTAAAACATTTTTTCAATTTGCTATTGAATGTAATGATTTTTATTATTTTTTATTTTATACTATTTAGTATCTGAGGTAACTAAATATATTCCCTTTACCAATCATTACAGGCTTTATTCTTCACACAAATTCCTGCTTTTCCTTCCATCACAATCAGGCTGAAAAGAAATCTTACATTGTGCAGTAAATGATGTAGCCCACTAAGACAGACAAGTCCAACCTGCTATGTATGTGAATAAAAATGAAATACCAATGGCATTTGTTTTAAAATGAAGTTGCAAAAAACTAGCGTATTTGTAAGGATCATCTAGCTAAAGCCATTTCCAGGAAAGCTTGTTACATGGTCAGTTAACAAAGGTGGGGAAAACAAGTATAAAAGACAGGTATATGAGAGATTCATCATGTAATTAACTATCTGCAGTAATTATTCTCCAAATACTTCTCATTTAGCCCTAAATAACTAGATAACATCAAAGTATTTGCAATAGTTCTCCATATTTAATGAAATTATATTTTGCTACAAAACACTGCTAAGTCTGAGGTAGGGCTTAATCAGTTGTAGCAATTCTGGTTTTAAGCACAGATCAACACCAACGTGCATACAGGACTTTTTAGTCTGATAAAACAAAGCCGATTGCTTTTATTATCATAGAGTCATAGAATGGTTTGGGTTGGAAGAGACCTTTAAAGGTCACCTAGTCCAATCCCCCTGCAATGAGCAGGGACATCTTCAACTAGACCAGGCTGCTCAAAGCCCCATCCAACCTGGCCTTGGACACTTCCAGGGATGGGGCATACACAGCCTTTCTGGCTAACCTGTTCCAGTGCCTCACCACCCTCACGGTGAAGAACTTCTTCCTTGCATCTAATCTAAATCTACCCTCCTTTAGTTTAAAGCCATTAACCCTTGTCCTATAGCAACAAGCCCTGCTAAAAAGTTTGTTCCTGTCTTTCTCATAAGCCCCCTTTAAGTATTGAAAGGCTACAGTAAGGTCTGCCTGGAGCCTTCTCTTCTCCAGGCTGAATAACCCCATTATATACCTTTCTATACTTAACTAATAGATGAATCTAAGTTTAAGTTTTCATTCATCATCAGACATATGTCAAAACACTTGTGACTTCACTGAGACCAAACATCCAATATATTCAAAAGTAATTCTTCAATTTTATTTCAGACAAAATGCTATTAATGTAGCATTTATAATTACCGCTATTATAACAACATATTGCAAATTAAAAACAAAAGAAAAATAGTTTGGGAACATGAATGGTTACTAGTTTCTTGCTTTCGAGAGTTTATCTGAAAATACTTTCAAATCAAAAGCTCTGAAGTTATTTTAAAGCAAATTACAGAACTATACCTTTTCTATTAAAAAATAATTAAATGCTTTAAGAAAACTAAATATTTGCTGCTTTAAGCTTTAACATGTACACTCTAAAAGTGAGCACATCAGGTTGAGTATGATGTTTTGAAACCAGCAACTCATCATATCTATGATGAATTTTTTTTTTTCAACATTTACTATGCTATCAAATAAGAACAAGATAAGTTAAACATATATTTGGAAGTGCAAAGTCTGTACTGGGATGAGCAAAACATACGTCCAAGTATTTTTAATATGGGACATTTAACTAATACATAGGGAAAAGGCTGAACGGTTTTCAATTGTCCTCAGTTATGTAAAGAACGCTATTCCTTTTCAGCAACTGTAACCAGTACTGAATCAGTTTCTGAAAGTGCCTCTAAATTCCAAGGAAGGACCACATAACTTCAGATGAAGAGATCCAAATCATGAGGTCGTCTAGCTCCACAGACTATACAGCCCCCAAACTCAGAGCTGCTTCTGTTCCAAAGCCTCCTTATAGAGGAGGCAGACTGTATTTCCTCAACTCCTGACAGCGTTGCCGCCTGTGATGCTGCCAGCCTCAGCGCGGGCCATGTCCACGCTGCAAGAGCAAATGGCGGCCCAGAGCTGCCAGGCTCTGGAGCCATGATCTCTCCTTGGCTCTTCTTCAGACCACTCCAACTAGCTCCAAGACAAAACCAGGAGAGGATCCTGAAGTAGTTCACCCTAAAGATGACTCCCAGCAGGTGATATGGACCAGACTGCATCAGTTTGGTTTCCTTTGACCTACACAATCTTCCAGCGCTATCCTACAGTTTTTCATCCCCAAACATCACTAAATGCCCGCATGCGACATCTCAGGACACACTGTAAAAACAACAGTGCAGTGGGCTGCATTAGAGTCTGCGTTCTTATTTATTATTTCAAACAATTTCAACTGAATAACCATAAAAAAAAAATTATCTTGCTGTCATAGCAGCATCGTATCAGGCCCACAAGGAATTCACAGCCAAGTGCTGTGCAAAGAGAACACATGCCATCTGGGCTAGAGTCCTGAGCAACTTGGGCCACTCTGCGTCATTTAAATTATGGAATAAGCATTACACCCAGGAACTGATGCATCTTGCAGGATAGATGGATGACTTCAGTCTTCATAAAATCCATGCCATGAGGACAGTTTGAGCAGAAACCTCTGAAAGGGACTAAGATCCGGATCCAAAACACTCTGAAATGAGGCAGGTCTTGGTAACTTAGGATGAAGGTTCTTCAAACGCAGACACAGAAGACTAGCTCCTCTAATTTTGTTGGACAGATTTAAATATATCATTTAAATCTCCAAAATTAATTATGATTTGAATTAGCAAGTAGAAATAATGATTTAAATAATTGATTTAAATCTTGGTTTGCATTTGCATTTTTCAGGTTTTTAACCTAAAGAAATGTTCATCTCCTTTAAAGTTCACATTTATTTTTTACTAATCAAGATACATTATACCTACAAATATTTTAAATAATTACATAGTTTGGTACACATTCAACAAGCTTTTTAGCTTTTTATACTATTTTATGATATTAAAATATTAAATGTCACCTTTTTTAAATTTGATGATGACATCTTTTATTCAAGGTTTTTGTCAAGCTGCATTTCACTGGAAACTAAAATTCAATTGCAATACAGAAATCAGCACTTCAGAATGTTTGTTGTTATTAGAGTTGTTATTTATAGAAAAGAATGAATATGCTATAGATATTTAAAGAAAAATAGTAGTGGACATGGATTTCAGCTGACATGCAAATAATTGAAACTATAGCAAAAGACTTCTTTGTATCCTTCCAGACTTCAGAACCGAGATTTAGGCTTGGGGGAGGGGTTTGGGGGATTTTTTTCTTTCCACCCCTTTTCTTAAAATGATTAGGAGAAGGAAAGTAGTTGCTGGCAAAGTAGGAAAACTAACCAGCTTTTCTATTTCATTATTGACAAAAGCAATCTGAATAAAAGAAACAATTTTTTTTTTTGCCTTGGGCTGTGAAGAATAAGCTACTGTTTCTTACAGCCAGTTTAACTTTTCAGCATATTGGTTTTAAGTGCTTGGTCAGGAATTAGGATAGCAGTTTAACTTTCTGCAAAGCTTTGATAGTAAATATACACAATGGTCTATTTGGAAAAAAATAAATAAAAAAACCAACCAAAAACCAAAACCCAAACCAAATCAGCTTGCATTATTTTAGTAATTACTAATTCTCTACCTATGAAATAGAATGGGAGAAACACATTCATCTATTGTACTCTTCACAAACAGAAGTCTAATTAACAGAAATAATTACTAGACACAAATATGAGAGGTATAAAATAAAACTGTTTGAAACCTAATCTAGCAGTCTAGTTTAGACTACACAAGGTTAGATCACATCATGTCAGATCCTGGAAGCAAAGTAAAACATATCTGGTGTTATCTTCAACTACAAATAGATGGAACACCACTTGTTAAACTGTAAAACATGAAGTCAATAATTTAATGTGTCTGAAAGGTTTCCTTTTTATAAATTTATGATCTGGAGGGATGCTACTTACTTTTAACATGAACTCTATATATATCCAGAATCAAGATGATGTTTTATTCCTGAAGTTATAAACTGCAGCATAATTATATAAGCAATATGTATGTAACTTAAGGCATGTTCTTAGTTTTCAGCCACAGCTGAACAAACTAACTGGGAAGAAACTAACAAGCTTAATACCCAATATTTAGCAGTGATTTCATAGTGCATCTAAAAAGCATAATATGAGAGTAGTCTACTTAAATAAACAGTTTAAGTATTTATTTACTTAAGTATACTACTTAAATAAACTCGTAGATTCAATAAAGCTGAAAAATGAGGTGCAAAACCAAGAATATATTTATCTATTATATGAAAAATTGTAATTATAGAAAAATTTAAAATCATATATTATATGTAATTATGTATAATGCATGTCTCTCTATTCCAGAACTGTGATGACTATGTTTCAGATTTCTTAGATACAATATAATTTCTGGTCATTTATTACCTTCTTCCTTGACCTAATACTTTTCCAGGGTAGTAAACACTAATCAGCACCAATAACATCTACCGTTTTGACAAAATATTTCTTTACCAAAGGGGATCAATTCAGTAAGATAACACATATTACATGGTAGTTTATGGACCCAAAAATGTCTTTCTCAGCTGAATGCATGTGGGAATTCTTCCTTTAAGCAGTTATGATACAACTAATTTTAACACTAATTTTTCAAAATAATAGTTCCAAGGGATTTAATTTTCAATTTACCAACGTCTTTAGAAGTGACATAAAAAACTCCTCTTGGGAAAATATAATGCTTATGACAAGACTCAGTAACTCACTTTACAAATTCATATTATTTGGATAAATATTTTACCCAGTCCTTGTTTCAGGAAAACTTTCCTCTTCACAGTCAAGATACAGATCTTATTTAATTATTGGCCCTTTTGTAATTATTAGTTTCACACTTCTGCTGTATTCAGGCAAAGGTAAAGTGACCAGTTCCCACTGAATTGAAACTTACTGCACAGCCATTAAATTATAATTTACAGCAGCACTGTCTCACATTTTTCAAGTAGTGATTCAGAAAATTCCTGTATCATTAAAAATCTGCCAAGCAATCCTGCTTAGTTAAGCCTTTACACAACATTTTACAAAAGTCCTTAAATGCATCCTCTAAACATGTTAACAACAGTAACGCATATAAGATGAACACATACAATGCTAAATTGCTCATTTGTTCCTGAGATTTAGCATGCCAGGCTATGCATTCTGTAAACTTAAAAAAAAAAAAAAAAAAAAAAATATCAATGATATAATTTAATAATGGATATATAACTTCATATTTGATTCCAAGAAACTGTGACCAGACTCTTCCTGAATAAAAGTAATTGTTTTAAATATTTATGTTTTGGCCTCCTAATGTTTTCATCTTTTGTTGCTGCTTAGCTGGAATTGCAACAGCTTCAAAAGGAAAAATAAACTGAAGAGGCAAATAAGAACAAAAGCAAAAAGAAAATGTTTCTAATAAAGTTGTTTCTTCAACTTTTTCCAATTCAGCAGAGGATGGAATAGTAATGAAAATAACCTTTTTAAAGGGGGGGGGGGGATTATTTTTATTTCCTGTGACATGGAAAGAATATTATAATCTTCAATAAAGTGTTTCTTGCAGCTTCAGTTTTTCTTGGCATTGTAAAAGTCTACAGGATGTCAATATCACATTGCTGAAGCTTGAAAAAGACTATCAGTGTTTCATCAGATTTATAAAGTGGGATTCTTCTAAAAATTACTTCTTTGTACATTGTTTCCTAAATAAGCCTGGTTTAGGTCTAAAGTTGGGGATGAGACAAATGTACTTGAATGTATCTGCCTACATTAGTAATACTGTTCTTATGAAGCAAATGGCCCCGAGACACCATTTTTTTAATCCAAAACTACACCTAGGAAATGTGTTGTAAAAATTCTGTGAATAAATCTGTCCCTCTGACATCTTTTACAATCTAACAAAGGACGGGGGGAAACAGGGATTTGTTTCATGAGCTGACATTTCATTGCATGAAATAGTTGATTTCTTGGACTATTTAAAAGAGTGTCATTTTACTTCCTAAGGCATGGAGCTTGCAACAGTACTAACTTAGATTTGGAAGGCCATGTAGTGCTAAATACATTTATAGATATTTCAATTGCTGGGGGCTGAAAAATGTATTTCCAGTTACAGTTACAGATTTCACTGCATTGTACTCATTTTGATGACACTGCTTCATTTTTTCCATCAACTGATACCCGAGACTTAAAATTTCATATGTTTGCAAAGTACTTTTTTGATGATCAGGTGACAGAGGAAATACTGATATTAAATGATATTATTTAAAATATTGTATTTTAATCCTTTTGGTTCAGGGATTCTATGTTTCTTATGTCTGTGGGCAATTGTGCATCTTTTATTTGCTATCAGGAGTAAGAGTCACAAAATATATTAGTTTCTGTAGTGTCATCATTGATACTGTCAATAGATAAATTTAATACTGGATTTACAGAGAAAGGGGTATGTTTTCTTTCCTGTTTGCAGAGTACTAAGCACATTTCTTGCTGTTGTTCAGCATAAAGAAATATTACACATTCCTAAACATTTTGGGTAAGTAGAGAGTAAAATAGACTAAAATCAATTAGAAAAAGTGGGAGTTAAAATTGTATTGTTAAGAGAATAATAGGGAGGCTATGCAAAATGGAAAAAAATTAAAAACATTAAGAAAATGGAATAAAAAACAAAAGGATTTTGAACATAGTCTTTTAAAGTACTAGCTTACAATGATAACTTGCAAAAATAAACTAAAGAGAAACTTGCCCTGAGGACATTACATAAATTTAATATCAGTTCAGCATTTGTAGGTTAAATGGTCTCCCTCCCTTTAGTATCTCTCATGTTTTGCTTTCTTTATCCTTCTGCTGCTTTTTGCTATAAAATTGTTTTAGCTGGTGCCATTCTTCAATGAATCTTGACTATGCTATACTGCATGCCAGCAAAACAAGTTCCAAACTAAAACTAAAGATGAAATAATTAAATACTGCATCACAACACATGTATACAGGTAGCAAGAATGCAAGCCACCTGCCCAGGCATAAAGCTGACATTTTTTAATTTTCTAATGTTGCCACTTTGCTAATTAATACGTTTGTGTTATGTTTAGTGTCATAGCCTTTCATGGAATAGTAAAATGTTAGAAAATGTTTTTAAATTTATGCAATACACCCAAATGTGATTATAGTGCACTTTGATCAAGACGGTGTATTGGGAGCCTTGCAGAAGACATTGAGTTCGAACGGTCAGGGATCTTTAACAGGCCGTGCCTGCTCTATTGGGCCTCATACTTAGGGCTTGAGAAACCCATATGTCATTCATATCACCTGTAACTTATCTTACCTTTGGGAAATATAAACTGTATGTGGATTGAGGGGTAGAATGTCTTGATGCTGACCAAGAGACCGCTGCACGTTTAGCAGGCAGTGATCCCCTATAACAGTTAACGTGAGCAGGTGCCAGCCAGTGCTGTGCTGCACAAATCCTGTGGCCGCAGGATAACGTCAGCCAGCTCGATTGCAACAGGGGAGCCTGCGGGCAGCTCCCACTCAGCACCGTGATTACACCACCTTCATGGCCTTGTGTTTACCTAACAGCACAGCAAGAAGTTCTCATGAGAACATCCTTTGGGGAACAGAGTTGTTTTCTTATAAGGAAATTACATGTATTTGCTCAAAGGACCAAAAGGGAGAGCTTCTCTCCATGGGCAGGATCCATTCTGCTCTACAGTGTGCTGTGGGAAAATCCATCCGGGCTCCATCCAATGCTGCATGAACATAGGGTGCCCAGCATCTGAAGGAATGCAAGACTTACTTGCTATCTATATTCCACTTCTTTTTCTGTCTTATTAAAGCAGTTATCACATTAAGTCATTTGTTGTCAGGCCTTTTCTTATTGAGATTCAGAAAGAACCTTGCACCTTCTCTCCCTCTCCTCACCCTCCACCCTGGCACAGAACAGAGGGAGACACTCCACTGTACAAATTTCCACTGCTGGAGGTAAAACGCTTGCCACATAAGGTGGAAACAGGTGATTAATACTCCACAAGCCTTGCAGAATGGTGTGGCAGACTGGACTTCTCTTTCCCAAGATAAACAGGGTAGCAACTAAACAGGAGCTGGGTGGTCCTACCTTTCACAGAGCATGTGAAACTGATAAGCAATTTCTTTAGCCTGAAGTAGGAGCACTGCAATGCCCTGGCAACTGGGTGCCTGGTGGCTCTTTGATCATGTATCGCACCGGACATGTGAGGTGCCACTGGGAGCACGCCTGTACGCTCTACGTGGGCCCTGTGCCATACAGACGTGATGTCCTTCTGTGGGAAATGGCTGTAGTGTCTACTGTGGTCATGCTCTGGCAGCGAGGTGTGAGCCCTGCTCAGGAAGCGTCATTACACCCCCGGTGAAAACTGCCTGCTAAAACTTGGTCAGACTGTGGGTTGCCAGCGCCACACGTGTGTGACAACTGTGCCATCGGCTTCCAGGTCTGCCCACTAAAATCTGCTGCTGTTGCCTTGTTGATGGGACAAACCCTGGGTTTTAGCAAGTTTGTGTGTTTAGTTGTTTTGGTAGGCTGCCAAACCTTTCTGAGAAATACAATCAGCAGAAGGAAATTGGTATTTTAAGCAGTATAATTAAGCTAAAATTGAGCAGAATTCATCAGAAAGAGGAATTTCTCTATCCAGAGAGTTTTCACACTGCTGAATTTTAAGAAATCTCAGGGGTTTGCTGCAAACATTGGTGGTATTAGAAACTTCTAAACATACATTTTGTTTGTAACTCCTTGTATAATACCATGGCTAATTCAGAAGCAAAACAAATAAAATCAACAAAAAAGAAAACTACTGCACAATAGGTTTTATACACATTCTGCTATTAATTAGGAAGTTCACAGCTCTTTCAGCTGGAGAGTGGGAAGAAACAGCAGCACGCTGCAGATTTTTCCTCATTTTAATACCTACAGTGTTCTGATTTTGTAAATTCTGTATCTTTGAAATCTTAATCCAGCCTAGGATGGTGAGAGAAGAGGGAAGGGGACAAGGAAAAAACATGTCAAGCATCTAAACAGACTAAGGAACTGCTAAATCAGTCTGCAGACTTAGGTTGCCATTTCAGGGTACCCAATGCTTACTTGTCCGCTGTTAGATGCGTCAGCTGTGTTGTGAGAAACCCACATTAAAGCCTCAATGCTGGCACACATAGAGCAAGAACTTGTACCTGGGCTTCCTAAAGTACAATTAAATACCCTTTTAACCACTTGCATATAGGAAAGCATGAGGGACTAGCTGATCACTCTTACCTGACTTTATGTTAATAAATTTACAAAGTTTGGGTTTGTTCTAGAATACAAAGGTAACATTAAAATCTGTTCTCCCTCCGAAAGATAATTCTCATTTTCCAGCCAGATCTGGATATCCAGGACCTTAGTTTTGCCCAGTGAAAGCACAAATTATTTTCTTTTGCCTCTCCCTTAGACTTCCTCAGAGATGCATATATTTCTCATTTCCTTTTTCCCCTTTTCCAGACAGACTTGTTATTTTCTCCTCATTGCTGAGGATATCAGACATAATCACTAGGCATGCACAGTACTTACAATACCACAGTATACTGTATGCAAAACAGTCCAATACTAAATATCCCCATCAACAGTTCATTGTGTACAACACTGCATTTCATACAAAGTCTTCTGGAAAATAATGTTAACTGGTGTAACGACAGTTTCTTTAGGAAGAAGTCTATATACAGGGAACACTGTCATCGTCTGTTGGTCAATCTATGACTAAAACTGTACAGAAAAATTGGAAAAATACATTTCAGTATCTACATTCACTTAAAATAACAAGAAGAATTAGAGTAAAAGCTTACGCTAGGGAATTATGTTTTGTTAAACTTCTGATAACCATCCTATTTGACATCATATATACAGCATCATACAGAAAGAAACTAACAACAACACTTCTGAAGTAACAGAGGCCGTTACTGTAACATGTAAACAGAAGAAGGGTCTACATTTATGAAGTTCCACCTAAAGAAAAAAAGGAACTAATGTTTTACTACAAAAAGACAAGTCCATAAGACTCTTACATGACCTTTTCAGTTGTATACTATTCATGAATGTACTATCCTTATTTCTTCCCTGGTAAAGTTGTGACAGCTTCCTGGTAATCATAACCTAGAGTAACAAGCTCCAATATTATCACCCTATTAAACACTCATTTCTGAAAGAAGTGACTACATAGCCCCCCAGTGTAGGAATCTACAATATTGGTTACAATTTACTGAATGGCCATACACTTTCTTGTCTCATTTTGTTTTGCTTAAACTTCCCTCATTCTTAGCCTTTCCAGTAAGCTCCTAAGAAATTAAATAACAAAAAGAAGGTATCCTGAGAGAATAAAATGACTGATTTGTTTTGCCCTTCAGAAAAAACCTTCAGCTTACCTTCAGGCTTTGTCTCCAAAATGTTTTATATTACATAACACTAAAATGGAAACATAAAACCAGGTAAATTTGCCACAAAATCTAGTGGCAAATTTGATGGCATGTTTTGATAGTCACATGCCAACATCATCTCTGTGATGGGTCTCTCAGAGAGGCAGTATGACAAATTATTCAATGTTCAGCATCACTAGGACAAGGTGGCATTCAGAAGAAACTAATAAGGTGCTTTGAAAGCATAGGATTGACAGAATTCCCATCTCAGTCCTAGTTCAGTGAATTGTCACTCTGTTAACACCTTAAATTCACTGTCTCCTGCTAGTATTTCCTTTCTTTCTGAGATCAAAACACAAACGTCTGCTTGAGCTTTTTCAGAAGTTAGGAAACTTTAGATCTTTCTTTGATGTCTCCATGGTGATGGGACTCCATGGTCCCAATCTGACAGGAGGATTTGAATTTTTTTTGCTTGAGTAGCAATAGATGTACACCATCTGTTGGTAGCACCTGGAAGCAACATAAATGTAGTAATAAAGTGATTTCCTACTTATTTACATTATTTTAAGTTGCCTTTCTCACCTCCTCCTATTCCTCACTTCCCAGCTCCTGAAGACTAAGAGGCAGCTAGCACCTCTCCTTTTCCCCCCCACACCATCTCTTGGTACCATCACATTTATCTGAAGACCTCCACCCAACATCTGAACCAGCATTACTCTTGTGTCTCCACAAATTTTTAACCTTCTTGCTTTGTAAACCTCTTAGTGTTCTTGAAAGAAGTGGGCTAGGTTCAGTGTAGCTCCTGTAGAAGCTCCTTTGCTGCATCTCATCTCCCTGATAATGTCTGCTGCTACCTTATTCTGTAGGGCTAGCTCTCAGTATCATACCTGCTTCAGCACAGCCCCTAGACTAATAGATCCAAGAGATCTTTGATATTAGTACATCTCATCAGTGAAGTGTACATCACTGCTTGGTAACTTGCTTGAGTGAGCTGACTGATTGAATCCAGTATTGGATTACTGAAAATGATATACACAGACCCATGCAAAAGTCAGGATCATCTCTCTGTACCCCATCCATTTCCAAAACACAGAAGTTTCCTTTCACTGTCTCCAAACACTTGCATGTTTGATTGTTATTATGCAAACTGGGCATTTAAGATCATAGCACTGTTGTGGGAAGGATTTGCTAACAAAAATATATGAGGGTTTGGAATTGTCTTTTAAAGTACATGCAGGCTTGGGGAGAGGCCAGCACTAGATGTGTTCACAATTTTTTTCCGTGAAAGGTAGCTAAATGTCTGCCTTACAAAAATATAGACACACAGCCTAATTTTAATTTTAATAAATATAGTTATTAAGAAAAAACATGGCTGTTTCAACTCCAACTATTCAAATCCAATTGTTTTGAAAGATACATTGCTTCTAGCTGCTGATTCTAATAAGAAAGAACAATGATGAGGTAAAAAGATTCCTACCAATAATGCATTTTCATGTTTATAATCCCTAAGAATCTAAATCCCTTTTTATTCATTCAGTGCCATGGGCTTTCATGGCTTAAAGCACTATAGCTTATAATTAGCTAAGCTAAGTCAGATACATGACAAAACTCCAAGGCCAGCCTGAACATAACAAGAACTATGCTGGTATGTTCCTCATTAATATGACAACAAAGTGTTAGTTTTGACTTCATTTGTCAGTCTGCAGAGCTCCAGATTTCCTATTTATGCCAAGCACTATAAGGAGGTATGATGCATGCTGGAATGAAATTCAGTTCAAGACATCAGTAAGTGAAGGTTTTATCAAGGACACTAAAAAAAACAGTCTCAAAAACCAAGGCAGAAATTCAAGAAAAGAAAATAAAAGCCATGGCTATATTCCAAACCCACTTTGTTATTATTGATAGGTTTGAAAGATGCTGATGGCAACCATCAGAGCATAATAGTGATGGTGGCCTGTATCCCACAACTATAAAAAGTTTTGCTAATTCCAAGAAGTGTTTCAAACACTCTTGGGCTCAGTAAAAAGGGCTATTAACAGAAGGCAAATAACAGAGGTAAGAAACTGTGAGTGTCTTACCAGTCTCTCTGGTCAGGTGAATAATTGATGATAGAGATGGAAACAGTCCTCTTGGGCACTACTGAGAGATCCCCAGAGCATTATTAACTGCAGGCTGTTAGTCAGGTAGAGCTGTGACCTGGGCCACATAGTCCAGCATTAAGAACTCATATTCCCCACCCCACCTTTTTTTTCTGTTCAACCTGTTGTCTAAAATAATCACATTAATAAATTTACTTACAGCTTGAGGATAAGTTATGAATCTGAATCTTTAATTTGCAACAATATGAATCAGTTTCGCTGTGAAAATTTGCTTCAGTTTCAGAAGCAAAATTCTACCTTTATTTGTTTTTTGCCAAGATAAAATAGATATTCCTTTTATCTTCAAGTTATAAAACTCTTCAAATTCATAGCCTACATTGCAACCAATAACAAGTACAGAAACTTATAAAATAAACATGTATTTCTATATTATATAACAAGTCTGTGCACATATTTAAAGAGAGAGAGAATATATACATTCAAGGCAACATATTAGAAGTGCAAGATTATTTTTATATTTTATATATAAAAAACAATAATACACACAAAATACAAAAGATCTTTAAACATACAGTACATCCTGAAATAGATGGATTTCTCCAAAGAATTTGAAAACAGAGCTGCAAAATGCTAGAAATGCTGCTATCTAACTAATTTAATGTAATCAGCACAACAACCTGTTGCACACATTTTGTTCTGAAGTCCATTCAGAATCTTGAAAGTAAGAAAATTTGCATTGGAACTATTTATGATATTTTAATTTAATGTTCATATTGAAATAGCTTTCTGAGATCCCATTTGCATCTGCCTACTATAAAATCATTTTGAAAGTCATAGCTTTTTCCCATAGAGTTTAGAAGATAAAACTAATGTTGTAGAATATAAAATCTCTATGTTAGTTACTTTAAATATGAGATCTGAAGATAACAATTAGCCCATGTGTGCCATTAACTTATGAACATATGCATTAGTTGTCTGATTTTCAGAAAAGCTCCATGAAAGGTTTAAGTAGTAAAGGAATAGGAATGACTATACTGGATCTCACTTAAGAAAGGGGAAAATAAGAGTTTTAAGCATTCTAAGAATTCGCTTTTCTAAGGTATAACTGAATTGTCCTTATTCAGGAAACAATAGAAAATAAATACCTACTAAATTGTTTAATGAACTATGGCTTTGAAAATTGAAATAGTTCCCCTCTTTATAGTAATGTTAGGCAAATAATATTTGTCCTTCAGAACCAACTTCTTTTCTAATGAATTTAGCATATAGCAAGCAAGATGACAACATGCAACATTAACCTGCAACTACTTATAACTTTTATCTACACACTGTAAGTCAAAAAGACTAAAAGAGTCAGTTAGAAAATAGAAAATCTTAGCTCTAACAATGAGTGCCTTGGGAATGCTTGAAGTAGGTGCCCTTTGCACATCCTTAAGAGGATGGAGTCATATAGCATAGCCTGGTGATGAGACCAACTCAAGCACAGTTTTGAGAGAGCTCTGCCTGCATTTTATCTTTGAGATAGCCACATCGGATATATGAGAATGACATTTAATCAATAAGGATGACTTTTCATCAATATTGCTGACCGATCCCACAGGGTCGGTTCTTCCCTTAGAGCTCACCCTCAGTCCAACAAAAAATTTCCTGAGCTTCTGCCAATGTTACGTCCCTAGCCACATTCTTAGGAAAAACCTCTCTTTCTCCCATTGCTCTGGTCTGGCCATGCGTCCCTCCCTTTCCTTTACTCAGAATTTGTGTCTCACTCTCTGCATGTTGTGGGGTCACTGGCTTTTTGTCTCCCAGCCGCTCCCCTGTCCCACTCATCCTTAGCTGTGCTCTGCAATGGTAGAAACCCCCCTTTTCCCAGAGAGCTTCACCTATTCAGTGTCAAGTGGCTAGGGCAAGGTGAATGGGCAGCCTTCATTCCTGCTGTCTGGGTGCAGAACAACACAGATAGGCAGTAAATCACAACCAATAAAAACAAATAATCCAAGACATCTCATTCTCTTTAAAGAGGAGAGACCACTCTGTTCTTTGCAACTGATGTTGCCTAATTATGTTTCAAATACTCACTGAAATATTGGACTACTTTTCAAATGTCTACCAGCTACACTCTTAAGAAAAATGATGACATCTAGTGACAAGACAGAAAATCACAGCACTGTCTTCCCTATGCAGGACTGAATACACATTCACGTCTACACTTGTTGCATCTATATACTCACTGCAGCTTCAAGATTAACTGTTTCTTGTGTTAAAAATCAGCAGAAATGATAAACCAAACAAGACTTAAATTGCCTGGCTTGCTTGGATCTTTATCCAGCTGCATTTTAAATGCACACCATTTTAATTTCACAAATTAAATGTCCCTCATACTTTACCCTAAGATCTTATACACTGACATGTTCAGAAAGTAGTAAACTATAACCTGCACTTGACAGACTTTTTTGTAAAAAGTAGCAAAAATGAGTGTACCATTTATATACTTCCCCCTGCCCCCAATATGGATGCTACACCAAGAAAATTCAGAGTTTTGTATTATTCTGCTCACAACATAAAGAATAACATAAAAGCTTGGTGGTAACACTGTAGTTGTAGATTAAAGTATAGGAGTTCAGGCAATACTAGTCTCCCTAATCTTTTTCCGAACAGCTGTTTCGTTTGGTTTTTTTTCCCCAGAGGGCATTATTTCCCTCCCAGTGTCCTAGACTGTGAATGAATTTCTGGGATATAAAAATGGTACTCATGTTTCTGCATGATAGGTCTTCTTAATCTTGATCTCGGCCTACAAATGCCTTCTTATATTATGTATCTTTTCCCTATAGTATGTGTCTTTTCCAGCTTTTACTTTACCAACTTGACAACATAACATTGTGTAAAGCAACATTTGTACTATTTAGCAGTTCATTTTATGTTCTATTAATTACGTGACACAAAACAAGGCACTGAACTACATCACATTATTGCAATGTTATTGTCTTTATTGTACCATTCTGGACTCATTTCCAGCTGCCCTTGATTGGAACTTTGTTATAGGAAACCATAATTCTTATTTTCACAGTAGCTACATTATCTAATGTGTCCTTATATATCATCTTACATTTCTTTCCTTTCTTCCTGAAAAACTTTAAAATTCATCTAGAAGGCTGTTTTAGCAATGATAGAGTAATTTAATTCTCCATTTCCTTGGTAAAGAAAGATTGCACATGATATACTGGCCCATTTTAGCTCAGGAAAATACTGGAGCATATTCCTGCAACATATCCTTTTATCCCAATGGCTCAAGTATATATCTGAATTCCATTGATAATTAAGAAATTTAGGCATATTTGCAAGTACTGTTCTGAATAGTAACACAAATAAAAATGTTCTCAAATTTTTTGCTGACCTTAGATCATTTCTGTCCTGTTACATATGCAAAGAATGATGTTGAAAATTCCTAAAAACAGGCATTTTGAAATAAGAGAGTTATTTATATGTATACTTATTCCCATTAATAGAAGTGGGCAAAGATGTTTTGCCTTTCAAGTCTGCACCAAGTTTTAAGCAGAACAACTCTGCAGGGACTGAATGAATTGGTAAACACATCTTCTTTCATTTTAATCCCATGCTGACTCCAAGAGCTGCGCCACAGAACTTCAGAAAAAGCAACCAAAATAACTACATTAGTAAATTCTTGTTATAGATGATGCTTGTCAAAATATAGCTTCTAGTTTAAAGACTTCTCCAGCTGTCCTGTTTTTTCCTGCCTAAACAACTAACATTTAATTATTAATTAGATTATTAATTAGATTATTAATAAAATAGGTTGCATAATTTAGATACAAAATGTATTGTTTCTAATGACAATGGAAAATCTGAACCACCAATTTAGATGAAGTTGATGATAATGATAAAATAATATAGTAGTAAAAACAACTCCAGTTTGGCTAATAAGAAAATAATTTATTAAAGTAGGAAGATTTACAAGCAATTATATTATAAACTCCACCTGGTTTTCCACTTAAGAAACGAATTACGAAATATTAAGAAATCTGTAATTGGAACTGCAAAAGATGAAATGGCTTATTTAGTTAACTAGTCCATATGGTTGTTCAGGGTGACAACAGCTATCTTAAGAAGAAACACAACCCAGTTTTATATATAGCTGACTAAATTTTACATTTCTGGTATAAGCACAATTTTTCATTCATTTCAGAGTTCTTCAAGATAAGACCTGTGTTATGGTACTAGTCTGCAAAGAATGTAAACATATTCTTTTTCTGTAAAACAGGTTAGCAAAATCAGCAATCACAAAAGCTGGTTATAAGCCCACAGTTCAAGGATGCATCTGTATTTGTATTTAGTTTGGCTCAGGAGTGCATTTTGAAGCTAGTCCACCTTTATCAGTTTGGTTTGCATAGCAGACAAGTCCTGGCACACAAACAGAATGTAAATGAAGTGAAACCAGAAGGTATACACCAAGACTGTATACACAGTGCACTGTGGTCATTAGGACCTAACTAGAATTAATCTGAAGTAAAACCCCTGAAACACAGGCAACATAGGCACTGGTTACTCAGTACTGACTGCTTCATGCTGCAGTAACCCCCCCATTATGATACCTTATTTGCCACTTAAGATACAGCCTAAGGGGTCTTTAAAGATAATCCCTCTGAGCAAAGTCCTGACAAACACTGAGGATGTCTACGGTTGCACTGTAGAAATCACTGGTTAATGTCTGTTTTATCATATACCATCGCGAGATTGACAACTTCTTAGTAGAAAAGTCCCTAATACCTATGCTGAATGAAGTGAATTTTCCAATCTTCCTCTATACTGAATCTGGAACATCCAAAGGTATCTGGATATAGTCTCTTTCTCCCACTTTCCAGGGAGACCAAGTCATGCTATGAATCCACAGAAATGAGTTCCTGAGGGATGACTGTGTGTATCAATTTCTAACATGGAACCTGCTCTGAAGTAAAAGTCCAGGAATCTTGCCCAGTGTGGGGAGGGTTACAACACAACAAAAAAAGTGAGTTTGCCGTACAGAAGAGTAGTAGTGCCTACCTCAGTGATTCAAATCTTCAACATATAC
The DNA here is from genome assembly GCF_000737465.1 of Haliaeetus leucocephalus. Taxonomy (NCBI): domain Eukaryota; kingdom Metazoa; phylum Chordata; class Aves; order Accipitriformes; family Accipitridae; genus Haliaeetus; species Haliaeetus leucocephalus. Next base: position 3,955,837 of record NW_010973158.1, on the reverse strand, counting down.
AAACATATCTGTACAGTTAATGCACGACTGTGGGACACATATCAGTTGTAAACAGAGATGAAAATTGTCATTCTCAATCTTGCATCTAGCAATTTTTCTTAATTTTCTCTCTATTTCCTAGTGTGAAGCACAATACACTAGTGTTTTGCATGAATGTTTAAGCAGCTGTCGTGGTTTAACCCCAGCCAGCAACTAAGCACAACGCAGCCCCTCCCTCACTTCCCCCCAAACCCAGTGGGATGGGGGAGAGAATCAGAAAAAAAGTAAAACTCACGGGTTGAGATAAAGATAGTTTAATAGGACAGAAAGGAAGAAAATAGTGGTGATGATGATGATGATGATAATAATAATAATAATAATAATAATAGTAAAAAAGGATTGGAATATACAGAACAAGTGATGCACAATGCAATTGCTTACCACTCACCGACCGATGTCCAGTTAGTCCCCAAGCAGCGATCCGCCCCCCCCAGCCAACTGCCCCCAGTTTACATACTAAATATGACATCACATAGTATGGAATATTCCTTTGGCCAGTTTGGGTCAGCTATTCTGGCTGTGTCCCCTCCCAACTTCTTGTGCCCCTCCAGCCTTCTTGCTGGCTGGGCATGAGAGGCTGAAAAATCCTTGACTTAGCATAAACATTACTTAGCAACAACTGAAAACATCAGTGTTATCAACATTCTTCTCATACTAAATCCAAAACATAACACTATACCAGATACAAGAAAGAAAATTAACTTTATCCCAGCTGAAACCAGGACAGCAGCTCATGCACCTACGTATAGTGCAGAGAATGATTCATCAGAATTACTGAAATGTAAAGGCTCCTGCTTTATGGTATGCTGTTTCAGCTTTCACTCAGGCCTGCAGGTATTGCAGTTAGTGAAGACCACAGAATTTCATCATTATACAAGATTTCTGTGTACCACTTGGGTCACAATGTATTTAAAGATATCATTGTATCTATGCTTTAGATCACAAATACTGATATAAATGATAAAATTTCATAAATTTAACAATTTCCAGCCATCCAAGAATATTAAAGTGGTTTATAACATCTGTTAACTCAAATGTATAATTTAACCTTGAAAATTAGACATTAGTAGCCTTGAATGTTACACAGTGATACTCTATTTTCTTTAAAAATAGCCCTTGATATAGTTTGCTAGAACATGTCACTAGAGGTCAGAATATTGATTTCTGCAAATTCCAGCTAATCCTGAGTGCCATATTTTTCCACTGAACACCATACAACCACTAGGTAAATAGCTTGTATTTTGTCACAGGTATGTTCCTTAAAAATTTTCTTTGCATACAAACTTCAAGAACTTTGGAGAAAAGACCACAGAAACTCATTGTATATTTATTGATTTGCTGCTATAAATCTTGAGGCAGGTCTGCAATTTATTTTTTAAAATGGCAGCATTCAAGGTAATTCGTCTGACATAGATTTGCAGTAAAGTGAGAGTAATGTGCCAACAGCATCTGTAGTTGAAAACACTGCAATTAAATCATCTATAGGTTTTCTTACTTGAGTTCTAAACACCCAAAAGTTTCACAGAATTGCTAGGTTTGCGCTGACCTAAAGCAGCGCCTGTCAGAGAAGAGGACAAGAGTATACTTTTCAATGTATTCTTACAGATCTCATCTAAAATCCAGAGAACACAGCAGAAACATTTCATTACACATAATAGCAATTCCTGACAAGTTAAAAATGTCAAGACATTAAACAATTTCATGTGTACTCACTGGACATGTGAATTCACAGAAGGGCACAATGCAAACTCTCACCAAACTATGTACTTCTTCATAAATGGTACTTACCTACAAAGCAAAAAAACAGAAAAAAGCCTTAAAAATCTATACAGACACACATGTATGTTTTAGCATCCTAAAAGATGTCAGAGCATCACAGTATTGTATTAACTTCTGCAAAAGGTTGCAGTCAAAACATATTCCTAGATTTACAACTTATACATCATTGGCTACGTATAGGATACAAGGATTCTCATATCAGATTTACTTTGCATTTTTCCTTCTTAATTTTGGAAAATCACCACTTTTAAGGTCTAAAAAGACTTGCAAAGTTTTGCTACCTGCCCTACATTCCAATTTTAAGAATCAGTTAGAATACAAAAACATGTTAAAAATGTACAAGGTTTTAGCTACAAAATTAAATAGTACAATAATAACAGCTGTAAGAAGAAGAATTAGCATATTCCTAAGTAGGCTATTGAAAAGATTAAAAGTTTACTTTTTTTATATGGCTTTATGCTTTAGTTTCAGATAATGCTACTCTACAATTCAAACTATTTCTAATATCAGAGCTCCAAAAATTGTTCCAATATTATAAATATTTAGCACTAAATAACATTGTTTATTCATAGGTCTGACTCTTCAATCACATGTGTTGCCTACCTTTGATAGTGTAAAAAAACCCAACATGGCACATAATTGACTTGGCCAACTTCACAAAAATCAGTCAATAATCAGATTGAAATAATACTTTAGTCCTCAAATACCCAGTCATGTGATATATAATGGAGAGTGGATGAACATGCTTAATCTTGCCCTTTAGAGTCATTTCATACCATTAAATTATGAGGCATTCTCTTGCTTTCTGTTCTTTCAAAGGGAGAAAAATAAATTAAAAAATACAGGAGAAATTTCTTAAATGATATGAATTTCAAAGCTGTGAATTTCTTGCCTGTGCTTAGGCAAAGGTCACCAGGATGCAATTGTATTCTACAGTTGTGTAAAATAGGCTCTAAAACACTGTATGCATGTGCATACAATGAAAAACAAACCCAACCAACCACAAATCCCAAAATCAAGCTTTATGCCCAAGTACTGGCATTACTGCATAGGGTTGGTCCTACTTTGCTACAGCTGTTCTAAATTATTTTGTGTTGCTGCATGCAAATGTTTCCATACCTATGTGTCTGCAGGCTATAATAAAATAATTTGTTTCCAGTACTCCACAGCAACGAAGACTCCCGAGCATTTGTTAGCTACAGAAAGGTTTCAGTTTCTGTTCAAACTAGAGAAAAGAATGTGATTTGATATGAAAGGTCTGTTATGACACTGGCAAATGTAAGACTGTTTAATTTGTTTCACATCCTGTTTTATTGGTTGTGAGCTACTTCTGCACAGCAAAACACAGTGTCAAGGCCTACATTAAACTGAGCTATATTACACATTTATGAATTAGCAGTGAAGCTGCCGCACTGGGTGTTGTAATGCTGTGCCCAGTAACCTGGTTACAGTAGTAATTGACTTTGCTTTTTCCTTTTCCTTATCTAGGCTCTATAACACAAATGCTCCATTTTCGCCAACCTAGGAATTTTGTGGTTCAAGCAAACATGCCCGTCTGCTCATGATGTGCATGACAAAGCTGGAAAGATGTGTGTATATTTTTAGAAAAACCTCTTTGCTTTACTGACTCTCCTCATCACAGTCATGTTATATAGCCAGAACAACAGCCAGAAAGCCATCAGACAAAGGTGACTTTTAATAAAGCAAAGATGTTATCCCAAACTCAAACTCAGAACAACAGACACATATATCTTAGACCATCCAAAACGGTAGATGTTCTTGCTCCATACAGTCTCTTTTTATTGTAATCATTGTGATAGCATACACTTGAATTGGAAAGGTACTGGAGGTATTTCCTCAAGGCTGACAGACATTGAGTTCAGGAAGGCTTGGAAAAGGCATTGTAATTAATGAATTTCCATTTCAGCCATTGAAAAACTGTTAGCCATTGAAAAGCTCTTCCAAACAAAATCCTTAAAGACAACAAATGGAAGCTGCAAGACTTGCAGTTGCCTTCAAAACATCCTTACTCCAGGTATTAAACATTGGGGGGGAAAAAAAAACAAACAACCCACACACTATAAATTGTCACAAATGCCTTTATTTTTCTAAATACATGCAAATTTCTATCATTCCTCATGAAAGAAAGATCAAGTTGAAATTCCTAATCTGTCTATTCCATTTACATGAATTTTTGATCTCTTGGTATTAGTTTTTGAAAATTATTTACATCAAGCTGAAGAACAATGAAATGGAGGTTACGTAGAGCATGACATGCTCTAATAAAAATAATCCCATAGCGATCAGGGATTCCTGGGAAGACTGATCTTGCCAACTTCTTCAACATTTTCCAACATATCAAGCCCCATATGTAAGTCTTAGCAGGCTGACAGGTGTGCTTGCTGCATGTATCTGTGGAAAGTTCCACCTATATCATGGAAAGCTCATCTGCAGAGACCTCGAGACAATCTAATTGCTCATGAAGATCAACCATATTACATCAGTACTTTTTACTGTCCTGCCTGAAGTCTGAAAGCTAGCTCACAGTCAAATTACATTAAATGCTCAGTACTGATTACTGAATATATCCACAGATAACAAAAGTAATTATGATTTTTTAATACCAAAAAAAGAAAAAGGAAAAAAAAAACCCAAAGAAAATAATTTCCCCTCCATCCCAGTTCTCAGAAAAATGGAAATAATATTGGACACTCCAGTCAGGTGCTTGTCAGTCTTGAAATACCCTAATCCAATCAACTCTGCACAGAATTCTACATGAGTATGAAATCACATATCTACCTGACAGTACTCATAGGCTTAGTAGCACTGAAACCTTATCATTGCTAATTTAAGTATAAAACAATGGCAATTTTTAATACTATATAGTTCCAGGATTTTTTGTTGGGTTTAGTTGATCTGTGAGTTCAATTTACTGCAACTGAAATAGCTTAAGAGTGTGTCTCAGTAAGCAATGGCCATTCTACCTACACAACTGTGCCAAGAAAATTTACTTCCAGGCTGCAGGTCTTCTGTCATTCCACTTTTGTATCATTCTAGAGAACAGAGCAGCAAGTATGCTTAAGCGTGCTATGGGTTTATGGCAGTATTAACGTTTTCAAAGATTTTTAAATATGAATTTTTGAGGAAAGGGGTGCTTTTTCCACTGTATGTTATATAGTATTGAGTTAACTAAGCATTTAAAATGATTAATAATTCAAAGCTGCAAGTAAAGTTTCCTTGTGGCTGATAGGACAGGAAATATTAGACTATTATCCTCCTTTCACACCAGCCAAGTCTTGTGTTCTTGGTTGTTACCCAATCAAGTGTGGTTTTCTTTGTGGCTGCTCTGTTTTTTTTCCCCTTAAACACGAATCTTAACTTTTCTAATTTCTCAAAAACCCAAGAACGTTTGCATTTTTCCTATTAGGAAACAACATTAACAATAACCCCAAAATTAATTTGGAACACTAGAACTCTGTAAGGATTATTAGAAATGAAACTAGTTTAGCCAAAAGATTCATGTTCAGTTCATGGCATTGAAAGGACTTCAAAATTCTTTGCAAACTGCAGTTACTGATTAATTTAGGTGTATTAGGATGACAGAAATCATAAAGAAATTAACCAGAAAGCACAAACTCACGTTTTCTGTATCAACTTGTGCAAGGTGGGGTTTTTTTAATTTTAGCTTTGAAAACACTATAATTAATGCTTAAACATAAGAAAAACAGATCTTTACAAAGTGTACTGAGGTTTACAACATCAGGAGACATGAATGTGAAAGTCTGCCAAGAAAATGACAACTTAACTGTGCAATGTATCAGAAATTATGCAACAAAGAAAGAATTATGAGTTTAGTCTATATAAAGGACTAATTCTACTTCATTAAACAGGCTGTTTGCTTTCTTATGAATTATTAAAATTGGAAAATATGCTATAAAAATAATGTAAATACTCAGCTGGAAAATTATACATTCAAGGAGTTATTTCCTCTCAGATTACTTTATCAAGGGCTTTATAGATATTATTTATTTATTTTCCCCCTTATTTCTAAAATAAGGACTTCCAACTAGCCTGAGGCTGCCTGCCTGCCTGCCTACTGAATTTGCAGTAAAATAAATAGGAGCTGAGAAACCATTACATGTCCACAGTCACAACCCTGCTGTCACACATGCATTACATATCCTCTTTTAAACATTAGAATCTCATGTGCAGGATGGTATCTCTCGCTGTCCATTTAGTTCTCTGTGTATGCAACTACGTGAAGCAAATGAGGAGGGAATAGTTGCTGAATATTGTTGATACAAAACCATGGGGTTTTCTATGTAAGCATAGCGCTTGTACATTATGTCTGATGACATGCATTCAAGTTGTTAGCATTCTAACACAAAACTTTCTGTTGCCATTTTCTCCTTCTGCTGGAACCACAGGCAATGGTATCCATCATTTTGCATTCTTAAAAGCAACAGAAATTAACTACGTCAAATACTATCACAGAAGATACATTAATCAAAACAGAAGCGCAGAACAGATAGGCATTTCTGAAAGTCCAAAGGAGATCCTCTGCCACTGGTGGTGGTGATCTTTTCTTGCCCAAACCAAATCTTGTGTCTTAAAGAGGGGGAAAAAGAATACACCAACTGAACCAAAACATTTTTCTTATTATTTATGTATGACATTCATCACGAAATGAAAAATAATCATCCCCCAACAATTACTTTGAGCTGTGCAAAGTCACCTGAGCAGGAGAGGATTCTCCTCTACAAAGTCTAATAACAAGACAATACAGAATTTAGATCTCCTTAATCTCAATGCTATTCCATAACTGCAGATATATTCCATACGTCTGTTATCTATTAGATGGTCAAAACCAGTTTCTCAGAAGTTCTCTTACAACAGGAAGTTTCCTTATTTCAGTTTTAGCATTTCTGTATGAGACTACTTTTAAGTGTACTCAAGACAACATGTAGTTAAATGAATATCGTAAATTAGCAAGGCATATATTACAGAAGAAAGATTACTTTAATCAAAATAATGGAGTAAAATATATATACAGTAATGGATTTGTTTCAAGTCTTTGTTCTGCTAATAATAGGCACTAATTACCTTATGCAAAGAAATCCAAGTCGCAGTTAAACTTCCTTTAAAAGTTGTAATTATAATCTACATTGTTTCATGACTCACTTTCTATAACATAGTGCTGGAATACTGTTGCTCAGTGAAACTGAAATTACCTCTGTAAAGTATTTTCTTACCTTTCTGCACCAGTGGTCATAGTAAGCCACATGAGACTGCTTCATAGGTAAATCAGCTTGGGGAGGTAGGACCTCCGAGGCAAGCTCAGGTAACTGGGCTCAACCCAAAAGCTGAGGAGTTTCTCATGCTTACCTACCTACTTCTTTCAGGTAATTGTGAAAAAGCAACTGACGACTTTTTCTCTCTTTTGTCAATTTTACTGAGTCATTGTTTTATGCTGTTGGTAACAATACATTCTATTACTATTACTAATGCATTGTATCACTACCACCACCAAACCCCAAACATTCCACAACCTGACATCCTTTATGGATAAACTGTTTTAAAACATCTCAAAAGTCACTAATCTTGTCTTTTACATCCCCAAAGTAATTTGCAGAGAATGTATTTATCTGCGTAACAGTGTCTGATCCCCTTGCAATGCCTGTTTCAGTTGCCTGTTGTAACTTCTTTCAAGATAGGTTTGTAAACCTCCATGCTGTGGTCTTATTTTCATTGCACTGTTGCCAAAATGACAAATTGAGCTTTGGTCTACACATCCATCCACAATCACAGAACCCTAGGCTACGTTTTAGGATGCTATAATTCAAAGTATCTGGCATGCCAGGATATATAAATTAAAGTTCTAGTTTTGCTGGGGCTCAGGCCAGTAAAGCAGAGGTGGAGTGGTTACTAAAAACCTCCTGAAAAACAGACAAGTCTCCCTGGGGTAACAAGTGTTTACAAGTTTATTGCTCTGAGTCTTTTGCTCACATGCTCATTTTTACCATGCAGTAGATGTGAAACAATGCAATATAGCTTTTTTTTCTTAGTGAAAGTAAGTTCTCATATCAACCAAGGCACTGCATTCAGGGTGGGTGATGATTTTTTAAACACATCACAATACCTGGGCTTGCTCAACAAAATCACACTTTCACCAAGGATCTTACTTCTATGATACTTTTGATTTAAAAAAAACAACCAATCCAAAAAAACCAAAAAAACAAATCCCAAAACATTTTTTTTCCCCAGGAAGCTCTTTCTTTCCTTCTGCTTTACTGACCTGGTCCTCTGCCACCACACTCTCAATGAGAGCTGGAACATAACTCAGGAAGACTTCAGGTCTGCTACGCAAAACACAACAAGAATCACTGCAACCCTCTTGTCTTCCTTCAGCCCTCACTAGAATTTCCCATTCTTGCTTCTTTCTTACTTAGGACTTGGCAAACCTACAAAACGGCTGCAAATCTGCTCTGTTCAATTGCATTTCTCAGCACATTAAGAAGGAGAGAGTGAGGCTAATCCCTATCATATTCTTCTTCCTAAAACTGGAGTAGGGAGTCCGTGCAAGCAGATACTCTCAGAGGGGGCCGGGGGAGCAGTGGTAGAGTAGGGCCAAGTAACACCAAACACAGACCAACTTCCAAAGAGCTGCACAAAGCACAGCCCAACACTGGTATCACAGATGCTGGTTTTGTTGCTGAATACTGCTGTATAACTTTATATTGTGTAAATATCCTTAAAAGGGACATTACAATACCGGAACATGGGGCATCAATGACAAACATATGGAAAGCAAGGGATATGCTGCAAATTCATACAGTAGTTTACTTCACTATAACATGAGCTGAAGTCCTAATAGCTCATCAATTGTTAATTACGACATTCTGGTCTGCTAATAAATTTTTCATGTGTAGCCCTTTTTTCAGGATCTCTCAGTCCAGAATATCCTTCTTGATGTAATCAATATGGATTAAAGAGGGTATGCAACAGCTACTGCCATTTTATCTTGCCATTCATTAAAACTGACTTAGAGTGAACATATGCTTTTTATACATGTACAAAGTTACAGTTCTATGAATGCATAACTCAGCTGGATACATTTCAACCTCTGGTTTAATTTCTTCTATTTGACATATTTAGCCCATACTCTAATCCAGCTGTAGACAGTCAGATGAAGGGTCTTAATTTGCTAGATAAAATGCCAAATAGGCATAAAATAATAACAGAGAAGGTGCAACGTAACTGATAAAAATTACGTGATTTAATACTGTACATATATATGTACACAAAAAAACACCTGAAATATTTACAGATGAAAGCGAATAGAAAGTCAGTGAATTTTCATCTTCCATCCTTAAAAAACTATGCAAAATATGAAAGTGTTGTAAAGTAATAACTTAATTTCATTTTTATGCTTTTTGATTCATACTTTTTCAATAAAAGAAATATTAAAAACACATAAACAGTGATCAGAAAATATCCCTACTGGTCTCCAGTCAGCTTAAATCCTCTCTGAAATTCCTGGGAATGGTATTTTTACCTGACAGCATGACACTGCCTCCCTGCTTGCTGGTCTTTAGAATAAAAAAGCCTCTTCTTTGCCTTACACATTTCTGATGCATGTCACACACATGCTGAGCTAAAGCACTGTGGAAAACAACAGCGAATTTTACATTATTCTAAAAGAAAAGCTTTTTTAAAAAGAAAAAAAGACAGCAGTGGTCCACACTCTACATAATTCTTTCTTGAACATTCTTAATCTGACTCTGTTGAGTAACAAACAACAGACATTTAACAAAGGCAATATAATACTCCCATATCCTAAAAATCATAGTGCTCGAATTATAAATATTCTTGAAAAAATTCTGCTCTGTAATTATTTAATGACCAAAAAATTCAACCTAGGCAAGAGGGACAGCATGGTATTTTCATTTATTTTCTGCAATATCAAAATAAGGCTAGTTTTAGTAATGAAGCAAGAATAAGATATTCCCAAGCCTCTCTAAGTAGCCTTAGCAGTGTTGTATAGTTCCTCCCCACACCCTCACCTCAAACCTCTATTAAGTTCTTGGGCTTAAACACAAAGAAACTTATACAGGCACATTCAGGTTATAAATTTATCCAAGTAAAAGTGGTAAAATCAATCAAGTTACCAAAGAGCAAAATATTTAAACCAAACCTTACCGAGTTGTTTGTTTCTTGGTAAAGGTAAAGGTTTGTTAGATATCATTTAAGTTACCATGTGCGCCCTTTCTTTTCCTTTTCCTCATCTCAGTTTAGTCAATGTTTTTATAAGTAACAAAGATCGTAAGAAATTATGTTGTTTCCATTGAAAGAAACTGTGAAATCCTTTAAAAGAAGAAGAATTAGCCAGTGTTCTCTTGGGATGAGCAATGATGTTAATTCAACAGAATTTGAGGCTGATGCAATACTGTCTAGCAGGCAGATAAACAATATTCAGAATGTATGCAAATGACTTAGCCAGTTCAGGTGAGCAAGTGAGGTCTTCAGAGGGACTGTTCCTAATTACTGAAAATCATTAAAAGAAAGGGAAGAATTTCTTGCCTCTGATACTGTCAACTTCCACACTTAAGTATTGGTGAATAATTTCAGCCAAAGATGACAGCCCCAAATACATACTAACAGGTCTCAAAATATTTCTTTTCTGGTTAGGAATGCTCTAGGTTGCACTGGTTGGATACAGACATATAAACAACTCCCCAGTCACAGACACACATGGATACAACTTTGCTGGGTTGGACCATAAGTTCACCTAGCTGGATTTTTTACTTTCTGACAGAGGCCACTAACAGATGCTCATGGAAGAAGTGAAAATAATACTTCAAGAATAGAATGGCATTTTTCTCAATATTTCCTGCCAAAACACGGCAAGCTGAATTCATGGTTTAATTCGCATCATCATTGTGTCAAATAGCTCTCAACAGACTTTTATCCTAGGATTTTACCTAATAGTATCTTGAACTTATGTATACTTTGGCATCCACATAAACAAATTTACCATGCATTCTGTGAAAAAATACTTTGTTTCAAACCAGCTGCCTGATCATTTCACTGAGTGACCTTGTTCTTACATAAGAAATAGCAAGTAGCTTTTCCTTATTCACATTTCCTCTGCTGTTCACAATTGTATTTATTTTCTCATAAACCCAAGCTCTTTTCCAAATTGAAGCATCCTAGTCTACCTGATCATTCCTTGCTGTTCTCACTATTTGTTTTCTAATAGTTCTTAACAATCTGAGTATCTTTTTGGCTACTCCTTAGCACCAAGCTGATATTTTCAAAGGACTACCCACAATGATTGCTAAAACTCCATCCTCAAGGGTGCTAAGATCTGCTGTTATCTATGCATAGCTAAAATAGTTTTCCCCTTATGTATTAATTTTTATTTATTGTCAACAAACTTTCTTCAATGTGTTGCTTCCTGTCAAATCAGTAGCGCATGACAGCTTTGTATCTTTAGGAACTCTTAACAAAGTACATTATAAAAAGCTATTTTGAAATCCATGTATACAAAAAGAACTGGATCATCTTTACTCATGTTTGCTGATTCCTTAAAAAAAATCCAAACAAACAAAACCCCCACACATATAAAAACAAACAAACAAACCCACCAAAGAAACAAAACCATAAAAACTGCCCAAATCCCTCCCCCAACCTCTAACCAGTTCTGAAGCATGCTTTTCTTCTATAAAAACCCATTTCACACTTCTCTATTTTAGCATATGCACTAAAGTGTTTACTTTCATTCTAAAAGTTTCTGGAGTTCCTTCAGTACAGAAATCAGACATGCTTGCTTACAATTCTCTGGATTCTCCTCCATCTCTCTCCACAAACAGTTCTTTTAAAAATCTGGCATCATGTTTGCCATCATCTGATTTTTTGGTAATAACATTCATCTCACTGATAGATGTAAGTAATAGCTTTACAAGTTTGGTATTGAGTTATTTTAGAAATCTTGAGTGAATAACATCTGGACCTCGAAACTTAGTACTTCTACCTTAATTTTTTATTTTTTAATTTTTTTAGAGTAGGCATTGGTCTCTGCTTGAAGCAAGCCTTGAAGTCAACACTTTTAAACAAAAGTTCTAGTACAAGACATAGCCTAAGTTATTTTTTAGTGAACTGTGATAGAAAAAAGATTGTTTTGTTTTTCTGCTTTTGCTTTGACTTCTTTGAATACTCTTCTTATCTCTCAATCATTTATCAGCTTATGTACCAAATGTTACACATACTAACATGGAGTTCTTTCCAAAATAAATTATGAAGTGGGCTAGAAAGAGCCCATTATCTATCTACCTATGCAAAACCACAAAACCTGAAACAAGCTCTGACAAAATGGATGTATGTTACTGGCTTTTAGGTGTTATACTTTATTCCAACAGGTAATGTATGATAGAATTTACACAACTACAGAAATGCTAATACTGGCCTTTAATACTGTGAATTAGGCTCGATCAAATACAAAGCATGATACAGTTAATTTTGGCTATTTAGAGAGGCATGCAGGGATCTATAATGCCTTACACCAGCAGTGTATTCTTTTCCACTGACTTCACTGGACTGAAAAATAACACTTGTGAAAAAATATTCTTTTTGTCCAGACATGAAAATATTCCAAAGAAGCTTTGACTAAAAAAATAAAACTTAGAAACTATGCATTATCAAACAACATTAGCCTCTATTCTACAGCTGTTTAAACAGAAAGAGCTAGTCTTTGACAAATAGTTTGATCAATAACACAAACTTTGGTTTTACCCTTTGTATTACCAACATATTAGTTTTTTTCTTTTATTTTTAGGATACTTGACACAAAAAATAGCTAATTTTCATCAAATTGTATAAGATTCACTTGTCTTTCATTAAGACTATTAATTCTACTATTTTTTAATAAATATTTTAAATTATAAATATTGCAAATATTTAACAGTCCAAGACACACAATACTTCATGCTTTAGCAAATAGCATGATATACCAAAGTTTGCCAGGCATGAAATGTATGAATTACTCAGACAGGATATTAAAAATTGCCATTTTGAATGTTGGGGTTAGCTCTATTTTTCACTGAAAGCATGCTGCTGATTAATAGAACGGAAATAGCCCTATGTTACTGAAAATTTCTCTCTTAATTGTTCTGCAGTATTGTATTATACTGAAATGTAGTAGTACTAATCACACTTTAGAAAAAATACACAGCTAATGGGTTTACCAATGTTTGCTTCCTAAGTTGTGTTCTGCTCAGTGCATATTCAGTTCTGATGTACCAAACACTACAGCAGGGGAGAGAGCTGGGGCTAGTTGCAAATGAATAAGGCCATTTCACTTCAGTTTCCAGGCAACACAGAAATGTGTAATGACTGCGCAGCATGCTGGTCATTGTTCCAAAAGGTGCTACAACTCATAATTATCGTGGGTTTTAATTTTAAGCATTTCTGTTTCTTCCATCTCATGTATTCCAAGCCATGTCTTTTTTTTTTTTTTTTTCCCTCCCTCTCCTTCTTTCCTAGTCATCATGTGTGGAGGACATTTTTGTTCTAAAATATTGTCTGTCTGTATAATCAGCGTAGCCACTCCTTGGAGAAAGTCCTTTGGTAAATGTCTATTACTAAAATGATATAGAAGTCAAATGATAACTGCGCAACTTTGCAGTTGAGGAACTTGTCCCTCATTTGATCCAGATAGATCAGAGAATGGAAAGAAGGTAGGATTCTGACAGACGGCATCCAGCAGCCTGAGCGCTGACTGTTTCACAGAAGATTTAATTTAACAGGGCTTACTTAAATTATATTGAACAGTAGTAGGAATACTCATCCTGAGTTAAAGTAGTCTAATGTTATTTGGTGAAACCTACCTCCAAAATAAATAAATAATTTTAAAAATCCTTCAAACTATTTAAGTTATAAAATGAGAATTTAAACAAAAGTAATGACTTTATTAGTGATCAGTTAAAATTAATCATAGTAATTTTGATTTACTTTCTGGAGGGTTCCTGTTCACTCTTGTAACCATCATAAAATCTCCATCACTAGCAACCAGAATTTTTAAAATCTTTAACAAATCTTTACTGTGGCAGATCTCCTGCAAATGTATCTGTAACTGTGTTGCTATTAAAAATAGTAGAATATTTACTTCTACCCAATCGCAATAGGTTTTGAGTCACTGCATATGTGAAATGTGTATTTATGTAGTGACATACCTTTATGTCACTTTCACACAACACTACATAAATACATGAATGTATTAATGTACAAAATGCTGTTAAAAGAGAACAAGCAAAGCTCCTACTTCCTTTCCCTAATTAAATATACAGTTATATGATAACAGTGATTGTATCAAGACAATTTATTCCTCAAGCACGTGTAATTCTGAGCTCAGCCCGTGGCAGGAGGCTTGCTCAGAGCCATGGACATGGTAACACACCCTCCGGGCAGCAACACTCTGCTGCAAAGTGATCTCTAACCTGAGCAAACTCAACAGCCAACAGACTTCTGCTGACAGCACACCACCCACACCCTTATCCTACATGTTCAGACCTGGTCTTTCTCTGGCATCCTTAGTCTCTAACTACCAAAATTTGCATTGCCCCAGTTTGAATTCTTCATTAAGAAATACTTCTTTGCCACCATACAAATACTCCTACTTTGCAGTGGAAGAAAAATATTTTGTGCTTCTAATGCCAGTATAAAAACTATTAGAATAAGAACCTTTTCTTTTACTTTCTTCCCCACTTGCTGTTTTTTTCAGAGCTGTAGAAACAGAATAATTTCTTTACACAATTTCAGTGAGTGCTCTGCACAAAATTCAGGGGTCTTACAGGCCTACAGGTGCAGAAGTAGCACACATGAAGGTCTCAGGAAAGTTATAAAACTTAACAATATCCAAGTGGTATCAGACTGCAAAGAAACTGTTTACTTTGCCACATTGGTCTTAACCCCTATCTACAGAATGACTCACCACTCATATGCTAGACATCTCATTGAAAGCAATGCCATCAGTGACAACTGTGGACTAATTGCCACAGTTGTGAGTATGGAAAAATATATAAACAAGAAGCAGAATGTAAAATTAATATTAATTAAAACCCCAAGAGAATATATAAGGATATATAAACTTTAAATTTCCAAATTTAAATTCTTTAATATTTAATTTATACATCTATTTTCTGAAGGTGATTTTGGGGTTCAGATCTTCAGTTTAGCAGACAAAATAGAACATTGTCCCTTACAAATCCAAAACTTCACCATAGCCCTTCCAGTTGAGTCACTGATAGAACTGATAGAATCATAATAGAAATATCCCAAGATCAGCCAAGATTTCTTTGCTGGAAAGGATCTTCTTTTTTTTTGATCCCAGAGGGCTTAGATTATTTTTAAGCAAGAGAAATTAAATTTAAAATGGAATATTTAAATTGGTTTGCTCAACAACAAGCTGAACATCTGGCAAATACAATCCCACAAATGCTCACAAATGTGTAATTTCTGCAATGATATCTGTTAGACAGCTGCCAATATTTTCTAGATGGGTTAATGTGCTTAGTCAGGTGTTATGTGGCTCCAGCAACCCAACATCAGAAAGTTCATTCATCTCCCTGTCAATCCCTCTTAATACATGTATGGAAGGCCAATAGAGTACAGCTAAACCTGCAGAAGAGTGATGAAGGAGACATCATAAAACAACATAAGACTTTTTTTTGCATTTAAAAAAACAAACAACAACAAAAACAATGAAAAAAACAACAAAAACGAATGCACACCAAAAAAAACCCCAGCCTGCACTCAGAAATTGTTTACAGGAAAGGACATTAAGAGTGTAAGACAGTTCCTCAAATGTTAAGAAATGCCAGAATTGTTTGTCCAAGCAGCCATAATTTGCCCTCTGTGTATGGCACACATTATGATAGAGGTGTTCTTCAACAATGATCACAACCATCTTTTCCATGAGACCAGTACTTCTTTGGGTGAGCAAAACAGATTTATTTTACAGACAGAAAAAGAGGCAAAGATCTGTTGCCCCTCAATTTTTGCAGACATTGGAAGCTGTAATGAGCGAAGAGTTTTTAAGAAACACT
Source organism: Haliaeetus leucocephalus (assembly GCF_000737465.1). NCBI lineage: Eukaryota > Metazoa > Chordata > Aves > Accipitriformes > Accipitridae > Haliaeetus > Haliaeetus leucocephalus. The sequence goes on along the minus strand of NW_010973158.1, from coordinate 3,939,917 downwards.
ACTCTGTAAAACCATGTTTGGCCTTTTCTCCACCCTAGAGGATGTCCACACCGTTTTGAAAGCAGGTACTCTTTTGCATTGCCTGCTCTTTCTGTGAATCAGACACAGCTGTGCTTTGAACTGCATAGTCAAGGTTAGTATGGCATAGCCCTGAACTAGTAAGTCTGATGACAAGCAAGATAAATGAGTTCAGATGTACGTGTCATACTCAACTACATTAATGTTCCAGATTTTTGCTACAGATCAGTGAGTAGTCTTACAATTACAAGGAAAAAGCCCCTAAAGCTTGTATTGGTTTGGTTTCTGCTACAGTTAAGAAGTTCAAAACCAGGACAATGTTTTCTTAGATCCCTACAGTACCTATAATGTTGACAATACAAGAAACTATAAATGGATATTTAATATTTAGAAGATGAAAAGTGAACATTCTTTTAATCTGGAAGAAATAATAGCACTTCATACTTGGAAAGCATTGGAAAAGTATTAACAAAACATTCCTGAGGTAAATGTTATGATGTTTTATTTCAAATATGTAGAATTTAGGACAGTAGAGTATAAACAAGTCTGTTGAATCTGAAGAATGGGAACTGATGGCAGAGCTAGGTTTAAAACCCCAGGATATTTTGACCCAGTCTCACACCATATCTGTAAGGCCATGCATCCCTCTACCTGAATTTGCTTACAAGACTAAGTAACCATAGCACTTATTTGCCTGTTATTATTGTAAGTGGGAGTTGGATTTTTATCTTTTATTAATATATATACCTTCTCTTTGAGCTGAGAAGCTTGTTCTCTAGAGTTACATGATTGTTGCACAGTTCAATCACACAGCAATCATGCTTTTATTTCAACAGAGCAAAATAGATGTGTAACTGCAGTTTACCTTTTTGTTTTCTGTTGTGAACTCATAGTGATATCACTATGATGCCATAGACATTGATTTAAAAGGGACACTATCATTTTTTCTACTGATTTAAGCGCTTCTCCATAGATCATGTATTTAATCAAGAAAATATTTCTCAAAAATGTACTTTACAATTCACCTTGAAAAATTTAGAGGTACCCAAAGTTCATCTCCTACTATGTTGGTCAAGTCACTGGAATTTATTTCCTCTTCAAAACCATTTAAGCAGTTGATAATTAACGATTAGATGTTATAATTTAGTACTCTATTCAAATAAATGAATGGAGCAGAAACAGGTTTTATAGAAATGCTTCCTGATCCTCACTCAAAGATTTTTACTCAGAGGAGTGAGTCACAAGCTACCAGCTTAAGCAATGTTGCATTAGTCTTTTTATAGAAGAGCTGGACTTTTCTTATTGCAGTTACAAACAAGGAAATTAATTAACCAGAAAATTCTATTTTTGTGGTAGTAATTTTATTTTTCACAATATTAAAAGTGATTTTGAACTACATCACATTTTATTCTAAACATGATGCTGATTATTTTTATTATTCATTGCATGAAAGTGCAATAAGATATAAGTACCATTATTTTAGGGGCAACAAAGCTCCTGAAAAGGTAAAACAACTTCAAATTAGTACCAAAATCCCTCAAGTAACTATGTAATCATGTAACTATGTCAGGATGAGTATGAAAGCAATTAAGAAGTTTGGTAGAGAACTACTGAGAAATTCATTTGCCACTGTTGGCAAATAGCACACAGAAGAGGGCCTTGCTAGAGAAACAGTCATTATTTCTCACTCATTAGACTGAGTGATAATAGGCAAGCAACAATGGTGTTCCTGTTCAAGTAGTCTGAAATTAGATGCTCATTTATAATACTGTACATGGCTTGCATTATAACCCACTGGTCAACATACTGAGGCATCATCACTCTTCAAGAAGACAAAAGGTGAGTCAGACAGTTTAGTGGCTTTCAGTCAGATGATTTTCATATAAGCCCCTGCACTACAATACCTGCCTTTCTCCAGCCCTTCTAAGCCTCAAATCTTAATGTTGCTGACAAGGCATTGCTACTAGCTGGTCAAGTTTTTCCCCTTACTCTCACCCATGTAACTTCATCTGCATTGAAATGCTCCAAAACCAGCTAGCCTGCTACTTCCAGGCATTCATCTCAAATTCCTTATCTAAGACTACTGTTGTTCATGAAGTCTTTACTTTATTGTCTGCGAAATGTAATATATTTAAGCAGACTACTTCTTTGCAAAAGTACTCTGTCACAGTAAAATTGGGTGCTTCCACTATAAAATTATTATATGAATGGAATTAATTAAGCAAAAGTTATTCAATATTAGTAACCTTTGCAGAATCTATATAATGAGATAAGTCTAGTCCAAAGTCTAAACTTCCTTAAAAGAATTAAATTACATTTTATATAACTACTTCATTTTACAAATGAAGACTGTATCAAAGAAAAAGTAAACTATCCATTGGTAATTACATCATCCTTCTATTGAAGTATGTTATTTCTTTCACTTTATATTAGCTAAAGTCTGGAAGAGCCCTAGTCTTTTCTGACATAGGCTTCATGAACTTTCCAATCAAGTTTTCTAAACATAAGTTCTTACATAAGCTACCATATGCCACCCTATTTGTTGATAAAGAGAGGATCACCTTTATAATATTAGGGGATTTCCATTTCACAATCATTCTTTTTTGTCTTCTGCATAACTCCGTCTATGACAACTAAAGCATCACCTCCTATTACCAAAAGGGTGGGGATGGAAACAGCAACTATTGAACAGTTCCAGCTTATAGCACAAGCTTATATCCAAAAAATATTACTAGACAACTTCTGCAGACCAAGGTCACTTCATGTTTTTACCTGCCCTTGCCTTCTCTATGTTTTTTAACAATGATGTTTCGTTGTCTGCATTCAAAAAATTGATGACATTTTTATAAGGCTTTTAAACATGAATAAATTTATTTTATTTATTTTTGACTGGTGATGATCTTTGCACTTTGAACATGCAAGTAGCACCCTGTAGCAAAGCACAACACACAAAGCATTTTTTTATTGTGCAAGTTACGTCTAGAGTGACTTTGTAATTAAATGCAGCATGTGGTCTGCAGAACTAGATAGCTCTGAAAATATACAGAGGATGAAAGACAGAGGCTTTCCTCCTTGGACTCAGCTAAGATTTTATTTTTATTTCCCCCAACATGTGAAATAATCTTCACATCAGGAAAGGAGCTACTCCTGCCCAGCGTATCAATAGCATTTGCAGCAAATGCTCCAGGGACTGAAAACGTTGTGAAAACCCTTTTCAATGCTGTCTATACAGAGTTTAGTTTAATTTACAATTTAAAAATTCTTAGTAATGAATCCCATTCCTTAACAATTCATTGGACATTAAGCTTAAACTATTTTTGTTTGACAGTTTGAAGAACTGATTTAAAAAAAAAAATTATTTTCAGTGATACATTCCCAAAGGTTCATAAGGCATGTCCTTTAAATTCATCAGCACTGAGATCAAGTTGTAGATTGTAATATACCCTCTGAAGGGAGCAGAGATCATTCATTCTCCAAGAAGCCTTATAATTAAAAAACCCCACAACTGTTACATGAAGAGCAGGACAATGAGATGGCAGATCATTTGTACCAAGGAGAAAAGGGGAGTTGGGACAACTCATCCAAAATGAATCTTGACAAAGATTCTGAAGAATTTATAATTGTGAAGACACGTTTTCAATTTTTTTTTGTGGTGTGTATTTACTTGACAGGAATACTGATAAATTGTATTCTTGGGAAGCACATTATTTTAGTGGCTGTCAGTTTACAAGCCAGATTAAGAGATTCCTGCATAGGTCACAGAGAAGGTTAGGCCATTGTCCCAGCAAAACCTGGTGAACATACAAGATTATACAAGATTATTTATGTTTTTTCTTACAGAAGAACTTCCATGCAATACAATATAGGATATGGAGGTTCTCGAAGAATGGTTGATAAGCCACTGGCCTTCCTAGGTGGAATAATGGGTATCAGACCACCATTACAAAGAGACAGCAGTGTGTACAATAGTGTTTCAAGGAGCATTTCATTAAGCACTATCAAGATCACACTGAGATCTTTAAAAACAGAAGGCTTCCAGAATGGAGCAAACCCCCACAAAACAGAAAGAAATTTTGATAATGTAAAAGGAGAAAATAGAGAATAATTTGCAGATATGGCCATTGACTATACTGTGAATTTGCTAAAGAAGAGAGGTAGCTTAAAGGAAAAGAAGTATATATTTAGAAAAGCAGTAATGGCAGAACCTGCTGTTGGATCATGAGATATATATATCTCATATATAATACAGAATAATGTAATTATAATACATGTTAATAAAATAGATTAATTATTAATTGCCACCTAGCTGAACAGAATACATGCTACTGTGATTTGTATCTCATAGCTCAGTAGAACTCCCACCTGAGCAGCCTCCCTGTGAGGTAAAACAAGGCATTCCTTACTTGCAGCAACTAGTTGAGGGACAAGTGGGTGGGAAACTCTGAAGTATTTAAAATTAAATATTTTAGGCAAAATAAGTCAGTATTTTCCAATATTTTATTAGAAAATTCCTCACAACCTCTATCCTGAAATTCATGCCTAAAAATCTTTTTTTCCTGTTGAGATGGTTTTTACATACTGAAAGATGCAGTCCAGTCTTGAACTCAGCCTGTTTCAGCCTCAGTGTTACTTTTTAAACTGCTAACAATAATCATATGATGGGATTTCATTTTTCTCATAGCCCATTTCCTCCCCACTCCCCCCCCTCCAATCAACATGCATTTTAATATTGTTTCTCTTGGCAAGCTATTATTGATGAAGGGCCAAAAGCTTGGTATTGTCACAGCTGCTTCTATACTAGTGCCACCAGTTATCACAAGCTATTGTGTGACTACAGAGGCAACGACTCCTTCTCGAATACATATACCTCATACAGTCAGCGCAGACAAATATAGTCCACCCACAAGAGAACCACACGGAAGTCTCCAGACTGCGATGATCACAATAAGTAAGAAATACTTAAGTACACAATTGTTCCTAAATAATCATTTTGTAGCTGGCATATCTAACTTAGCTCTCTCTCACATACTTCTCATTCCTTGTAAACAAGTGATACATACTTGGAGAAACACTGTTGTTTGTAAGTCTCAAATATTTCTTCTGGAGTAAATTATTTTTTATGTGGGGAAGAGAGCTTATTGTGCAGTCAGTTCTTACGACTTTTAATGAATACTTTTTGTGATCTTGCTGGATTTCTGCATTTAATTATGTGGTCTAATCTATTTCCCATGACAGCATCCATTTACACAAATCATTATTCTTCTTTTTGATTATGTAATGTGCTACATGCTACGATTGTAATTAATACATTTGGAGAATTCAATCTCTGTCATGTGAACGTGCATAATAATGAAGAGGCCCAAGAGGTAGATATTTTCAAATAATTTAGATTTTATTGCTTATGACAGCTGCATAGCAAAACTGGAAATACAATATCTAACATTTCTGATTCATCTTTCAGTGAACCTTGCCATCCCCAAAAGAAACAATATATGTTATCTGTGATTGCATATGTCTTCTATAATGCAAAATTACCTTTATGGTAATGGTCAAATAAATCAATTATTTATTTGAATATAACTGGAAAGTTCTTATAATATTAAAATGCACATTAGAAATGCCTAATTTTCCTTTAACTTATATAAGATGGGAATATATATTGTTCCAATAAGGCTGGAAAAAATCATACAAAATCTATTCAGGATAAAACTTATTTGCTGTCTTATTCTATTAGGGGTGGGGAGTGGGGGTGGTGGTGAATATATAGACAGATATTCTTAAAACACTTTGTGGAGATTCCTTCCCTAGCATGCTCCTTTTGGAGACTATTTGTCAGGCTCAGCAGAAGCAGATTTATTGCAGAAGCCCAGTAAAACATACACCCCAAAACCCCCCACACATACACAAACCTCACAGTTTACATGTTCAATTAATTCATCCACAATGACTTTTTTAAATTATCAAGGTAATGCTATCAAGAGATAATCCCAAAGACAAGTTCATGCATTAAAGAACACTATGAAAGTTCCTGGATATTCCAGCTAAAGTTAGTCTGGCCCATAAAGCTAATGTATTTAATTGTACCTCATTCATTTTCACACATTATTACACCTTAAAGTATTCCAAGCTTACCTGAACAATCCATTATCCATAAAAGTCTGTGACTACTAGTCTACAATAATCAACCTCACTGTCAGAAGCATACCAGTGGAGCACTTGTCACAATGAGATTCTAACTGATTAGTTCTATCTGTTACAATAAGAATATTTAATGGGTACTGATAAATTTGGTACACTGAAGAACACTTCTGATCACTGTCTAAGAAAAGTACAATCTAAGAGAAAAACAGGTTACAACTAAAGCATTATGACATGACTACAGGTGTTCATAAAACAATGAATGAAACAGACAATGTCCTTTTTGTCTTCCATTTCACCCTGTGCATGCATGAAATTTTACTTTTTTTGGCTATATTAATTCTGTACATGTTCTTTTTTAAAGAACTGAATGCAGAGGCTTAGTAAAAGTAAGCTGTTGAAAATAACAGGTAGAAGATCCTGAATGTTTACTAAGAGGGGAATACACAACTACCAGAGAAGAAGTTCTGTGCTAAAATGAAGTATTAGCCATGTAGTATCACGCCGTGTCTGATGAAGGAGAAAGAAGATAAGAATGCTTCCTGAATTTTGAGGGTTTAGAAAATGGAACGTCAACCCACTATACATTTATTAAATGTACTAATCTATGTAGTATAAAACAGTAGAGGTTTTACAAGATCATTCCCTAAAATTTTGTGGTGAGGCGAGATGTCAATATTACCGATATTATCTAGTGACTAAGATCAGACATTAGTTGGGCATGAGTGAAAGGACAGGTCTGGCAGTGCATCCCACCACAGCAGAGTGATCACACTCTGCTGCAGACACAGTCTAAGCATGAGTAACTTGCCCCAGCTAGAGATCAGTTCTATGACTGGCCATTTTGCCTACACCAGGACAGAAATAAGCCTTCTGCTAGCAAACATTTCACTATACTTCTGTATAAATTAGAAGCCTGCCAGTACTCTGCCCTTTGACAGAGTAAAACTTGCTGGTTCCAGTCAACAGTTGCTCCTTGTGGGACTGGTAGCTTGACAGATAGAGATGCTGAGAGCCCTCTCCCACTCTTCTTTCTCACTTAAATGTTATCTATCGCTAGAATGAACTCCTGCAAGTTTTAAGCTTGATGTTCTCCTGGGCCACCAGTGGAAAAATCATGCTTGGTACTACTTGAAACAGAAGTATAAAACCCCCAAAATTTCATTAGATATGGAAGACACATAACAAGATTAAAAAAAAAGAGTAATACCTACAAATCCCAAAGCAGATGAAGTTGCTCAAGAATGTATGAAAGGAAAAGCCAGCTAGTTGCTAGACTGTGCTAAAGAAATTGTAAGAATATTTACTCCCATAAGAAATATAGCTATTAAGAGATACAAATTACTATGAGAAATCAAACAGGAAAAGACACTTATGAAGCTTTTATAACACATTTGAAACTTTGAGATTATGTATATGGCACTATACAATATCTACGAAATCCTTACTTTAAGGCCAAGGTACAGTGGAGTCTTGAGATTCAAAATGGAGGAAAAGGCTACCATGAGAGATCAATTTCAGCTTGCATAAAACATTGAAAATGTGTCAAACTGCAGAAGAAACAGACAGGATTGCACAAGCTGGGGCAAGAACAAATAACCTGTTTTAGCAAACCACAAATAAAATAGTAATATACACATGCAAAATGAAAGTAAAGATAGCAAGTTTGCAAAATGCAATCAGAGTGATCCAACAAGAACCAACGTGGAAGACTGCTTGAGCCTAGCAGGCCTCCCAAGTTATTACAGTTAGCTAATAAAAACATTCTACAAAAACTACTGGAATTTTTTGCAAATTCTTTAAAAGAAACTTGAGGAAATCAGAGAATTTATCATGCTGGAAGGGTACAATAGTTAAAACCTTTGCAGTCATGCATGATAACTTGCAATAAGTTGCAAGTTATAGCAAGATATAATAAATTATAGTAAGATATAATAAAAATTTGTGGATGCAAAAGCACTCTTGCAAAGCAGTTTTTGCTTTTGAGGTAAACAAAAGTGTAAGCATAGGAACTCAGTTCCACTTCTGCTAAATTATTTAGAATTTCTCCTAAATTCTGTCTGAAGCAGAACACGTCATTAAAGACAATAGATCAGACAATAGTGCAGGCAAAGCACTTCAGCTATTAAACTTAGGAAGTATCAGATCTACAAGGCAAAGACATCGTCCACAAGAGAGAAAGGTTCAATGAAAATGGTTGAGATTCATTTTCTTTTGGAAGAAAATGAGAGATGCAACAGGTACTGCTATAAAAGACTGCTCTGGTACTAGCAAATCTAGCCAGCCAAATGTATTGGTTTTGTATTGTTCTTCTTTACTCAGTTATTTGTTCTTCTTTACTCAGTACAGTAAAGACTTAGAAGTTAGTCTTTGATTGTTCATTGATCTTTCTGAAGTTGTTTTGGGGTTCCTTTCTGATACCAGCAACTCCGCTCTAACATAACTTTTATCTGGGAAAATGCATCTTTGCCTCTTACTTCTTTGTGGGGAGATAAATTTTCTCCTCATCTGTCTCCCCTCCAATCTGAGCTGTGGAGAAACAGTATTATTTCTCTCTGGCAAATTAACTTGTCAGTAGCTAACACCATTGTGCAGCATCCTCAGCTTATTGCAAGCCACTCTGTAGACACTAGACAGCATCAAGTTCCCCTAGCTCATTCTTTGCCTTTGCGCCACTAACCCATGCATATGTGTGCACAGATCCCATCAAACACACACACTGTCTTTGCAAACCTGTTGCCTATTTTTACACGAGCATCTACACAAGCGTACTCCTCTTTACATAACAGTATTTCCAGAAAAGACTGGATATGTGGATTGAGTTATCTTACACATTTGTAGTATGTCACTATGACAATATTGTGAATTAAATTATTTCCTGGGAATGATTCATACATCTATGATGATATCTTTACATTATATGTGGAGAGGAACACATACTATTCTAGAAAAGGAGTAAGGTAACCCATTCTAAAAAGTCTGAAAACCAATGGAAGACAATTCTCTGTAATATGCCAGTTGTTACCTTGACTAAAACCTTAAGTAATATGTGGTCAGCTGATTTAGAAAGTGTGAATAAAACTCACATGAGAAAAAACAAAGCACTAGTAGAAGAAACTCAGATTATTTTCTTAATTGAACAGAAACACATATGCAAATGTGCAACTTATCTTCATCTTACTCAAATAATCTTGCCTTAAACTTTACATTTTACTTCAATAGTTCCAAAAGGATGTTATTGTTAATTAAATTTTATTGCATCTGTAACCTGATTAAACACTGCCTTTAATCTCATGAGTACATGCATCTAATTAAATTGGCAAATTATGTCATGATCTGGCTTCTGTTTGAAATATTCTTCCATAACACTCAGGTTTTTTTCCACAGAAGTTTTAAATACTCTGCACGACTCTTTAGAATATTTCAGCTGTTAGTATAGAGAATATGTACATAGAGTACAGAGCCTATGATTCCTATCCTTCCCTAGTGTTCTTAGCATAGTTATGATCCTACTCTGCTTTGATGGATCTTCCTTTTGAAATGCTTTTCATACATCAAATTATAATTACTTCAGTTCCCTGAAAAGCACTGAGTAGTGAAGGAGAGGAAAGCATAGACAGGCATCAAAAATCTTTGAAGAAAATATATCCTTAAAATTGGAAAAAAATTGTATTGAGAAGAAGTCTATAGTTTCAGTTTGGTATAGCGTCACTATAGTTTAGTAGCTTCAGCATAAATACACTGAACCAGGCAGTGCAGAGCCACATCAAGTTAAATATGTTGCTCTTCTGCAATCTACCTATAACTAACACTTGAAGTTTTGTTGTTTTTTGCAATTAGCGCTAAGAGTGCATGAAAAGATATTGTGCAATAAAAATAAAGACCTGAGTTTATCCGTACCCTTATGTCAGTTACATTCCTGAAACTTAAAATGGCACGCCTTACCCATATCTATCTAAACTATTTCTAAGGCATCTATCGTTTTCATATCTGAATGCCAAAGTCAATGTAAAACTATTTACTATGGGTGGGGACAAAGGTTGGCTGATTTCAGAAAGTACTCTATATAACTGAGCACATACTTGTATTCTTACAGCCAGTAATCATATTAAATGGTTAGGTTTGGGGGTGCCTGTTCTAAAAAAAAAAAAAAAAAATCTAAAGAGCAAAACCATAAACCCCTGAACATCAGAAAGTACTAAATGAACCTGAGAAGAGCTGGAGAGGGGACAGATATCAAAGGGGAACACTGACCATGGACCTTTGAATAACAAACCCACTTTATTAGAAGGAAAAAATGTCATATATCACTACTTGCTGTATCTGAAAACACACAAACAAATCACAAAGGCAGCAAATATTCTGTCCAAAGTTATATACAACAGAGAAAAAATGAGTGTTTGAACATTTTGTGTTCACTGAGAAGTATTAAGGCAGCAAATAATAAAGGCTGAAAAAAATCTAGCACAAGCCATGACTTCATCCTTCCAATGAAATAGATACAATTTAGATGCTATGCTGCGCTGACCTTACTATCCTGCTCCAAATATTTATGCTTCTTGCTTCTCCTCCCTTTCCTACAGAAAGGAATTTTTCATGGAAAATAAAGGAAAGCTGACTTCCCACATGAGTTGACTAAAGCTGTATGATTTAAAGTATCTAAACATCCTTCCACAGACCTTTGGACATGTCTCGCACACACTGGCTGTTCACACAGCTGGAGAACTGACAGTCTCCTTTCCTGTAACTGAAGGCCCTCTCTGCTCACAAATCCCAGCACGTATGATCCCACCCTAATGATCTCTCCTGCCAAACTGCACTGGGGTAATAGGCAGCTTAGAAAAGGCATACGAAGAGCCAACCAAGACAATCCAGAAACTGAGTTTGTCAAGCACATACCAGAGGACAAAGGGTCTTGCCTGTGTCCAGCTGTAATACATGCTGCCGCGTCACTACATTGACCAGATCTTAAAGCATTATGATTACTTTAACAGTAATGCAATATAATGCAGATTTCTGAGGAACTTGAATTGGTTTTGGCTAGAGTACATTTGAATTCCTGACCACAAAACTTTCAAACACTTGTTTCTCTTCAGTTGCTATGGTTGTTTCCTTTAGATTGCAGACTGACACTGTCTATAGACTGAGTGATACAGGCTAAAAGTTCAAGGTTACTTAACTAGTTTTCATTTCACAGTCATAGGCATGACTAGCTGCAACACTCTCTGAAGCTGTAAGTTATTCAGAAATTTCTCCAACAAAAGTGAAGACCCCATGCATCTCTACCACTTAAACCCCTCTATTTCAACTGACTCTAAATGCTGCATTTTTTCCACTGTAAAATCCTAAAATTAGTAGTTTTTATTTCAAGTGTTACAAAAAATTCAGAGTTACACCTAGGGAAGGAAGAAGAAGAAAAGAAAGGAGAGAAGGACTCATAAAATGTCTGAGGTTAATGGCTAGTGATGAACTCTGAGTTAAAATAAATACTAGAAAATTTTCCATTACACTCTTGTAAGCAAAATCAAGTTATATAACCACATTTCTGAACATACTGCATGGAAACCTCCTATTAAAAACAAATTAGAAAAATAACCTATTAACTTGTGCCTTCCTGAACACAACTGATACAGAGAGAACAGATTGAAATGAATGGTTCCATCAGTTTCTTAAGCACTCCCTAGTAAATGGCCCAGTTGGTGTACTATTTTCATGACAATTTTTATACAAGATGTGGTTTTCAGAAGGCACAGTGGTCCAACTTTCTAAAAAGAAGAACCATAAAGCTTTTTAAAGAGGTCTTAAAGGCTTACATACTACATCAACTCTTTTAATCACAAGTAGTTACGTGCCTTTTTCATAATATAACACTGCCCCACTGTGTAAGTGGACATCTGTGTGAATATTGCATCCTATGATTGTATACCTCATCACATAACAAAAAAAATGAAGGCATTTTGACAGTTCACAACCAGGCCATTTATGCAGTCCTTACAAGACTGAATATTCCTGCCATATGAAGAAAAATGATAACTCAATTATTCATGTGAAAGGATAATAGTCACATGATAAATAAAATGAATCTTGGTGTCAACAGTTCTACATCCCAGGCCATTACAGCGGGAGAGCTATGGGCTTTATGAAAGACAGGCTGTATGCCAGGTGACCACCAAAGCCACTCTGTTACTCCCCACCTCAGCTGGACAGACGAGAGAAAATATAACAAAAGGCTCATGGGTCAAGATAAGGACAGGGAGAGATCACTCGCCAATTACCATTGCTTTGGGTTTGTGTGGTGGGGTTTTTGGTAGCAGAGAAGGGGCTGCAGGGGTTGGTCTTGTGAGAAGCTGCTAGAAGCTTCCCTGGCTCCAAGTCAGACCTGCTTCTGGCCAAGGCCGAGCCCATCAGTGACAGTGGTAGCACCTGTGGGAGAACATATATCTAAGAAGGGGAACCTGCAGTGAGTAGTAGGATTGGAATGTGAGAGGAACACTACTGCGGATACCAAGGTCAGTGCAGAAGGAAGGGGAGGAGGAGCGGGGGAGGAGGAGATGCCCCTGCAACCCATGGTGAGATGGCAGGATGTCCCCCCCCCCCAGCCCGTGGAGGCCCCCGAAGATGGCCGTAACTCCATGGGAAAGCCCGCGCTGGAGCAGTCTGTGCCTGAAGGACTGCAGCCTGTGGAAAGGACCCACGCTGGAGCAGTTCATGGAGGACTGTCTCCTGTGGGAGGGACCCCACACTGGAGCAGGGGAAGAGTGAGGAGTCCTCCCCCTGAGGAGGAAGGAGCGGCAGAGACAACATGTGATGAACTGACCACAACCCCCATTCCCCGTCCCCCTGTGCTGCTGGCGGGGGGGAGGTAGAGAATTCAGGAGTGAAAATGAGCCAGGAAGGAGGGAGGGGGGGGGGGGGAAGGTGTTTTTACTTCTCGGTATCCTTGTTTTGATTTGATTTCATTTGTAATAAATTAATTTGATTTTGTTTTTTCCCCAAGTTGAGTCTGTCTTTTGCCCGTGACCATAATTGGTGAGTGATCCCTCCCAGTCCTCGTCTCAACCCATGAGCTTTTCTTTATATTTTCTCCTCATGTCACCGGGGCCAGGGGGAAGGAGTGAGCAACTTCATGGTGCTTTGTTACCGTCTGGGCTTAAACCATGACAACCATCATGGGCAAAACAGACTCAACTTGGGGAAATTAGTTTAATTTATTACCAATCATATCAGAGTAGGGTAATGAGAAATAAAAACCAAATCTTAAAACACCTTCTCTCCACCCTCCCTCCTTCCCAGGCTCAACTCTACTCCCAATTTTCACTACCTCCTCCCCACCAGCAGCGCAGGGGGACAGGGAATGGGGGTTGTGGTCAGTTCATCACATGTTGTCTCTGCCGCTCCTTCCTCCTCAGGCAGAGGACTCATCACTCTTCCCCTACTCCAGCGTGGGGTCCCTCCCACGGGAGACAGTCCTCCACAAACTTCTCCAGCGTGGGTCCTTCCCACAGGCTGCAGTTCATCACGAACTGCTCCAGCGTGGGTCCTTTCCACGGGCTGCAGTCCTTCAGGCACAGACTCCTCCAGCGTGGGTCCCCCACGGGGTCACAAGTCCTGCCAGGACCCTGCTCCAGCACGGGCTTCCCATGGGGTCACAGCCTCCTTCGGGCATCCACCTGCTCCGGCGTGGGGTCCTCCCTGGGCTGCAGGTGGATATCTGCTCCACCGTGGACCTCCCTGGGCTGCAGGGGGACAGCCTGCCTCACCGTGGTCTTCACCACAGGCTGCAGGGCAATCTCTGTTCTGGCACCTGGACCACCTCCTCCCCCTCCTTCCTCACCAACCTCGGTTTCTGCAGGGTTGTTTCTCTCACATATTCTCACTCCTCTCTCCAGCTGCAATTTCCATTGTGCAGCAATCTTTCTCCCTTCTTAAATATGTTATCACAGAGGTGCTATCACTGTTGCTGATTGTCTTGGCCTTGGCCAGCAGCAGGTGTGTCTTGGAGCCACCTGGCATTGGCTCTATTGGACACAGGGGAAGCTTCTATCAGCTTCTCACAAAAGCTATGCCTGTAGTCACCCCCCAGCTACCAAATCCTTTCCACTCAAACCCAATACAACCACATTGCCGGGACAATTACTCTATCTGCCACCCTCTTCTTGACTGTATCTCAACGCCATTTCAGAGCCTGGAAATCAGGGATTTAGGTACAGTCTAAATGAGTTGTCCTGTTGTACTGAATACGTGGTTGCTGTATTTGGCACCACAGAAATATGTGTAGTGTTATACATTTAGTTCTTATGCTACCTGTATACATAAACTTCTAATTATAAGAAAAACATAAGAAAATAGCAAATTTATAAAACTGGTGGTATTTTACAAAGTCAGAATGGCTTTCCAACTTATTGGTGGCTTGAATAAGATCATGTTATTAAAAATTTTAATGCCTGTGTAAACAATGGACTAAACAAGAAAGATGTATACAAGAATTCAGTGACTATTCTTAAAGTACAAAACACATTAAATCAGAAATAAAAGAAAATTAGAGCACTTATAGAGAAGGTCATAACTATGGTGGAACAAACTATACACACTAAAACCAGAATGGATCCTCCATAGTACAATATTCTGGAGTAAGCTTACAACTACCATTTTCAAAGGCACTTTTTTCCTATGAGCTGCCTAAAATGGATTATATAGGTATGGAATTAAAAGCACTATACTGCCTAGGTAGCCAAAGCATCCAGAAACCACATGTCTATCACACAGCATTTCCGTTTTCTAAATAGATAACCAAGTGAAGACTTATCAGTAACTACGGACTTGATGGGATTTGGCAACTAATAAATTTTGTAAGCACACAGTAGTGCTTCTCCTTCCCTTCATACGCCTGTAACTCTGATCACATATATTAGTGCTTAAGATTAGTGTTTTTTCTCCATCTCCACTTCTGAAATACTATTTTTCTTTGCAGGTTCTCAGGTAATCTATTGTAACTTTCTGCTTGACTCTCTACTTCTCTACTCACTGGAAAAAATGTGCTGCTAAGATGAGCCAGTCTTAAAAATCATTTAGAAATAACTATGAATTGTTTAACAACAGTATTTTGCAGGCCTAGTATTTCACATATCTGGGAAAAACCCAAACATTTCCAACATTCCACATCATGCTGAAAAAGGCACTCTACCCAAACTTAAAACTTTCTGAAGCTCTGAAGCTCTTCTGAAGGAAGTGTATTTAAACAAAATTCCACTATTTAAGACTATGCCAGCCTTTGCCCTTTCACATTGCCCAAACCTGTTTGTTCACTTCATATCTGTCCCTTTTAATACCCTTCCTTTCTCTGTCATCTTAAACTTTCTATAATAACACATACATAATCACACATGATAATTTCCTTCTGCAAACTTTCACAAATTCTTATTTAATTTCATCTTACAATGTAAAACAGCTCTGCCTGAATTATTTTTTTATCCTGAATGTTCTTATGTATGGCTGTTTTATAAATTATTTAATGCAGACCAGCAGTTAGAGATCCTTAATGTTGTTGGGATTTATGCATAACTGTTAAAGGGACATGAAATACCCATCGTTTTCTCTGTAATTTCTGCAATTTTTGACCAGGTACAGTGGTTTCAAAACAAATATTCTTCAGGTATAAAGGCACAGTTGTTTTTCCTCATCCTTTTCAAGGGTAAAAACATTATTTTATAAAAAGAGTATTTTAGCTACATGAATACATACATAAAGATTTAGGGAAACTTGTATACAATGTGCAATGCACATACCAGTCACATAGCTATGGTGTAAACCTAATTTCAGACAAATGAAGATAAACTTGAATAGCATATTCATTTGCTGCTCAGAATGCATGACTAAATTTGTTTGGATATATTTCATTGCCTTCCTTTCTTCATATGACATTTTTATTTGAAAAATAATGGGGGAAAAAATCTCACAAGAAAGAACACATCAAGATCTCAGGACCATCAAGGCAAACAGGAGTGTATTATTGAGTTACAATAATCTCGTATGTAACATTTTAAAAAAAGAATAAATTAAGTAATTAAATTATGCTGCTGTTTTACAGAAGATGGATGCAACAAAATGAATGTCTTTTATAGATTTCATCACAAACACATGTCTAAGAAATGATCAAGTTACCAAAAAAGTAGTCCTAGTGAATCATTTAACAAGGGGTTCCCTTGCCATCTTTCCTCTGTTTATTCTAGCAACTGCTTTAATAAAAATCACTGTTTCATATACAATATCTATTACCACCACTCTTCTGTATCATGTCCTTCTTAATTTGAGCACTGTTAAAAGATAAACAAACTTATGCTATCCTGCTTAGGGGCAGGGGGGTGTCATAAATTACCAATAAATAAATAAACTAATAAACAAAATATTTAAAATATACATTAAAGAAAAAAATTGCCTACTCACTCTGACCTGAACGGCACAGAATGAGATAAGTACTTTTCCTTCCTAAGACTCCAGTTTGTATTTCTGGGGGAGGAGAAGAAAGGAATTATTACCTAAGAAATCATAGGAAATAAAGTAGCTTTTGTGCAAGCAACTATATGTTTTCTTGCTTTAGATAAATTACTATTTTAAACTTCAGGTCTGAAATTAACTTAAGTCACAAATTAGAACTGTCTCTTTCAACCAGAGGGTTTCATGCAGGGATCAAACCAAAAAACATTAGCACTGACATCGAGGAGATAAATGCTCTATGAAAAGAACTTAACCTGACATTTCATGACAACCTGCTCAGTGCTTACCAGGTATGTGCCACAGTGAAACGCCGCTGTTTTGGTATGTTGCTATTTAAAAGCATCCTGCGCAAAAGCCTTGGAGAGTTTCGAGGAGAAATAACTGGAGACAGCCGGGGAGAAGCAGATGAAGATTTCCTAGATGTCCTGGACTTTTCATGTTGCAACAGGTTTTCCCTCAGGGTCTTCACAAGATCTTCATTTAACCATGGATTTTGACAATGTGTATTATCCACTTCAGGAACAGCCAAAGTGTCTGGACTTGTCTGCTGAGCCATGTTTCCCAAGTTATTATGGTCTAATAAAATCAAATATTGGCTTAACTGCTTAAAATACTTCCCTTCTAAATCAGTTCCCAAGAACTGTGCAGAGCTCCAAGTCCAGTTCAGTCTATTCTGTTTTCAACATGGTGTCGCCTGCTCTCAGCGTCTCTCTATAGATAATGATCTACAAAGAAAAAAGCACGCTAACTCCTCCACAGAAACCTATTAAACATTACCACTCCTCTCACAGCCCTGCTGCCAAAGATCACTTATTAGCTATCATAGCAAGTGAGCACAGGAGGAAGAAACTCCTTCAGCACAGCCTTTGTCGGAGCTGTAAAGCTGCCTGTTAAACTATCGGAACTAATGTGCTGCAGCTGCTCGAGTGACTTCTGGTTATGTACATAAAAAGTGCTGGAGGAGGGCTTAAACATCAGATGTGTGCTCATTTTGTTTGGTTATTCTTTCTGTTTGCTTATTCCTGAACCTTCAGGGAGGCTGGAGGGAACAGGGACTGCTGAAAAAACTCTTCTGTTTTTTCCAGGATGTACAGTATTTATCTGTGCAGTCCCCATTTACAAATCAAGATTACAAACTTTTGCCTCTTAAGCTAATAGCAAATTCTAGAATTAAATAATGTAAAAGAGTTTACGTTCTGCCTTCTCCCTCTCCCCGCCCCAAGTCAGTTTACCACAACCAGTTTTCAAGTGCATTTAGGAAAGGCTAACGCTTGCTACCTTAGGTTTTCCAGAAAAACAAAACAAACATTTATGATCTGCACACAAACTGAAATCAGACTCTGACAGCTACTAGTATCTGTTTAACGAGATGTTCTTAATTCAGCATGTCATCATATCATGACCACTACTTGAACAAAGGAAGTGCCTTTTTTCTATTCACAGCTGGTGGGGAAATAAACTATCAAAAGATATTAAAAGAGAACTTCTGAAAGGCAGTTCTCTTCTGCCAAAAAGGCAGAAGTACTTGCAGTTATTTGGTCAATCATACAGCTATTAAATTTCATTTTTAGAGTATCTTTTTTCATTGCACTATACAATAAGATATCGGTGCAGTTTTCTGATCCAACAAAACCTTTGTCAATCAATCCTGAGATTTTTTTTTCATTTTTAATTAAAATAACTCACTTTATTCCAAAAGACAAATTTTTTATAAACATGTTCAATTTTGTTCATAACTCACTGATAGTGGACAAAGAGCTGTAATAACTGGTAGTAGGCTAATATTTGCTTAAGCTTTGTACATTCATTTTTACAGCAACAACAGCAACAATCTTTTCAGTTACAACCATACTTCCTGTTCATCCTACAGGAACAAACTATCACCATTTTGTGAGAGATTTCTTTTTAATGTCAGAACATTGGTTACATATAATTTTCATTGGTACAATATATTTTTCCTCTTTTACTTTGTCTTACAATCCAGCTTTCCTTTATGAATAAGAATTTCCTTCTGAAGCACACAGTGTCCAGGCTTCCAATGGAGTGAAGGGTGTTTGACCACAACTACACGACCAGGTGTGAAAGGCAAATACTGTTTTCTGTCTCATGGCAAATTCAGAAATCCTGCAAAAGCAGCCTTCTGTCACAATGGAGAGGAATCACCTTTGTACTTAGCACCAAAGCCACAATTCCTGATGAGGATTATAAAGAGAACATCATGATGCTGAGAGAAGTAGAGCAGAACAGCAACTAAAAGGTCAGCTTATGTTAAGAATGACATTGCTATCAGGTGTCAGCCCCATTATGTAGACAAGTTTAACTGTACTGCGTCATATGTGAAATTTGATAACAATGTATTTACAAATTTAACTCAATACTGAACAGCACCATGGGATGCAAGAATCACTGTGCATTATGTTTTTGTGTATTTTTCTAAAACTTTATAGAAGATTTAATCACTATGTAAAAACTAACACTGACCAAATATAGAATAAAGCCCAGGTATTATTAAAACTACAAAACTAAAATTTTAAACTATGTTTTATTAGTTTCCAGTTCACTGGAAATGAAGGGCTAATCCCCAGAGAGAAAAAGAATTGGATTAAATCATAACTAACACAATAACTGCTTCCACTCTTTTACAATTGGAAGAGTAGTACAGACAGCACTGGTCCTCAACAAGCAGAAAAAATAAAAGCATACTATATGAAAATGTTTATTTTTTATCTATGAAGAACAAAGATATCACTTTTCTCTTAATCTATTATTCTTTCTTATTTATTAAAAAATACTAGCAAGTCCATATGAGTCCAATAATTTTTTTCAAACAACACACTGTATAATGAGAGCTATTTTCTTTTATGCTACGAAATACTGCCATCTGACGTCTATTCCAAAGCATGGTCTTCAGATAGCGGCAGTAGCTTTATAAAACTAGACAAATGGACCCGTTGGAGATCAATGAATCAATGACGTCAATAAGACCATTAACATTTATTACAGCAGGTCTGGGATCATGCTTTAAGTTGCACTATGTTACAAAGATAATTATAGAAGAGGAAAGTCTTAGTCCACAGAACAGCAGCTTTATTACCCTTGTTCTTAAAAATATTAGAACTAAATCAACAAAGACCTTTAGCTTGACACACTGAATTACAGGTATTGAGTGGGTTTGCCACATATTCAAAGAGGTAATGTGTATAGAACAGCAGGATAAGGCCTTTTAACAGGAAAAGTGAACTCAGTCATTATAAAGCAGCACCATTTGCATGAATAGCTAACTAAAATGTTTTTCCTTACTTGGTTAATGGATTAAATTTCTGAATGTAGATGTTTCATTCCCCCAATACCTTATTTTGACATATGCCTGCCTCTTCCTCCTCCTCCTCCTCCTCAAAAAAAAAAAAAAATATCTGGGAGTACTAAATGAGTATGTTGCACATCCTAAGGGCATTTGATTCACTTTCTGATTAAATGTTCTAATTTCAGGCACTCACAGTTAAATCTAATTTTGCAGGTTTTGCTTAGTCACAGCTGCATAGGTAAAAGTTGTATCAAGATCAGATTTAATTCTGCCTGCTATACATTTAACTGAATCATCTTAAGGCTTAGGTCAAAAGCAGAGAACTAGAATCTCCTTATAACAGAAACTCAGTATTACAAAAATCTAGAAGAGCCGGTGGCTTCAATTCTTTTCCTCCTACTATTTAAAGATACTAAAAAATGAAATACAAGCATTCAATTCTTGTACTTTTCATAAACTTTCTTATAAAATATGTTGCTTATGATAAATGTACTGAAATATTACAGGCTTAATGTGCTCACTTTTCTGTTAATCATGAAGACTAGAAAGAGCTACAGCATACAGAAGAGAATAAGCGAATAGGTTCTGCAGGAAATACTGTACAAGATTAAATATGTATTTGATTTCATATAAAAGAGACTAAACAAGGATTAAAAAGTAATTTCTGTGTTACAGCTACTTTGAACACAGAGTATGATAAAGTTACTTTAATACTACTAATCAACATATAAAATACATTATGCGACTGTGGCTATTTTAAATTACCTTTAACAGAATTTTTCTTATTAGAGCATAAATGCAGTCACTCATGGTGAGCAAAAGAACTCTTTCACATAAAATATGGAGAGGAAAAGTTATTAAAATATCTTACTTGGGACCAAGTAGAGAATTCCAGACACATAGGAATGCAAGCGAAAGAACAACCCTCCGACGTGTTGCTTCTTTGAAAGCAAGCAGACCAGTATCACAGGATCATAGAAGAATTCAGGTTGGTAATGACCTCAGGTGATTAAGTCCACGCTCCTGCTCAAAGCAGGACCAGCTGTAAGGTCAGACCATGCTGAGGTACTAGAGCACCTGAGAATGGTGCAGAAGTGGAGAGAAAAGAAGACAAAGTCAGAGGTGGTTGTGAAGAATGGGTGCTATACCATGTTTTAATTTCCTGAAGCAAATAACAGAATACTGAGGGTATGGTATGACTGAGGAGAATTCTAATTCTAGATCAGGTATAAAATAAGAATCTTGGATGATACTATGATTCTTATTTGGAAAGAGAAGTTAATGCATGAATTGAGGAGCACAGCAGTCAAGGAAGAAAATAAGGAAAAAAGAAGAAATTAATAGGTGATAGGTAGTCTTAATAAAAACTATATAACAGCAAAGTTCACAGCATAAATTCAATCCCTGCCAATTGGCACATACTCAAAAAGCTGATATGATATTTGTGGATTTGTCAAGTGCAGGGTAGTGATTATCAGGCCGTTCTCCTAGCAGTTACATGCACGGCCTGTTGGGGAGACCATAGGTACTATGGAGCTGCAATAGGTGACTAAAAAGGAGATTGGTTGCACTTAGCATAGAAATGGCGGGCATCCTCTGATAGATAAAACTCTCTAATAGACAAAGGTATGGAAAACACATGCAATTCTAAATATTCCAAGGAAATTTCAGGCTGCTGTGTTTATTCTGTGTATTTGATCTAAGTAAGTTTTCAGTAATACCCTAATGGAACAATGGTACCTAAAATGGCACTAAAAGACTGAATTAGGTCAACTTTCTAAATAATAGTCAGGTAGACATACATTTAGAAGTATATTTTCAGAAGGAGAACAGAATAAAGAACAGCTTGTGGTACACCCAAAGTTGGGTATGGTATGTTTACCACCATCAACAAAACACTTGCTCTCACTTAAAATTTAGAGCACTTCTATTTTTGAGAAGTTCCTAATAAAAACTTTTTTTCATAATATCAGCTCAGATTCACCCTGTAATTCAATAAAGTGTTGTATTTAGTAATTTCTTTTATTATATTTTTTGAGTGTTTGGAAATATTGTCACAATTCTCTGAAAATAAACTACTGTTCAGTTACTGATTCCCCCGAATGAGCTGCTGGATTTTTGTTCTCTTTTCTGTGCATGGCAGAAACAACAGAGATAAGAGAACACTGGGTATATGATAATAAAAGAAAAGAAGTAGATACAACAGCTATGTATTACAATATGGCCAGGGTCCATTCTGAGAAAAAAGAGGAAGATTTTGCAATCCATGCACAAGGACTTCAGCAGTATTTTATGCAAATGTCAGAGAAACACTTAGTCTTATACTTTCAAAATATTTGTGAAATGGAATACAGACCCATAACAGAACTTCTAAACCAGCTCCAAACTTTAAACAGAACAGTACAATGTGTTTCTGAAGAATGAATTGAAAATAGAGATTCTCTGAAATATTTGCAAGGTTCTACAGTTCTTTCTACAATTCATGCTGCTACAGAGAATGAATTAAGGATATTTTCAGAATACAGTTTGTTTCTGGAATAAAATTCTATAAACTGAGCGCTGTTAGGGGCCATCCACTGTTGACCCATAAATAATACAGTTAATGGTCTATCAAAACCTCCAGCTTAAAAACATGCATTGCCATACATGCACACAAGAAGACAAAACAAATGAAGTGGGGGAAGCGGTCATCTCAAAAGCAGTCTACTTAGCATTTGCTTATAAATGAAATCACTGTGTCAACACTGCATAGGATAGCCTGGAGATTTCCTTCTAACAAGGTCAGATGTTCCTTAACTTAAAAAAAAATAGGGATTAAGAAAAAGTGCTTCTACAATCAAAAGCTTCCATTAGAAAGGACTGCCGACACAATCCCATTTGACTACACAAAGCAAGCTGTCAACATTTGAAAATGAAATGCCTTTACTCCACCAACCCTTGGAAAAAAGGCCTCAGCCAGTGTGACATGTTAGAATATCTAACAGATAATTCATAAATATAAAAGCAGCATTTCTTTAAAAAGATTATATTCGGTGTGGCAAGAAGTTTGGCTTGCCAGGAAAGAATAGGCAGATATATCATCCCTCACACATATGCATTAACATAGAAGTGAATGACCTCATATGACAAATAAGAATAAACAGAGTAGCAATAACTGTAATTTCTAAACAATTGTGTAAGAAAATATTTCCTAGGGTAAGATTAAGGGAAATGAATGTAATTCTACACAATTATATCAAAGAACAGACAGGAACATTAGGCAGCATTCCTGCCGCTAAAACGCATAAAGATATCTGCTAACTGTTAGTTAATTGCGATTGAAGGACATGGCCCACATGAGCAGAAAATAATTATAAGCATAAATTGCTTTGCAGAGCAGTCCTGAGGAGAGGGGAAAGGAGAGGGCAGGAGAGGACAGGGCACAGAATGAACCAAGCCGAGCCCCGCATCTTCAGTCTGTATTTAATATCGATATAGGCTTGATTAAAAAGTATAACAGCCAGGCAAGTGGTGGCTGTAATCTTACATTTTTTAGGCCTAGACCTGTGACAAGATACTGTTAGAGCTTTTGGAAAATCAATTAGCTTAGTCATGAGAGTGTAATTTTACCTGTTGATGTCAGTGAATGCATGATGACTTTGTAAAAATCTAAGGATTATAAAATATCAGAAGTACTTGGCAAAAAGCATATAGACATTCCAGATTGCCAAACTTCAGTGTTTATTTCTGAAGCTAGCAGGAGCAATAGCTCTTACCAGACTAGGCTTAACCCAGTCCCTCCAAGCACGGTGGTTAAGCCAGAGTATAACATACAAATAAACAAGTACATTTCTGAGAGGTCAGATGCATGCACAGAAAGTTTACTTAGTAAGGAATCTAGACCATCTGTTATATTTCAAGTAATCTGTTATTTTGACCATGCACTAACAGCTGGGAGCAATTCAAAGAAACATTTATAAAATTGAGAGAGGTTAGAAAATAAAAAAATTAAGTCTAAAAGTCTACAGTAAGGCTACATAATTAATCCATTATCTGGAGATGAGCTACTACTTGATGGAAAAAATAAATGCAATAAAAGAGAAATCATAGCTACTGAAAAAGCTTTAATACCACAGGATGCTTCAGAGTTTGGAGACTTCTGCCTATGAATGAACTTATGAATGGTTCAATTCAAGCTTGTTATTGTAAATTGTTTTTTAGAACACTCAAGTTACTAAAATTTTGAGTAGATAATGAAAATATACTTTTGAAGAAACCCATTCATACAATTCACTTAGAGTCACTTCCATTATCTTTTCTATAGTGGTCTTTAAAGTGGTCACTTTATGTATTTGTAAGAACTGGAATTTAAACAACACAAAGGATTTGCTTCTACAGTGTTATTAAGAATCAACAGAGTATATTCCCAGACAAGTGATAAGGCTCTCTGAATAAATTTGGGGGAAAAAATGTTCCTTCGCTGCATGGAAAAGCTTGGGATTGTTATCCTATGAATATACCACACTTTTTCCTTTATAGAGTTCCCCAGAAAGTATGATTTTCATAAATTTTTCTGGAATCAACAGTAGGTATTTGTGTATTTGGCAATTCTATAGTGCGTCTCTCTCCATATTTAGGTGTAGGACTTAAATGGTTTCAGGCAAACTTTTGTGGATATAAATGGAAACTTAATTCTACCCTGCAGTCTTAAATACCATTATTTTCTTCTGAATGTACAGAAAAAAAAAACCCTTCGAAATTCCTTTTGGTTGCATATGGCTTATAAACTCTTTGTATAATAAGAGATCTGTCTTTGTATAAGCAATTTTATTCATCCTAATATTTGCCCTGCTCTCAGATATGCCAAAGTACTGCAATAGCATTTAAATAAGAGGGTCATACATGGTCTATCAGGTAAAGAAAATAAAAATATTTATAATAGAAAGCAAACATAAGTAGCGGACCTTTAAGATCACCTTATAGGCTGCCCAAAACAAATACTATAGAGAGGTTTTGTGTCTGAGCCTACGTCCACTGACTTCAAATGAGGACAGGAACAATCTCCAGAAGTAAGACAATGAAAGAAGAAATCATCAGTCCTCTGTCACCCTCTACAGGAAAAATCCTAAACCAGAAGCAGTTCTTAATACAGAATTATACATATCTGTACCACCACTTCATCACTGGTTTAAGGGACACTTCAATTTTCAAAGAAGTTAATGTTTCAAACATTCTTGTTGGATATAACTGTAATGAAAATGTCCCTTTTCTTCATTTGTAAAGCTGAGGGCAAGAAAAATTGCCAGATCTTTATAGAATATCTTAAGCACTTGTATTACATTAACACCCCTGGATTACTAACTGAAACCAAATCAAACTAGCATGACAAAGAATTATGTGAAACATTTGAGTTGCAGAATCCAGAATTCTAAGCTGAATTTTGAAATATCCTTTCTGTGCTTAGATAGGATATTATGGTTTTAATGTTAACAAAGAACACGTAAAGGAGTTCACTAAAAATAACGTTTACCAGCAAGTGGAAAAGGAACTAAGGATTCAGAGGGATTTTTATGCATTTGAATGTAAAACATGAAATCCATTAACTGAAGGAGATAATCCAAAGGCCAGGCCATGAAGCAGCTTAGTATTTTTCTAGTTTTATAACTCTGCTGTTTCTTGCTCGTTTTCACAGTGTTTGTTTTTATTATTAGATTTGAGATAATTATATAATGTCCTAAGATTAACATTAAGAATAAATATTGAGTCCATTTATACCTTGACTCTAAAACCAAAGGCAAAAACCCCAAAAAACTAAAAAAGAGAGTAATTCTTCCTGAGGTTATATTATTTTCAGTGACTAAGGTAGCACAGCACAATAAGAGATAATTAAATTTTCTGTAGCAGGAAGATTTACCTTTCCGAGTTTTGTTCTCCCTGTTGCTTGGGAAGAAAACATTTTACAAGTGGCAGGCACTTAGATCTTGCAGGGCCCTGAGTGAACTAATGAGCCCTGTGTCAGCTCTGTGCTGGAGCCCCACGTAAGTGGGCAGAGATGCGTTGTGGCCGTGGCCAGCCCTGCCTTCTGCTGTCCCAGTTGGTTCCACTTCTGTTGTAGGTGACTTTGTCTCCAGCCCCACCTCCTGCTCCTCCTGTCTGGACTCCCTGGACCTGACTCGTTCCCTGGCCTCGTCTGGGGCTGCCGGCTGCTCTCCCCTCGCCAGCCCTGCTCAGGAGCTGCGGGACGGTGCCCTGCCCGGGGCCAGGGGAATCCTCTGCTCCTGGCACTTGTGAGCAGCCCTGCTCTCGCTGCTCCCTGACGCACTCGTACCACGAACTGTAACTAACTCAGTGAAATGTATTGGTTTAGTGCATAGTCAAAAGGGAATATTCAAATGCTCTGTCTTGGCAGAACAGTCAGTCAAAAAGCAATGCACGAAAATACTAGAAGAAGTTCATGCCCTCTGTGACTTTCGAGGGCACAAAATTGAAATTGTGCTGATCACAGAACGCAGAGATGTAGAAAAGTAAAGGAAAAAAACCCATCCATGCCTAATTTACCTTAACATAGTTACGCAGTGTACCTTTCTGCTATAAAAATTATTCCAGGAAGAATCAGATAACGCTGTAGGACTATCAAAAGAAAATTTCTACTAGCCAAAAACACTTTCCAAAAACTCTTTCTTGATATTGAGGGCACCAGGCCACACATAATCAGGTTAGAAGGGTGCCTACAGACAGTGCAGTAGTTGCATTTGGGGAATTTTGCTGCCTGCCCCAATACAGAATCAAAGCAGTGGAATACGACAGTCTGGAAGAAGGTGCCTGAGGACAGCCCGTTTTCTTTTTAGGAAGGTTGGACTACCTCTGAAGATTTTAATGTGCCTCTAGAATCATTTGTAGAATGCATAATCTTGTCCACATATAAGCTTAAAAGTCCTTTGCTATCAAAGGAGATTGGGACTGAGTACCTCTTTAGGGAAGTAAGAGATCAAGACTGCCTCTTAAAACAAGCCTGTAACCACAGAACTGCATTTAGGATATTAGCTGCATAATGACTTATTGTCATAGAAGTGAGCTCTCTGTCTTGACGATCGAGACTCCTGTAGATGTTTGGTGGAATGAAAAGAGGATTAATGGAGTCAGCAGTTTTTTGTTATACCTGATTAAAAATGCTGTTGTAGAAATAAAGAGTATCAGAAAAAATGTAACTGTTGAGCCAAAGCATCAAGGCACTTGCATTCCTTTGGGAACACTGAGGCTCCGGCCTGTCTCTTCCTTTAGTGGCAGCAGTTTCCATTAGTGAAGAAGAAACTTGCATCTCCTATGTAGATGGTTTAATTATTTATTTTTAATATGATCATATGCAAATTCATTTTTTGCCAAATGAGATTGGCAGGATCCAAGACAGCAGACCTGATAAACAGCGGCACCTCAACCAGTGATAGAAGATGTCCAGAAACAAGTGTGATGAACCTAAGGAGAGTGCTAAATACCAAGAAAAAAAGAACCATACTGGGTCAGACCAAAGGTCCATCTACCTGACTATACTTTCTCTGACAGCTGGTAAAAGTAAATAATAATTGTAGAGTAGAAAAGAAGCAGCATGGCACTTCCCATAACAGCTAGTTTCCAATAGTTTGCAGTTTGGGACATGTCAAGTTGCATGTTGTCTTTTTACTTAACCAAAAAATTAGTGGATTTTTCTTCCATGTGTTTGTCCAGTCACTTCATGAACCATCTAAACTTTTGTCATCCACAATTCCTGATACAAGGACTTCCACAACTTGATTAAAAGTTCTGTAGAGAGCAATGCATTTTGGTTCATTTTGAACCAGGGAGATACTGACGGGACAAGGAATATATAGTCATATTGGATTCAAGACTGTGGGATCTGCTGGCCTCAGAGGAAGGCTTTTTTAGAAAGGCAATTCTAAATTGCTTGAAGAAAGAAAAGATGAAGTGAAATACTTTCTTTGCCCCAACCCCAGAGCTAGACAGTGGTGGTATGGTTCAGTGCTGGGATCTTGATTATACCAAAATGGGAGCATTCTCTTGCAGAATAGTATCCAAAAGTGGCCCCCAAAGTGGCCTACTAGAAAGCTTTGAATATGTACCATGGTGGGCAAGATGTTGTAGAAGAAGTGTTTGTGGTTCCCTGAGTAACTTTCTCTTGGAAGCTCCCTTTTGGTCACATCTTGATGTGTACAGAGAAAGATCAGAAGGGATTACAGAGAAGATACAGGCTAAGAAAAGCAAGGGGCTGAAGTGCTGTCTCTTTCCAGTCCCCAGGAACCTCTGCACAGGTGAAAATATTGAAACTCTTGAACCGATTCTGTTGTCAATGCTTTTAATGAATCTCATTTTGCAGACACTGAGAGACTTCTGAAAAATGGTCCAGAAACACCTCTACTTCTCCCATCTCTAGAAAAGTAGCTGGAGGTGGTGTGTGATGCTCTGAGAAGGCACATGGCACCAAAGGAAGATGAAGCAATTCAAGAAATGCGTCAGAAACTACACTCTATGTGTACCTTGTTACTGCATAATGCTTAAACTGTTTGGTTTTCTTTTACTCCTGCTCAACTGCAAGAATGCATATCTCATATTCAAAACAAGCCCTCCTGACAACTTAAAGGTCAGACAGTCTTATAGCCTACACGGAAAGAGCAGAAACAGGAAAACAACCTCTGTGTCCTGCAAATGTGTCCAAGATCATTCCATTATCACACAAACTGCCCTTAAAGGAAGATGAACACCTGAAAAAACACTAGAATGAAAAATTATTGAACAGCACAATAAATATGCTGCATATTGTAAATGGGCTTTCAGATAAACACTCAAAGGAAAAAATAAAGGTACAAAAGAGAAAGAGTATATAGAAAAAGGCACATTAAGAACGGTACACAAAGAAACTAGGAAGAAAACCTGGAAGTCTAAGAAATAGCAGTGATGGTGCAAGACAAAGAACAGAACTGAAAAGTTAGTTCTGCCAATTTTGCTAAATTAACAGCCAGTTCCCTGGAAACTTTTTATCTCAGAGGAAACCAAAACTGTGGTGGGATGTTTGTGTTATTGTCTATAGATTGTGAATGTCATTATGCTGATAGAGAGCTTTACAACTTCAACACTGTAAATTGAGAACCCTGAGGAACTGTATGTCCAAGACAGAAAGCAGCGTGAGTTTGTGCCTAGCATCCAATTTTTAGTCACATGATGATGTAGCGATCTCATCTGTCCACACAGCCAGAACTCTCATCCAGAAAATCATTCTCTTCCATCCTTTCTCCTGGCCTTGACAAATACAGCCTTGTCAGCAATTCAGAACACTGCTGACAAGAATAATTTCTCCAGCCAAACATTCTGATAAGACACTCTACTCTATTTTATCTGTCTCTTTACCCTTTTTTGCTGACATAGGCTGCCTGCCTTCACCTCTAGAAGTCTTCTCTGACTATTCCACCCTACCTCTTTTCTTTCATCTTGCTGAAACATCAACCTCTGCTTAAGATACCCATTTCCCTCAGCCCTCTGACATTACTCAATGCCTTCAAGCTGTCTTTTTTTTCACTTAGGAAAAGCTGCCTATAAACATCTGTTACTTTATCTCATTATCTACCTTCAAATTCTTTGTTGCAGTGACTTTAGAAAACTGATAAACTAGACTACTGAAAACAATACTTACTGTAGTCACTCACTTTTAAATCTCTGTATCGATCTGCTGCTTATATTCCTTTAAACTGCAAGATCTCTTTGTCAAGGAATGTTGGTCTTGGGATATTCTTGTGATTTTTAATTAAGAATTGCTTAGAACTTGGGAAAATGTAAACAATGAACAAAACATGACAGTAACAAGGAGTGCTTGAAAACCCAAGTCTATGGTTCTCTTAATATCCAGCAATAGAAAATGATCTATAAGTGCTAAAGAGATATATGAATATCAAGTACCATCTGCTGTAAATCAAGTCGATGCTAGCTACAAAGCTTGCAGTAAGAAAATGCTCAAAATTTACCAGATGGGATGCCTGTAAACATTTGGGGAAATACAAGTAGAAATCCTCCCCCTAGCGGACTCAAAGGAGAAGTACAGAGTTGCAGCAAATACGAGTAACAGACCTTTTTTTACAATTTGTTAATAATGAATGATTTTTTTTTAAATTATTTAACACCTAACCTACTGCAGTAGTTCTGAGCCATATCCAAGGACTGCAGCCCCACTGGGGCAGATTCTATACAATTACAGAATAAAAAGCTTCAATAAACAACTTAAAATTTAACAGAAATCATAGTGAAAAGAAGAGTAAAACAAAGGGAAAGGAAGAGTATAAAGAAACAGAATTTTTCACATACAAGATAGTGATTTGTATGCAGTAGTAAATTCTCGAGATTTTGAACACATGTTCAAAGTTTTAAGGAGGATTTCAAGAACAATTATATATATCTGTAGATGTTCTAAAGATAGTTTCTGCCAAACAAGAGGGGTAGAGACAAGAAAATATAAAAACTTGTTAGAAATCCAAGAGGAAGGTATTATAGGCTCCTCTATGGACTGATGAAAGCCAGCTGCTCGTTTCTTGCAATGGACATTGTTGGTGAGCTGGACAGAAGTAATGATGAGTTTTGGAGGGGAAGACAAGCAGCTGGTTTATGATGTAATAGAAAAGTGAGAATTAGAGGACTGGTGCAAAAAACAAGTGGACATAAAGGAAACCACTCTACTGTTTTCATGCTTTGCCTGAACGGATGTAAACAAAATGGTTTTCAGTTTCCACATCCAGAATTACAAAGGCTAACACATTGTAAGATTTAGTTTAAAATTTCATCACTGTCATAGGAAAACTTGTATCTTTGAGGTTTTGTCCAGCTTGAAACTTTTGTCCAGTTTAATTTTCTGGAGAGCAAACAGTTAAAGTAGTGTTTGGATTTTGGTTACTGAGATCTCCAGATGGTTGTGCTTTCTGGTCAGTCACAGTCTCTTTCTCTCCTCCCTCGTCCACTCACACACGTGATTACAAAGCCCATTCCCTCTCTCTTCAACCTTCTGTTCATAATTTTGGGTTAACTTCAGCCCCTTCCCTATTCCAATTTTCCATGCTGCAGCTGCTGTTTCCTCTGTTAATTTTTGCCTTCTGAGCATAGCTAGAAATTATAACCTGTGGTCCAAATGAAGGGAGGCACAGCTGCAAATCCTACAGTCTGGAACAAGAGAAAGGCTGGACTTGATTAAAATGTGATCCAGGGTTTGGAGTGGAGGAAGCAAAGCTGAAATTATAAGTGGTGGTTTAGCTCAATAGATCTTAAAGAAGAGTGGCAGGCAAGAAAACCCTGTGTTTACTGAATAAAATGAAATCCTAGAAGAGAGTCAAGTTACACATAGAGTTGCAAGGTAATCCAAATTAAAGGAAAGTGCAGAGCCCTAATCAAATGTACTTAATTCAGGAACAATATCTGCTTGTAATCACTGGCCAGTAAAAAAATGTTTGGTCAGTACTTTCCACCTGAACAGGCAAAATCTGTACATTTCAAACAGTTAAACATGTTGTGCCCTGTCATACTGGCTATACAGGGAAGCATGGAATGTGTTCAGCCCTCAGTCCTTCTCCTCACAGGAGGCTAATCAGTTCATAGAATTTTTTTTTTTTTTTCCAACTGATGAAGCTGGAAGCACCAAGGGTATAATTTCTTGTACACAAGGTGACATAGTGACTGGAGGACAGGAGGAATGACATATCAGCTATGGGAGAGGCAAAGCAGCAGGCACTAGGCTGAAATGGAGAAATCTGCTTTCAGCTGAGCTCCTGAGTGCACTGTAAACACTATATGGCAAAGACAACAGCTGCAGAGGCAAGCCAATCAGGTATGCATGGCACATAGGATCCCAAGTAGGAGAACTGTGGTACTTGAAAACTCCTTAACACTCCTTAGCAACATCTTTTGGGCCTTTTTCTTATCTTGCTTTGCACTGACCTTAGCAAGCAGGTACTCTTTTGTACTTTGTCACCATTAAAATACAGTTTGAACATTTTTTATTAGTGAAATTACTGGTAGTTTCTTCCCAATAACAAAAAGTTTCTTCCTTTGTTCAGACACATTTAGTCTGAGCACTCACAAATCTTTCTATTTTTCCCCTGTACCTCCAGGCTGCTACTAAATCTGAGTTTTCTGTATCTGCAATAGAGAATGGCAGCTGTGATAACACCAGACTGGGGGCAGTTGATGCACTGGAGGGCAAGGCTGCTATTCAGGACGTAAACAGGCTGGAAAAATGGGTGGACCGGAAAGTCAGGGAGTTCAATGAAGGTGACTGCAAAGTGTTGTAGCTGGGATGGCATAACCCCATGCAATGGTACAGGCAATTACTGTCTAGCCAGAAAACAGCTTCCCAGAAAAAGACCAGGGGTTCCTGGTGGACAAGGTAATAAGTTTCAGCAGTGTGCCCTTGCAGCAATGAAGGCCAACCACATACTGGGCTCTATTAACAAAAATGTTCTCAGTGGACTAAGGTAAGTAATTTTCCCTGTCTTGAGAATCCTATGATCAGTTTGGGGCTTCTCAGTGCAAGAAATACACTGACATACTGGAGTGAGTCCAGAGAACGGCCACAAAGATAAGGCTAAGAAAAGTGGGGGTTTTATCCATAAGAAGAGAATGCTAAGTAGAGATCTTATTGCTGTCTGCAGCTATCTAATAGGAAGGTGTAGAGAAGATGGAGTGAGACCCTTAGCAGAGTTGCACAGATATAGGACAACTGGCAAGAATAGAAATTGGAACATGTTAAATTCTGACTGGATGTACACCAAAAAAAATTCCTGTGAGGGTGGTCGAACATTGGAACAGGTTGCACAGAGAGGCTGTAGAAACTGCATCCATGGAGAGATTCAAACCCAACTGGATATTCCCTGAGCAACCTGCTGTAGCAGGAGGCTGGACTAGAGATCTCAGAAAGTCCCTTCCAACCTATGCAACTCTCTAAGTCTGCATGTTGTCCTATCACTCGCTATTACAGAACAGGGAATGCATTTTAAAATTAATTCAGGTTTTCATAATTAGGATAAGCCCATGATACTACAATGCAAATTTATAAGAAAACCAGAAGGTAAGCAAATAAATGCAGGAGAGAGAGGCAAACCCATCTACAAGGTTATGTATAAGGAAAGGGGATAGGCTAAATATTTTGTTCTGTTTTCTGATTTGAAAACTGGGCATAGTATGAAGCTATTAGGGATGAAGTTCACAGATAAACAACTTAGATTTTCATGTAATAAAGAGTTGAACTGTGGAAATCCTTATGAAGAGTTGCTGTAGATAACAAAAGTTTCTATAAGCTGAAGGGCACACTAGGCAAGTTCATGGAAGAGAAATCCATTTCATGTTATTAACTGAATAGAACCCACATCCTGCCCAGAAAGGCCTGCAGCTGAAAATGGCTGGCAGATGAAAAAGTCTTAAGTAGGCTTATCATATACACTTATGCTGTTCTTAAAGACCTGCTTATGGAGAAAAACACAGTCAGAACCAAAATACTGTGCTTGATGAACCATTGGCCTCTCCCCAACAACTGTTCTGAGGGAGGGAGAGAGAGAAAACAGCACTCAGCCAATTAACAGTCAGAAGACATGATAACATGCAAGAGGGGAAAGCTAGCGGAAAAGAATTTCTGAAGTGGAAATTGTACATAGATTTGAAGATGAGCAATCTGAGTTTTAACTTCATGTAAAGTGGAAAAAAAGAGAGTGGGCAATTGCATTCAACAATATGTTCAGGAACAAAAGGAAAAACCTTGATTGAACAATAGGAATGGACTTGTTTAACAACGGTATTCTGCATGTTACAGCAGAGGGAAAAATGGGCAGACCAAAAGAAAACAGTTCACAATACATAACTGAAAACATCAGAATAGCATAAATTTTGCTTGTGAGATCAGAAAGTGAGAGCAGGGTATTTAGAAACATGCTTTAAAGAAAGTGGAGAATTCTGAGACTGCAGTTTTGACAAAATATTTGACCACAATATTGCAAGACTGAAAGACTAGATATGCTGAAGTACCAGGGCAGAAAGAAAAAGGAAGATAAGTATGTACAGATTTTTGGAAAACCACAATGAATTGATGAAAATTTATAATGATGACCCCCCAACACGAGTTATTGCAAATTCCATTTCTTACAAAGTTGCTGGTTTTCAGTCATCGTCAATTCTTAATGGATTGAGAGTAGACTGAAAAATTACTCTGGACCTGAACATATATGAAGATATTCCAAGTGAGAAAACACTACTGGCTCTGCTTGCATAAAATATGCTTGTTGGGCTAAAAAATAACAATAATGCAATTATTCTTGAGGAAACAAAGAGGCTTTTAGAGACTTCTGATGACTATGTTATATTGTTTTCAAAACACCACTTGAACATAAAGCTTTTTAAAAATCTGTTTTCCCCTCCCATAATTGCCATCCTAGAGAGCACTGCACAGCAGGAGAGAAGCCTGACCTTTGAAAACATTTATAAAGGACTGCATTAAAAATACAGAATTATAATTTAAAAGTCTTCTGAATGCACTTCCTACAACATTGCCTCAGATTCTTATGTACTTCCTGTCTTCAACTGCAGTAAGTGTATGGTAATGCAAATCCCATTATCTTGTAAAGGACCAAGATATTCAGCTCGTTTTGGCTCAGGCTAAAATTACAAAAATCCTATTTCTTGCTTCTATTAATGGGATACGTAATATAGTAAAAATTCTTTCCTACCCTTTATCAAGAAATTCCAAGGTTTTGATACTTAAAAGAAACAACAGATCAGTAAGAGAAATCATTCTCTTTGCATACTACAAAGACTGCTTTTCACAAATACCTTATTATTTTTTAAAATAAAATTTGGATCATTCAAAAGACTTCTAAATAAATCTAGCAAGGTTGTCTTTATTGGATCTGAAAAATTGTGCAGAAATAAGGGAAGTGCCTTTATAGTGTTAAACATGTCTTAAGAAATCCTTTTATTAGTACCAATGAAACAACTTTTAAAGTTCTCACTAATTTTTAAAAAAAAACCAAACTGCTATCATTAAAACATCTATGAAACTGATCCAGAGAAGCCCCCTTCCATATCTTTGACAGTGTAATTTCTGTAGGTTCTTCATCGGTAATTAGGTAAGTAACCCGTACCTGATGCATCTCTTTTCTTTACCAGCACCAGGAAATAAAATTAGACTTTTTCAGCAACCACTGTAAAAATTTGTCTCTCTGACACTCTGTTCTGTAATTAAATTTCTTTTTCAAAGGCTTATTTTTATTGTAAAATGAATCTATCATTCAAATATGTATTTCCACAGCAATAAATAAAATCCTGAAGACTGAGTGATGTCCCGCACATGGAAGTATGGATTAAAAACAACAGTGGTCTAAAGTTCTGCAGTCAAAACACGCAAGCTATAGAACTGACAAGCAGTGCTGAACATGAAAGCAAATTTGAGAGCATTTCTTTAGCTACGTCACAATCCTGTAAGCTTTCATTTTTCCTGAAACTCTACAGATTGTGACCACATGTATAAAATGAAAATAGCATGCATTATCTTCACATATAATCCCATGCTGTATTAATAAAAAAATAAAAAATTCAGAGACGTTGGCTGCTGCATTTTCCTCAACCATCCGGTGTCATCATCTTCGTACTTGCTCCAGCTTAAGGAAAAAAAAAGGCAACAGCATTTACTCCTGTTTAACAGAAGAGGGGGCCCTCTACCTTAAAAAAGATCAGTTTTATGCATTGACAAAGTTGAATGTAACGTCTTTCATATTACTAGTCAAACAGAAAAAGTGAAAAGACAATTGCAAATGTATTATGGAAGAAAGTTGCTGTGCATTGAAAACATTTTAAATCCTAACTTGAAAAATGAAAGAGTTCTGATTTAGTGTGAAAACCCATCCTAATTTTACCTAAACTGTTTACATTTTATAAAAACAGGTGCAGAAAGACAATAAAAGAACAACAAAAAGGAGGAAAGCCTATTACAGCATACAGCTACCCCTGTCTACCCAGGATAAGAGATAAGTGTGAGTTTTCCATCCAGTGAAGAGCATAGAAATAGAAATTGTATGGAGGTTATCAGTGTGGTCTGAGAAAGCTACATGTGGGAAACGTGTGCTCTGAGGAGGCAGAAGCTTCATCAGGACAAATATTTGTGTTGGATGGCAGTACAAAGAGAAAGACATGATTCAGAAGGCAATGGAATATGCTAACACGGGGGAAATGCTTCAAAAAAATTGTTTTGATGGATGATTTTTATTTCTACTTCCTAAAGCTAACTTTAAAACAACAACAAAAAGGCACAGCCCCAACTGCAGCTTCGGGATATGTTTTGGAATGTGTTTTACAACAGACTCACATTCCTTCTCACCACTATTTTTTCTGAATATAAGAACAACAAGGAATTACAATATTTTTTTTGTTTCTTAAGTGATGAAATGCAATTTAAAAAATATTAAATACTGCCTTGAAGTTATGATGTTGTATTACAGATGACAGCCAAAGCTTAGCAAAACCTTAGGAAGTCTTTTGATTGATTCGTTCAGCTTTGGATCATACTTTTATTAAGTTGGCTCATGAACATTAAAAGTAGATAAAACCACAACTCCATATTCTTTAAATGAGCTCCATGGCACTGTAATGATCAAATCAGCTGACCATCCGCTCCCACCAAGGATTCATAGAAATCTTTCTTTCCACTTCTTCCCACTGAATATGTAGTTACCATTCCACAAAGAAAACATTGTAATTTCTCATTTTGCTTTTTTTCCCCTTTAATTACACATACTGAGGTAACAGTCTTTTTATTTCTCTATCATAATAAGTAGTTTCTAACGTTCTGTTAGCTGATCTGTTTCATTCACCATATATTTAGGCTAATCCTATAAAAATAAACACAAGAAAATAAGCCTACACATGCCTGCAAACTATTACCAAAAAAAAAAAAAGTATTAGCTGAAGTATGATTTAAATACTAAAATGGTAAAAAAATAGTTTCCCTGTTTGGGGTTTAAGATTTCCAAACTTTAACCTTATTATTAAAACATAAAAAATAAACCCCCCTTCTTTTGAATTGCATATAGTTACCCTAATAATAATGTTTGCCTATTTTTGCTAAGTTAGTCAAGTTTCTTTGTCATCAAAATTTTTAAAAAAAATTACAATGGCATGCATTTTATAATAATGGAATCTCTCTAGAGCTTTTTTGGGGAGGGCAGAAGATTCTTAGAAAGAGTATTTAACAATGTTCAAGTTATTTCAGAAAAGTGCCTCAAAAGCTCCAATGAAGCATTAAAAACAGGTTACAACAAACAATGGTAAGGTATATTAAAAATACACCAAAAAGGGGGTTTAATATAATATTAAGCAACTTTTTATCTTAGGAAATCAATAAGGGTAACACGTTAATGAGTATGATCACTTGTGAAAGATCACAGTTAAAATGTAAAAGACAAATTTTGTGCATATAAAAAACTATTTTGCCTCACAATGCTTTCAAAAAAATATTCTTGAATATCTGTTTATTCTTTTTTATTTTATAATACACAACAACCTCTTTCTGGGTTGCTGCTCAAAGTTATAACTGTTCAATCTATGACGTTTACACATGACTTTCTCCAGTTCTCACTCTGGAATACAGTGTCCCCCACTACAGCAGTTAAAATGCCACATTTCCAAACCAGCCCCACCAGTTAATTTTCAAAACTGAAACCAAATGAATTACAAAGTTATTTGGGATTTAGGCACACCATTAGAGATTAACTAATCAGTTATCAACACAGTTAAAACTATACAAACTACAAAATTAATTTTACAAACAAAGCTCCATAGGTAAATACATATACATGTGTGCACAATGTGGTTAGGGAGTTGAAAGGAGATTTGGAAGAGGTTTGTTCACACCACCTCAAGCTCTCAGAATATGAAACAACAAGATCTTATGAAAGCAATTAATTTTTTATATGGGCATCTATTAGACGTTCCTTACAGAATGTAATAAACATTTTTACAGAAATGAAAAAAAAACCAAAACATTAAACCCCCCCCAAAACTAATTGCTTTGGAAGTATAAAATATATTGTTTGCTGTAGCCTTGCCACAAGGGCTAAAACAAATGAACTGGAGAAAAAAGAAGTAGGAGGAGATATTCAACAGCCAAATGCCAGAATGATTGCATTAAAATAATAATTTAAAAAAAAAACCAAAACAACCAAACACAAAAAAAAAAACCAACCAGGGAACTGAACTTTTTTATAAGCTATAGAAGTCAACTGTTAAGCAGGATATTATCTGTTATAGATACTCAGAACAGAATACTTCAAAGTCTCCGCATTGTGGGAACTTGGATTTTT
Source organism: Haliaeetus leucocephalus (assembly GCF_000737465.1). Classification (NCBI taxonomy): domain Eukaryota; kingdom Metazoa; phylum Chordata; class Aves; order Accipitriformes; family Accipitridae; genus Haliaeetus; species Haliaeetus leucocephalus. Next base: position 3,901,619 of record NW_010973158.1, on the reverse strand, counting down.
CTGTGCTGTAATTAGCTCCAGACAAAATTCTTCCCTAGAACCAAGTGCTGGCAAAACAGAAAAAATTACACAAAACTCGGATGCTCAGAATGCTACTCCACTACAGATTAAGCTGATCATATTCTGAAATTGGATCTCCTCACTCCTTAAGCCATGTATTTTTACCTTTTCCTTTGAATCAGCCCTATCACCTGTGTGGTAAGTCAGGTAAGAAAGCTAAATCAGTCGACATTATTCCCACCAAAACATCCACAGAATCCCAATTAGTATACAGGTGCCTTAAGTACATAAGTTAGTTTATTCTATAGCATCTGGAGTAAAGGAGGCAGCTGGAAGGTAGATTTATTAAAGCTGCTCTGAAATGACAAGGGAAGTTCAGGAAGGTCTGTGGCTGTAGTTAAACAGGTTTCCCTCCCTGCAACCTTAAGCTTAAAACAAAAAAATTTTCCTAACATGAATATAGTCTTAAACTTCTACAACTCGGTATTTTTGAACAGCTCTATACCTTCTTTTGTCAGTTATGAAAACTTGCATTTTTAGGTTTTATTCTTGGAATATTTTCTATAAATGAAACTTTGCATTTTGATCTGAAGAATGGTTTTATTAATAAAAGTTTAAACAAATCCTTTAAAGAAAACTTTTTCAATCAACATTATCAGAAATAGACCTTTGGCTAGAAAAAAGGGTGTCACCTAAAAAGATTTAATATTACTCCAGCAAAAATTCCTGATTATTTTGAGGCTGATAATATTAATTTCCTAAGGAAATTAAGCTTTATAATAATGTGTTATTTTCATAACAATTTGGAAGAAATTGACCAATTCAAAGGAAGAAACTGTAAAGATAAAGTCAAAGCAACACTATTTCTTGATTATAAATTCTGCAAGACACCTATGTAAAGGAGAAAAACTATGTTTGCAGCTCCACTAAGCAGGCTTAGTGTGAACTTTACATCCAAAGAATACACATAGAATATTTATAAGTCCCAACTTCATTTAAAAGATTCATTTTGAGAACATACCGCTTCAGACACTAACGTCAATCAACCGCAAGACACCAATCTGCAGCTAAGCAGGCTCTCTTACTTCTACTGTTCATTAAACTTATTTTTCAAGGCTAGAAAAGACTAGTCTGTGGTGTTAATAAGATATGCAGTCAGGGCCATGGCTACTCTACTTTCACCATTGGCCCACATTAAAATTATATCAGTATTTATTTCTTTGAATGAAATTGAAGATTTAATAACAATACACTGCTTGCTAAATTTGCATATACTGTAAACCAACATGAACATCTGTAGTAGACGTTGCAGACGGTTCAGATGTGGGATCACAGACCTGATTTTTGGAAGTCAGGTTTAGATCAGTCTGAATGGTTATCCTGAACTGAGATACTTATCCTAACAGAAATATTCCCACAGTGTAAAAATTGTACAGTACAGCAGTTGGATTACAAAATGTTGATTAAGAACCTAAACCTTAAAATCTCAGGTGCTTTTTAAAGAAATGCTTAAATCTTATCAGATCTCTGTATAGAGGATTATAAATTTTTTTTATGCTGCCAATATTCTAGGAAAGTGATGGACTGCATTCTCTTTTGGCTTTACCAGGTGTTCTCTAGTTGTAAATTCAGGGATTGATCAGAAGTTATATTAAACGCAATAGTTTATTGGTTAAATATTCCTTCTAAAGAGTTACATTGGGGGCCAATTATCTACTTTCTAAAGTAATAGTATTCTCCTGTCATTGTTGTTATAATTCCTGATCCAATTTAGAAGTATGTTCTCTGTTCTCCACTATTGCTTTTTCAGGAGAATTTCTAAACTTCACGCTCTTTGCTGGCCTCAAAGGGAATCACACAAAGCACTTCATAGGCTGTTTCTTCTTTAAGTGCCTGTATGAATGAGAAAACTGCTCTATGTACCTTGTAACTTAAAACATCTTTAAACACAGAAACTAATAGCAGAATATGGTAAGAACAGTTTATTGATAGAAGATACAGGTGCTGTCTTGTTGCTCAATTTGCTATAGTATGATACTGAGCTTGGACCTGCTTCTGTTTATTTGACTGCAAATTATATTTGTGTCATTGAACAGTATTTGACCCATTTTACATAGAGAATAGGGATGTTTCACTTTCTTCATGATGAAACACTTGTCATTATTTTTTTTTTAACTCTCAAGTTTCAAAAATTCCTGTTATTCTTTCATTCATTTTCTTTGTTTTCTACATGACATTAAATAACAGTTTCCTTGAGGAAACTGGTGTTTCCACACATGATTATACACATGTGGCTTTTTATGACAAATAATAAGAAATATTTTCAGCATATTCAGTGTAACAGGTATTCAGCATAACAAGTATTCAGCCCACATATGCAAAATAATTCTATGCCCAATATTCCCATTGTTCTCAAGGTTGTCCCTCAATGTTGAATAGATGTGAAAACAGATAATTCAGCTGTGTGCCTAAAGCAGACAAGATTTCTCTTGAAAAATCTGCCATCTGCCTCACACTACTGTGGCCATAATCTTCACCAGCTGTCTGCTGGCAAACTTTAAAATAGGAGTATAGATGAATGCAAAAATCATATTTTAGAGTTTAGTATATTTTAGAGAATATTCAGATATTTTAGAGATTCTTTAAATACTGAAAATTTTGAAAAGGTGTCCTCTTCAAAGAAGTGCCTTAAAGTAAATGATTAAATTCAGATCTGTTTAAAAACCCCAAGCCAAAACCATAATTATCATGAAGAGCCTTTATGCATAAGTTTAAGGAGAAAGAGAAAAATGAAGGAGTTTATCTAAGGGTCTGCTGACATTAGCAAGTAGTGAGGCCCAATAAGAACATACCCGAAGAGTGAAACAGCAGGTACAAGAGACCCAACATCCATGCTATTTGTTTCAGGAGCTTTACTTCAGTCTGCCTCTGTTCTGGTCTCAGAAAAAATCTTCGTTAGTGGTTGGAGTGCCAGAGAGCATGCTCTAATATCTTCTGGTTTAGGTTTAGAATATGAGAGGATTTAAACTAATGTGTTCCAAGACACCTACTCAGCGTAAACCAAAATACTATAAGGGGTCTATCAGAAGCTTTTTAAAAGAACAGTCCTGATCTAATCTAGAATGTTTAAAGCAGACATACTATCTCTCTTGAAGCAGACACAGTGATAATATATAATAGCTCCAGTAACTGTCAACCACATTTTTTCTATACTTCATATGCTTACCTTCAGATTACGTTTCTGAACTACATGCATTTTGTCACCCAAAGAAAACATGATGCTAGGCAAGAAGATTTTCTATGTTAATAACTGGCAAGAAAATTTTGTACGTCAGCATATCATGTTCATATTTTCTTCATACACAGACATACACAACTACCAAAAAAATGTAGTTCTATTATGACATGAGCTTTACTTCAAGGATGAGATACTTTGCTCATATAAATATAGATCAGCAATCTTTAAACTACTAAAATGTTAATACTGAGGCCAGGCATTCCTATTGCTCATATATGACTGTGTCCACAGATTGTACCTCACTGCTCTGGCAAAATGATCACTAAAATGTCATAAAGGCAATAAACAATAGAAAGTGGGATAAACAAAAGTAAAATAATGCAATATTCTTCTGTCTCTCTTCCCATGACTTAACTGGGCAGCTGAAGCTCATATTCTTTTAAATAATGAGAAAAGATATTTAAAATTTGGCAGTATCTGCAAGTAATCACTTCCTTGTAAAGTGTTCCAAACTCATTTTTAAGTAAGCTGGAAGAAGAACTACTGTTAATGAAAGAATGAAATGTTGTAGTGCACAACATGATCCCATAAGATAAAAGTGTTTTAAATGGCAATAAACAGATTCTGGTGGAATGTGATGAGTGGTTTTGTCACAAGACATCTGTAAAGGTTCTACTTACGTATAGCAATGATAAATTATCATTTCAATTTGTTCTGTCAGGTTCCTGTCAAAAAATGGCAGGTTGAATACCAGGAGTTAGAATCAAAACTTAAGTGAAATTGATCCAACACAGAAAAGTAATAAGGACCCCCAAATTTTTCAGGACAACTGTATTGTCCCTAAACCACAAAACTTTCAGCATAAATACAGCAAAAATTACCAAATTGCATTTTTTTTCCCAGTTCAATATCTTTACCTCAATTCCACCAAAAATAATGCAAGCATACACTTTAAAGTAAAAAAGATTGTCCTTGGTAATGTTTCTTGATAATGTTTCTTTAATCATGAGCAATTACAGCATAGGGTTAACTGGATTACTATTATTACAGTATCAAAATATTACAGCTGAAAGTAAAGAAAATATTAAAATATTCTATAGCCAGTATGAAAAAATTTGTAGACTCACAACAAATACTATTCACTACAATTCTGCCTTTTTATCTTGCTTAAAGATTTTCATACCCCTCTATATTATCTGTAGTCTCAATTTCTAGATGTCTTGGATTTTACCATTTTAAAACCTGGTTTTAATTTTACTGTGTTCTAGATCACTCTGTAGGACCCTGCTAGTATTTAATCTTTATTTATGATTTCACTCTTTTCTTAATCTCATTTACAAACTATCTGCCCAAGCTTTATTTTTTTATCTCCAAACCCTATGTACACTAAGTCAATAATAAAGTGATGTGATGCCCTTCTAGAAACACCTGCACTGAAGATGCTGTACCAGAAACGACTTTTTGACATTACCAGTTAGGTCTTACTCAGTGCTACACTGATTCTTCCATAGTCTAAATTTACTAAATCAGAGCATCATACAGATCTAAATCAAACAGCTCAAGGAATTCTAAGAATAAAACAACACACTTTGTCAGCCATACTTATAATCTCATTTTAAAATAATATTAAACATATAAATACAGAAAGGAAAATAAAAATGGTGAATATGTATCATCAAGTGCCAATCAAGCTATACTGAATATCCCACAGAATAGAGTTAATAAAGCAATAACTCACATATGAGAATCTCCTCAAAGAGGTTAAATGATAGACAAAAGTTTGCAAGATAGCAATCTTCAAATGAAGACAAATAACTACCTGCAACTAAAATTCTATTTCATTTATATAGTGTAACATCACTATATAAATTCCATTCTAAAGTATCTCAAGCTCTAGTACTAAGATTTCTAAATTGTACTACAGTAAAAGCATTATTTTAAATTAACCTGAAGTACAAATTACAATTCTGTGTTATCATTCCCACCAGACAGAATTCTGGATTTAGAATATCCCTCCAATCTCTAGGGAAACATATGGACTTGAGTGCTCAAGGAAATATGAGTCATGCAATAGGTTGCCTTCTACAGAGCTGCACATACGAGTTTATAGTAAAAAAATATTAGAATCCCATATTCTATAGACTTCTGTAATTACAAATATATTGTACCATCACTCTTTCATAGACACTTAATGTTAAATTTTACAAATATGGTTTCACTGATGTTCCAGACAAAGTAACATTTTGAAGAAAACTATAAAAAGGCCTGTGCAAAAAAGCTGTATCTCATTTCACAGTTAAGTATTTTACAGTTTTATTTTATACCCTGCTATGGGATGTCTAGATGAAGATGTAAGATACAGAGCTTTCATTAGCTTTTCAAATTACCTAAGGTGGCAGAGCAGTACTTAAGCTAACCACCTATTTACAAAAGTAACCTCCGCTATAGCTGTATTCCTCTTAGTTGGAAAGCTAGAAAGCTTTTCAAAGAAGATTTACAGGATTTGTTTCATTTGGATAATGTGGTAAGTAATTTGATTTTACAAAAAGCAAAGCAATGAACAGTGTTCTTCTAAGTGAGGTACTTCCTGTCTGGTTTTCAGATAGCACACCCTCTCTCTGTACTGTTTAGAATACCTCACAGTATACATTACTGCATCCTTTGGCAAAACAACCAGTGAAACAGGGTAAGTAGTGAATTTCAGTGCAAACACGTAACTAGTTCTGCATAATTTTATAGAAAATGTGTTCTGTGATTAAAAAAAACAGAAAATGGAATGCACATTTGGATATCATAATATACTTCAGATTTTGGAAAGGGGCAACATCACTCTCTCTTAAAACCGTTCATCATCTCAGGAACTTTATCTTGTAATCAAGGTGACTTCAGATTACCCAGCTACAGTTAAATTTTTGGTCAATTCCTGATTAAGCAGCAAGAAAGTGGAAAGTGATCAAGTTCAGGACTTACAGTCAAAAACCAAGGTACAACTCAGAAAACAAAACACATTCATAGATTGTAAAACTGGCCATTCACCTGCATTTTTAAAGGAGTTTTGTGGTGGAAAAACACTGAAGAATAAATTATCAACACCATATTCAAATAGGACTGGGACTTAAAGTTTCATTTGAGGTATGCATAGAGCCATATATAAATTGAATAATAGCTAGCTTGACAGGACCTGTGCTTGATAACCATTCCCTGAGTAGAACTCTTTTATAGTCTCTAAGGCAAAACTGAAAACACAGAACTGATGCATGTTCCAGTTTTCTCGTTACTTGTAGGAATTCATGCTGTAGGTTTAAAAAGTAAGACTTCCCTCTTTCTTGCTCATTGTTTTGTATGCCAAATGATCAAAGCAGGGAATAGAGAAAATCCCAGTATTTCCCCAAATTACAAGAAATTCATTTTACAGCTGTATTTATCAAACTGGGATATTTATAATGTAATTTCAAGAACAAATTATATATATGGTTTTAAAATTGAGCCCTACAGAAAAAAATTGTTTTCACTAGAATTCCCACCTGTTGAAAATATAGAACTTTTATGTCTGTTAAACCTAGTGCTCTATAAAGTGTCTGCTGATTTACTTTATTTCAGTTATCTTACTGTGTTTTCATGTGCATACTTAATCTCAATTTTAATCAAGGTCTCACAATGATAATTAATGTACGTTGCTTAGTCTCAAGGTATTTCACATTTAATCTATTGAGTATTACTGACTCTACACTTTTCATTAAGTTCTATGCATAGAGACAGTAGAATGTCCCTGTTTCATACACAGACAATGAAAGCTGTGCAATGAGCCTTAGTATTAACACAGAATAAGTATTTGTACATACATTTATCTTATTTTTAGAACCTCGCTGTTGCTGGTCTTCTTATCTATTTCCAGTCAACCACCAGAATCACATATGCACATGAATATTCCAATAATATGTATACATATATCAATATTATATATTCACAGAAACATCAAATAATAATAACAGATGGATAAGATACATTCCAAAGTTTCCTGCCAAACCTATCTACCCAAATACTATATATTTCAAGATTCACCATATTGAAAATTATCTCAAAAGATAACTGCCAAACAGCCCAAAGTTCTGATCTAATTTTTTTTTTCATTTGAATGAATACAGTGCTTCTGAAGGTGAAGTGGTATTTATGTGCTGAACAAAGTCTGTATGAATAGTACCATATAGAATTACCACTAGGTATCCAAAGCCTAAATATCCGTTATTTAGCCATTGCATAAAACTGTAGTAACTAATTCTAGAAGTTAACATACAAGGTTTATAATGCATGAACTCCCCCAAAGTAGCTCCTTGTTTTCAACCCTAACCTCATAGAAAATGTGAAGTATCTTGTTCCTCAGCTGCATTTATTCTTCAATTAGAGTTCAAAATTATAATCTCCTCAGTGAGAAATTATTCTGTCTTCTACAAGAAACTAAATTTCTACACAAGACTAAAATCTTATTTTGTGTGACCTTCCATTTTAGCTGCCATCCTTGTGCAAGTAAATTTTTATATCTTCAGAATGGGAGTTTTGTGAGAGCTTTATTAATAATTGAAGTACTTCGCATGCTATAGCCCCTACATTGTGTGCTAGAAAAGTCTAGGTTTGTAATCCCACTTCAGGCTACAACAATGTAAATGTGCTATTCACACAGCCAAGTGTGGGGAATTACATTTTTTACTATATCAATATTGTGAAAATTCACTTTCATTTCCCTAATGCTTTTGTATTTCCTCCCAGAAGCTTTCTTATTTTCAGCCATGATCCTTGTAAATGATGGATCTATCACCACTTTTGTAGAAGTTGAAAGGGTCTACTATGCAGTAGAACATACTCTAACCTCTCACTTCACATTACAACTTAACATACATGTTCAGACTTTTTGGAGTGCATCCCTCTGCATAAATTCAAGCCTATTTTCTCACTGTCGTAAAGCAAGTAGTTGAAATATATTTTACGTCTTTCTAAAGTCTGAGTTTTCATATATTTGTATCAAAAACAGTTAAATAACTAATGACACCTTCTTAACCATTTATCTTGATTTTTGTTATTCTTTAACTAAACTCTCTGTGCTACAATAATAAAAATTTCCATGTAAACTATTTGGCTTGTGGTTTCAAAAGCTGGCTGTTGCTTAGCTTCCATAGGCTTCCTAGAAAATCACAGTCCTAGTAGTAAGTAAACACATGCAGACATACAAATAAGACACTTCTGTTTACACACTTATGACTAGCTTATATCTTTTTAATCAACTTCTTATCATATAGTTTTATCATATTGCCATCCTCTTGTTACAACAGACTTCTAGCAACTGGTATGAAATTTTATTAGCCTACGTGTAAAGCATACCAACTTGTCAGTTATATTTTTCCTCCTTTGATTTAAATATATATTTATATATATATATTCATCTCTGACTGCCTGAAACAGATTTTGAATTATAGCTACCTACAGTTTCAGGCAGAACCTACTCACTCTTAATAGATACATCATATTTCTTAATAGCTTATTGAAAAAATTATAGCAGATATGAGCCTAGAAAATTAGTGGGATTACCTTTGAAAAAAGCAGGCGAATACACTTTTTTTCATAAAATAGAGAATTGACCAAAAAATATGTGTAGAGAGCTAAAGTCATCACTGGGATCTGATCAGAAAATATTTGAAAGCCTGTACATTGCAATTTGCACTCAATTTGTTACATTATTGTAAATCAAAATACCTTAGCTATACCATGGGATCAAGTTACATCCATGTGAATGATTACTGAACTGTCTTATTTCAAGTACTGTGATCCATGCTTTTCAGTCATTTTTATAATTATGTTCTGTTAAGGATGAATGGGAAAATATCACTGAGAGCAGAGAGCAGTGCAAAGCAAAAATTTTTAAAAGGAAGCACAGAAACAAACCCCTTTATTACGGTTCCATAAATACCTCTCAAAGTACTCCTTGGATAAATCAAGTTCATTAACTTCCTGTGATTACTAGGACATTAATGTTAGCAAACAAGCAGCCATGGCCTAAAAGAGATTGTTTTCATGAAATAACAAGAGAATTTGCCATAATGTAATAAAATGCATTAATGTAGGAGTCTCATTCTCAAACAGTTGAGTGAGATAGTTGAGCACAATCACCCACATGTTGCTGAAAGAACAGACCTTCGCGGCACAATGAACACAAGAGTTTCAGCAGAATACTGCACGTGCTATGAGAAAATCTGGAGCTATCTTTTTCTGTTACTAATAGGCACAAACCAGACATGCTAGGAGACATCCTTCAGGGCTTTTTTTCATATTTCACTTACAAATGGATAGCAGGTTAAGTACCATTTCATATTTATCTAAAATCACATTACAACATTCCTACTGAAATACCTTTAGAAAATATAAATATTTAGAAAAATCTATAGGAAATGAAGACTTCAAGTACTAGAGTAACATATATATGATCTTGTACCTATAGAATTCCCAAAATAAGGTCAGATGATGCACAACTCCTCTATACATGTTGAGGTTAGATGGAGCAAGGAACTGAACAATGGTAACTGCCTAAGAGTATGAGTACATTTGTAACTGATACTTGTTCAGGGATGTTCTATGCAATGTAGTAAGTGCACACTGGAAAGCAAAACCCATTTTTCAGATTTTAGATGCAACTTTTCCTATCCATCTGCAAAGATAGCACTGATATCCACAATCTTATTATATCTCCTTTATTCACCTAGAATGCTGCTGCAAAGAAAATTACCTAATCAATTTCTTCAACACCTCTGTCTCCCTTGGTGCATTCCCCTGCTGTCTTTTTCTCCTTTCTATAGCATCAAATACAAGCTGCTCCTTTCACCTTCAGGTTGTTCATTAGTTATCCCCACCTTACTTATATCTTATTTCCTCTATGACAACTCCCACTTCCAAATCAGTTCACAGTGCCAACCCTCAATTAGCACTTGTCAAATTTTCAAACAAGCTGAAAATGTTCTCTTCTTATTGCTAGGGAGAAATCCACCAGAAAGTGGTTTGCAAAACTAAACCATCACTCTCTTTTAAACTCCATTGGAGTGGCTGCTTTCCCATGATATTTGGAAAAATATTGATAATATTCTCTACATGGACATGACTTAAAGTTATCAAGCCTGACCAGTCAAACAGTTCAGCATGGGATCAATTACTGTTGATTTAATTGCAAACCATACACCCTGCCATACATTAAGTGTATTCAGATGACAGGTAATACCCAGTGTTAGCATCTCACATAAAATTATCCTTCAGTATCAAAAGTAACAGCTGACATTTTATGATGAAAAAACAGAAACAGAAAAAATATTAAAGTATTTTAAAACAAAAACCACTTTAAATTAGCATCTGCACCACTTGTAGCGCATGCGAATTTCACTGGTGTTAAATTTTAATATTTTCCCAAAGGTCCATTAAGTTCCTTCTAAGTAATGGAAAAAAAAGGCGATTTTATCTGACTCCACCACCTTCCTTCCAATTAGATGCCCTTCTGCCTGCCCCAAGAGAGAGAAGTGCTGACAGATCATACAGAAATAAATAAAACTCAGAAGCATTTACAAAATCTGTGGAAGGAGAAATGGAAGTTCATATAATTTAAAAGCTGCATAGTGCAGGTACAGTGCTTAAGGAATAACTTGGAAATATGCTTCCCTTCTGAGAATGAACATAATCAGAAGGTGCTGTTTTTTCAGTATCAACACTTATTAGTGTTTTACAACTACACTGCCTTATGTAAATGCTAAAACACTGGTTTCTTGTGCTGATCCAATATTCCAAGATACTCCAGCTGAGATGCTTGTCTCCACAGTTTTAAGTGAGCAAGAAGCTTCTGATATGGAAGGAAATCTTTTTAGGATACTTCAGAATTCTGATCTAGGTTAATCTGCCCATAACTACTGTCTCTTTTCCTTGCATCTGCAATCTCCTATCATATACCTAAATTTTAGGATCTTTTGAATTATTGCTGGATGGTTTGATCTTTGGAATGAGTCATCAGGTTATCAGGCCCAGTCAGCATGGGTTTATGAAAGGCAAGTCTGGCTTAACCAATCTGATCTCCTTCTATGACCAGGTGACCCACTAGGTAGATGAGGGAAAGGCTGTGGATGTTGTCTACCTGGACTTTAGTAAAGCCTTTAATACCATTTCCCACAGCATTCTCCTGGAGAACCTGGCTGCTCATGGCTTGGACGGGTGTGCTCTTTGCTGGATATAAACTGGCTGTGTGGCCAGGCCCAAAGAGAGGTGGTGAATGGAGTCAAATCCAGTTGGCAGCTGGTCGCAAGTGGTGTTCCCAAGGGCCCAATATTGGGGCCAGTTCTGTTTAATATCTTTATCAGTGATCTGGATGAGGGGATCAAGTGTCGCCTCAGCTAAGTTTGCAGACAACACCAAGTTGGGCAGAAGGGTTGATCTCTTGAGGGTAGGAAGGCTCTACAGAGGGATCTGGACAGGCTGGATCGATGGGCCGAGGCCAATTGTGTGAGGTTCAACAAGGCCAAGTGCCGGGTCCTGCACTTGGGTCACAACAACCCCATGCAGCGCTACAGGCTGGGGGAAGAGTGGCTGGAAAGCTGCCCAGCAGAGAAAGACCTGGGGGTGCTGGTTGACAGCCGGCTGAATATGAGCCAGCAGTGTGCCCAGGTGGCCAAGAAGGCCAACGGCATCCTGGCCTGCATCAGAAATAGTGTGGCCAGCAGGAGCAGGGAGGTGGTTGTTCCCCTGTACTGGTGAGGCCGCACCTCAAGTACTGTGTTCAGTTTGGGGCCCTCACTATGGGAAAGACATTGGGGTGCTGGAGCATGTTCAGAGAAGAGCAACGAAGCTGGTGAACGGTCTAGTGAACAAGTCTTACGAGGAGTGGCTGAGGGAACTGGGGTTGTTTAGCCTGGAGAAGAGGAGGCTGAGGAGAGACCTTATTGCTCTCTACAACTACCTGAAGGGGGGTTGTAGTGAGGTGGGTACTGGTCTCTGCTATCAAGTAACAAGCGATAGAACAAGAGGAAATAGCCTCAAGTTATGCCAGGGGAGGTTTAGACCGGATATCAGGAAAAATTTCTTCACTGAAAGGGTTGTCAGGCATTGGAACAGGCTGCCCAGGGAAGTGGTGGAGTCACCATCCCTGGAGGTATTGGAAAGACATGTAGATGTGGCACTTAGGGATGTAGTTTAGTGGTGGACTTGGCAGTGTTACGTTAATGGTTGGCCTCGATGATCTTAAAGGTGTTTTCCAACCTAAATGATTTTATGGTTCTATAATAAAAACACAACACTATAAATTCTCTGGATTTGATTCAGTTCCCTCCAAAACCACCAAAATAACTTTACCACTGCATTGGATTTTTATGTGGATTTCAGCAATTACTCAGAAAGCAGTTATTTTACCTAGTTTTCAGAAAACTTTTTTTTTTTTTTCCAGATTAGAACAGCATTATAAATATGAAATTAACTTCTTAAAAATAAATAACATAAAATAACATTTAGGAAGCTTAATGTTGAAGAATCAAATTTAATACTATATAAATGACAAAAAGACACGTTGAGTATGTGGAGTGTGGTATAATCACAGGTGAAATTAAATCTCAAAGATCCAGCTGGAAATTAAGTATTGTGAAAGTAACATATTCCTTTTTCTCTGCTAACATCCTTAGTGTTAATATGATCCATGTCATAAACTAAAATAGCTATGTAAGTCCCAGAACAAAGTCATTTCTTAGAAGCAAGGAAACTGGTGTACATTTAATACATGATCAGTAAATCATCATTATTACCTAGAATGATAGATAGGAAAGCAGAATTTAACACTTCCAAACTATTCAAGATCCATCAGCTGCAATTTATAAAGTCTGCTCAAATGGTGTACTTTTACGTGTACATCATGATAAGAACCTTGAAAACAGAAGAGTAACACTACTTTAGTCTGTCTTTAAACATCTTTTTTCATGCTGAGGAATACATATTCACATACATATTTGATATTCTTATTGGGTTTTCACGTATGGCATAAGAATTGGTACAGCTGGCTATATCCTCCCTAATGGCCAAGAGACTATAAAAGTGGGAATCAGACACTGAGGAACAGAGCTCCCTTCTACTGAACTCTTTGGTTCACTTAGGAAGTCAATAGAAAAATGCCTTGGCATCTTTATTTTTTTTCTGCTGAAAATGGGACTGCAGAAGGGTGTTCTACCCTTGAAAAGGCTGTGCACTTTAAGCTTATCTTGGCAAATGAGAGATTTTGATCCAGGGTATTTAAAATAAGCACTTGCTAAGTTCATAATACTTCCAACTCTTGGGAACATGAGGAAGTTTGTCTTGAGATCTTCATTACCGATTTTCACTAATAATTTTAATTTAAAGTTGTGGTGGTTTTTTCCATCTAAAATAATAATAATCTCCATTTCTTTTAAGCTGCATTTTAGGGTAAAACTGGAGCATCAAAAATTTTGAATACTTAAATAAAAATTCAGGCTTCAGTACATTTGAGATATAGCAAGTATAGGAGCAAATTGGTATTAAAATTCGATATCCTACATATCAAACGTGTGTTCAGTTCATCATATCACATTGTTAATGACTGTCAAAGCAGCATCTTGAAAAAGCATTCAGCTTCTTATCTGAATAAACCTATACAGCTGAAAAATGTTAGGACTGTTTGAATCGCATATTGTATACCTCTCTTTTGTTTCTCTTTCTCTTTACGAGAAGGGCAAACAAGTCATAAAGTTGAATTTGAGCAATATCAAGGCTCACATTAAGCCAAAGGCCTTTTTAGTACTAACAGAAGAGTTTTTCTCCTAATAAATAAGCCTTTAAAGACAGCAATGCTCTGGGACCTCTCAGCCTTATCACCTTCCTATTGCAAAGTCTAAGAAGGCAAAGTTCAATGACATTCAGACATCAATTAGATTATTACACAGCTCCTGGAAGGGGAGGCAGAGGCAGAAGCAGAAGAGTTTCTCTTTCACTGTTTTGTGCATGGTAATAATGCATAATCTTAAACTACAGGTGATGTATCTAAAGCAAGAATCAAAGTGATTAAGCTCTCTGAACTGAAATTAATTGACACCTATCTATGTGTAATTTCTCAGCTAATTTTCTGCTTCTGCACCAGTGAAAATATTATATGGTTGGAAGGGCAGAAAATGTACATATGGGTTTCAGTCTGCTCATTTCTGAACGTTTTTGTACCAGTTTAATTTCTTTGTTCTTTCAGTTTTGTTACTGACAACTCAAACCAATTTTTTTTATTCTGACCTGTTTTTCAAATTAAACTTTAAGATTCCTTACCTTTACTAAGTGCAGATATACTTTGATAAAAGAAGGGTTCTTCAACTAGAGGTAGAATAAAATATTAGAATTCACATTTTGGGCATCAAGGTTTTCTAAAACAATATAAAAAATATTTGCCAGATCTGATAATTTTCTTTTTCTATTCTTCCTGGATCCAGTCATTAATTTTTCAATGACATTTATAGACATTAAAAGTTAAACAGGTCAGAAACGATTTAATGTACATTTTGGACAAGTGTATAGAAAAAGTTTATAATAGAAACTTTGCTGATATAGTTTTGCTTCTGAGTGTGATCCAGGTAAGGATTAGCCAGTTGTTTCCTTTCATGTGGATTATGCTATACTGATGCATTATTTAACAGGCATAAGAATTTCACAATGAATAATTTAATTATTTGCTGCATACTTCACCCCCAGAAAAGAGGCACTTTAAGTTACTTCCTTACCTTGTTTTCTTTGAGTATGCGTCTGTCACTAAAAACAACCCCACTCTATATTTTACTTTTACACTACACTACCCTTTGTATTACACTAAGACTTCTATTACTATGGCATCCATGTTTGCTTGTTATTTCAATGGGACTATCAAGGCACAAGCTTTTCTCCTAGCTGTTTACAGAACACTAAATGTTGCATCAGAAGTTTTAGAAATCTAACAGAGCTTCCTGCTTACCCTATACTACAAGTTACATTATAAAAATAAAGATGTATTGATTATAGTCATTCTTCATGCTTCATGAGCTCAAGGAAGTACTTGATCTCTATTTATTATTATAGGATTTGCAGGAACATAAAACTGGGGGAAATTGCTCAACTGCAAGATAACGATTAGATAGCAGTTCCTTTGAAAAGCATTTGGGGTTACTGTGCATTAGAAGCCGATTATGATACAACATTGCCATGCTGTTGGAAAAAAGTCAATCATCAAACTAGGATAAATAAACAGAGGCATAACTTGCAGAACACTTAAGCTATGCTTCTGCACTACCCGCTCCTAGCATTTCCTTAGCTGAAGGCTTTGATCAGTTTGGGGCATGTTATGTAATGAAAGTTACGGATCCAAACTGGAAAGAGTTTAGAAGAAAGGAGCAACTAGATTAAAACCCTAAAAATATGGAGTAAAAAAAAGTTAAGGAAAAAAGAAAAGATCTGGCACAGGTGTAGCTGATTCTGATACGAGGTCTCTCCCAGCTTCGTGATTCTAAGACAATAAACAGAAAACAACATATTTTTTGCCATACAGTTTTAAAATGTGTATGTAAAAGACCTGCTATGCCTTTCTCAGAAAGTAACTTGTAGTTTTTTAAATATTGCAGAACTTTTCCAGAAGAAAAATACACTGCAAACATGAAATACTCCTTAATCCAAGGAGCTCTGCTAGTCTTCAAAAGATCAATACAAGAAACTAGCTTATTTGTATTTTCACAATGGCACATGTCAGTATGAGGTGGGCAGAAAACTACTTTGTTCAGAACAATCTCCTGCCATACACCTACTCTGTTGGCTACCCTATCAAAATCTACATTTTCCAGGTGACCACCTTTCCTGTTACTAGTTTCTAGTCAGTAAGCATGAGTGTAAATTTGTTTAGTTCCTAAGGAAAGCCAATGAATCACTGTTGAGATAAGACTGATGGAAGCTAGTCAGAAAAGTGGTCAAAAGATAGTGAGACTTGTCAGACAATTTTAGTGAAGATTTAGTGAAGGGCTTTGTTTGCTCAAATTAATTTCTCTCTCTCTCATCCAAAATCTTTGTTTGTTAGTGTCCTCAGAGTGTTATTATTTGTTAAAATTATCAGTTTCTTTTGTATTTTTGTAACTCACACTAATGGAAAACAGAAAGTCAGGTGACTACCTCAGTAATTTTTTTTATGGTCTTCAGTATTTACTCCTTGTTAACTGAGGAAAATAAGTGAAATTTCTGTAATGTTAAATATCACAGAGGCATTCTTCTGCTCACATATGGGAAAGTCTATAAAAAATGTCAATATATCAAAACACCTGTCTTAAGAGTAAATTGTTTTTATTCTCACAGCCAAGCACAGATTATGCCTAAGAATTCCTAGAACATTGGTACATAGAGAAATACGAATTGCTGATAATGTAATGTTTATTATTGGACAGAGGGAAATGAAATGAACATCAGTTCCTGAAGCACATGTATACATGCAGCAGTTCTTTATATCATTATCCTATCATTAGATGGGATTTTACTACTGTTTTATTTAATGATGTCTCAAGTGTCTGAGAGACAGAGAGAGCACACACAAGTGCATCTGCAAAAAAAAGCATCTCAGTCTCAAATTTCTGATATTTTTTATTTGATATTATAAAACCGAGTAGAACAGTTCAGCAGAATATTTATCCTCCTTCCATTTATTACCACGCTTTCTTACTAGTAGCACCTCTACTCAATTCTATAAAAAGTCCCTTCACTTGGTGCTATTTCATTTTCTAAGTGGAGAGAAAAATAAGTAAATAAGTAAAATAAGTTCATGAGTTTAACGTAAAATTATAGTTTAGAGCTAATAACTGAAAACAATGATGAATGTGTCTAAAACAGGAAAAGTAATTTTAATAGAAGCTGCTCTAACTCTGATCACTCTTTATGATCAGCTTCTGTAAACAAGTGAAAACATCCCCAAAACATAGGTGTGATAATCTACGGTGATAACTGAGTGATGTCTACCCAGCGATTTCTCAGTTTCAAAATTTGACAGGAAATTTTCATCCCTCTATTATAACATATCCTAGGGGGTTGGAAAATGCACTTTGCCTCATGAACTTGCAGATCCCTTGAGCACAGCTTTGCAGTACTTTATATTCTCCTGAAACTCTGCTCTCTATATTTAGTACAAATTTATACTATTAACTGACCCCCCTAACTCTAAATTCAAGAGCTGGACTTACTTCCCTATGACTGAATGTGTTTTGGTTGCCTTTGCATGTGTGTGTTTAAATACACATCCAAATACCTGTTTACACATAGATATTTAATGTGTCAGTTTTGATTAACCCCCCTTATGTATGACCAAGCGCTCATTTTACACATTTATTTCCCTGTGGGGATGAAGCTCTAAGACTTCGGTTCAGGAGGAATAGCAAAACTAAGCTAAGCTATTATTCCAAATATATCAGTTTCTAGTGATTTTTAAGACCTCAAAGATGGTAGATTTTTGCTTTTCTTTCCTTTATAACTTTCTGCTCTTGTTTAACATGAGCTTCCCAGCAGTTTTTCTGCACTGTACGGTCCAGAAGAAATGGGCCTATTTTCCAGGGAGGCCGAATTTGGGAACATCTTTTGGAAAAGGATATAATGACGGCGGCAAAAGGAAAGAAAAGAATTCCATTTCAAGGCACATTTTACAGTGTCCAGTCTTCATGGCATTGCATCATGTAATGCTCTCCTCCGAAACCTTTGAATAGTAGAAGTAACAGAAAGTTAAGCTCAACAGTCAGAGGCATAGACTCAAGTATTGCACTAGTGAATTATGTATGATTTTTGTTCTGAAGTGTTTTAATTTCTGGAACTGGAGGGAGAGCTGGCTGTCCCTGGAGTAAACCATTCCAGTCATGGCTATTTTTCCTATGTGGAGCTGGATGGCCTTAGATCAGCTTGGGCCGAGGTAAGAGGCGCAACGGTGGGAATGTTGACAACATCTCTGAGACATACTAAATTCCCCAACAAACTATTTGATAGAAAGGCACAGTTCTTTTTTTCCCTTCCCCCCCCCGCCCCCGACTACTTTTGCATCTGAACTCTGTCCCTGAAATCTGAGAGAAAAGAAGCTACAGTTGCCTCACAAGGAGAAACAGAGTGAAGGGATAATCTATGCAAACTAATCTACCTAAGCATCCAGTCATTCCTAAAATAGTGTATCATCTAATAAATAGAGTGGAAAACAATGCCTCCAGCACTAGACTTTCCACTAGACCTGTGGAATTGCTATTCAGCACTTGTGAGACTGCACCTGGAGAGCCATGCTGCCTCCCTGATCAGAGAGAGGATACAAAGAAGATGGGGCCGGGCTCTTGGAGGTGCACAGTGATATGATGTGAAACAAAGGATCCAGGTCAGAACATAGGAAATTCTGATTAGATATTGGAAAAATGTTTTACCATGAAGTGGTCAAATACTGGAACAGTTTGTCCAGAGAGGCTGTGGAGACTCCATCCTTGGCAGTGTTCAAGACTGAACTGGACACAGCCCTGAGCAACCTGTTCTGAATAGACCTGCTTTGAGCCGTGGTTGGATGAGATGGCCTCCAGAGGCTCCTTCTAACCTAAATCATGCTGTGATTCCATGATTCGATAATGCTATATGTCTCTATTTTCTCTCTTGTGGTGTCTCTCGCCACAACAGGCCCTTTCACATTTATATGCACATACCAAGTTAACCGAGCATCTGAACTTGTCTTATTTCTCATCAGTCTGTAGTTATTTTTCTTTAATGTACTATAAGATAGTCAGAAACTATAGTGCAAATACTGTAGCGTAATACTGTAATACAGACCTATTTAAAGTAACTGGAACTAGGAGGCGCTTACCTGTAATAGCAGCTACATTATTAAGCTAAATGGTTAGTTTGAAGTCTTCACAGCAGGACACATTAAGTCATTGGGAAGACATGGGAGAGGGGACGGATACAACTGAAAAGAATTTGGGGAATGAACAACAGGGGGGCATCTCCTAGCTATCAATAACTGACGGATACTGCCTCCCTCCTGTAACCCTTGCTACACATAACTTAAGACCTTAATACTATCACAGAAGAGATGTAGGTAACAGGATTGTTGCATTCAGAATAAACATCAACAGAATTTAATATCTTACCTATACATTTTTGTTCCTATTAGCAAATGTTATAATCACTTTTAAATATGCAGTCTAAACAAGCATCACTACATGTAGTTTCTCTAGATTACCAGAAGAACATTGGATTTGATCCAGACATGGTGGTGATCCACTATATTACCAAAAAAAGAACCCATGGTCTCAGAAATAAGCTACATTCTTGTTTCCAAGAATAAACTCTTCTAGCAATGCTGTTCTTTTCTAGAGTTGCAATATACCTCATACCAGTTAAACTGGCAAAGGAAAGTTGACATTCCCCATGTTGGCACATACCAACCTTCTTTCAAACCATTCTATCAAGTGACATGGAATGGGCTTTGTCTAACACCCTTTCTTCATTAAACTCTTGCCTTCCACTAGCAAAAAATTCAGTCTTGGAACTTGTCCATCAAGATGACCTATTTAGGAGTCAAATGGTTCTGCCTTGCTTTTGGACCTATGTGTTCCCAGCTTCCCCTCCTATTCACAGTTTTAACACATCAATATAATCTCACAGGTTCTCCAAACATCTGCTAGCTCCAAAGTCTTCCCTAACAGAGGAGCACTGTTAATTAGCTAAAATTATTTAATTCCATTTAAGATAACTTTTATAAGAATTTCACTAAGGTTCTTTTAGTGTTTTACACAAAATTCCCATCTAAATTTCTCCTCAGCTGTGCACGTGGTGTCCCAAGGAGACATGTTTAGAGCATCAGCTGAGTGCCACAGAGCTGACACCATGAGTCTGTATGCTCCTTTACATAACCACTTCTTGGACAGACATTAATAAATGCTGTCAAATTCTTATTTTTAAATTTGTCTTGCAGCACTATTTAATACTTAAGTAATGTTGCTATATTAAAACCTATTTTAAAAATATTAAAATAAAAACTGCATTATATAGTTCCCATTGAGAAATATATTAAACAGTTATGTTAATAATTTTAAGGTAGAACTTTACATGGCTATGTCCTTAACAAACAGTGTTTAAGTCCTGATTAATCTCGTTTGATTATGATGGGCTTGTCCTGCTAAATTACCAGGTTTCTATACTCACTAAATTAGGAAATTGGCACCATTCATTTACAGCCACATTTTTAAAGCTAATATTTTTACAAATTCCAACAGCATGAAAATTAATGCTATTTGCATTGTTCAGGTCACACAACTCTAACCATCCAAAAATGTAAGCCTTTTGAAACAAACATGAAAATAAGGCCCTTATAGTCACTTAGTTAAAACATTTGACAATATGAATTTCTTACCTGGTTTATCTTTATGGACAATTCATAAAGAACATTAATCTAACAATGTTTACTAAGTTGTAAAAATTATTTTTATCTTTGAGGGAGGGCTAGCATATGCCAGTTATTGTAACATCTTGGGTGCCAGTACCACTTAGTAGTAAACAAAGCAATAAAACACTGCCAGACATGTAAACAACAAAATTCTTAATTAGAGACTGCTACTAAATTCTGAGAGCATTTTCTATTGGCCTGTGAGTTGGAAAACATGCATCTTCCTTTTCCTTAGGTTGTGTGGAAGTAGTTAGGACATAATAGATAAGCAGATTTTCAAACCAAGCAGGAGTACATAATGGGTCTTAGAATGGAAAGAAGGGTGCATTTTATTGGAGTACACAACAGACTTTTGTCAAGATTTGCAAAGGCAGCGTTATTTTTCCAGGTGCTCTATTTGTAGCTACAGAAACCAAGGTCTTATCTAGCTAAATGATTACAGTGTCATACAGTATCCTAGACCTCTGAAAGTTGAGAAACTAACACATAAAACTCCCAGAGAATAAAGACTCCGGGCCACTGAAATACTACACTGCATTCAATCTTGGATGTTAATTTGGTTTCTTAACCCTTAATTGAGTGGTACAAGGACAAGACTGACACTTCAAGAAAAAAATGGTACTTCAGAACAATCTCCACGTGTAAGCAAAGCAGTGGTGGATGCTACCTGGTTAGACCCAGTCCCATACAAGGAATGGAAAGGGAGAGGAAGTAGATTTTTTTGATAGCAACTAATTTTAATGGCCACTCATCAAAGTATAGTTTTAAATAGGCAACATTAGGGAACAAGCACCAGGATTACTGGATTGTGAAAGGCTAATGTTGCCTCGCCTTTATGCAGTTGCTTATGTATAAATACAGATGAAAAGTTGATTTCCTGAAGAAGCCTAGACCTGTAAATTGCCTGAGATAAAATTTACAGGAGAACTACTGTAAAAAAAATGATGGTCTGGGAAACTTGATAAAAAGAAGTCTAAAGTCTAAGAGATCAGGATGTATCTTAAGGTTACAACATCTTGGGAAATTCCATGACTAGTGGAATTAGGACCAACGGTATTTATTTTTTCCAGTCTGAAATTTCAGTATTGAAAAATAGAACATAGAAAGATGATACGGCAAGATGATTTAATTGACATATGACTAATGGCCTTTAAAAATACTAAGGGTTTTTTTTTAAACAACTAAACTGTGAATATAGAGCATGCAATAGTGATAGTTACATAAGAAGCAAATAGAGGTACCTGAAATTTTTGAAGATAACCAGAACATCACCTCCATTTATTACTCTAAATGTTTTTGCACTAATGACTGGACAACTATTTGAGTTGAAGTATTTATTTCCCAGTTCCATTACTACTATTTATTATTACATAGTAACTTTTATTCTATGATCTAAAAAAAATCACTTTTACTTAAACCTGTAATGACTGTATTTCTGGTTTTGTTTTACACATGAGAAAACAGTGACAGAGAGAGATTAATTGACTTGCCTGAGACCACACAGTAAACAAATGGCAAAAAAAATGATCACAGATAGTCCCAGCTATCTTCTTGACTCCTCTGGCTTTTTTATAGCTTTTGTGTATATGAATTCAAAGCATACACTTACCTTCTCATTTGAAAATATAGGAATAATCTTGACTTTTAAGAAAAAGACATCAGTCAATGGTTCTGATGCATTGTTCTGTGTAATGAAATGCTATTGTATTCCTTGAAGGAAATATAGCGCTGCACTAAATAAATTGCATACAAAGTTACTGGCAATCATACGGAGCCAGAGTAAACATTGAAATGGTTATAAACAAGACTTCATATTCAGAACTACAAGTGCATTGTGTTTTTCAACTAATTCAGTTTAGAATTTTTGCTGGTTGATTTTGCCTTTTAAATGTTAACTGTCTTCAGTCTCGATGGTAAAGAGGTACTAGTCTGTTCTAACTGTAATTTTAACATATGTAATTCCTTCTCATTTCTTTTGAAAAATATAACTGTTACTTATTTTTAAGTTTTCTACAAAACTTAAAATAGAAGAAACGTCAAAGTTGTGTATTTGGCTTTTTAAGTGTTCCTTTATGGATTTCATTGAGGTTTTAAGAATTAGGATATCTTCAGAGGAAAGCAAAACAAATTCTGGAAAAACAATGCTATGGATATAATTTTTGCACATTTGGGCCATTAATGTTTAATACTATCCCTAATACATGATGTGTTTTCTGTACAGTTCTATACACAATTACTCCCACCCTCTCATATTCAGAGTAATTTGGGGTTTTCTGAAAGATAAGCTTATCAACCTAGACCATAACAAATCCATGGTAATCCTTTGAGGAATGTTCTTCTGACAAACAGGTTAAATAAGTGAGAAATATCAAAAAGTCTTAATATGAAAAGGGAACTGAAATACTTCAAAAAGGACTGGTGTCTTTTTCAAAGGTATTGGGGTTTTTTGCAAGTTACTGGTTTTACAAGAATACTAAGGAGAGATTTTGCTTTGCTTTCCATGAAAAAAGAAGCAGTTGACCCAGAACTTGAAATGAAAGTCCTAGAAAGACCAGCCTTTTCTGACATCTCTTGAACATATTTGTAAAGCAATTTGTTACAGTTCACTTTGTGTTTCCACACTATAGCTGGTTGTTTCATTCAAAATGTTTAACTGTGAGAATTTATTTTTGCTAAGAATGTCATGGAATCGTCAATTTTATTGAGCTTCTTTACTCCGCTTTGCTTCAGTACTTCTAAAAAGGAGGCACATCTGAGGCATTTTTACCAATCCCATAAAATGAAAATAAAAACCACTGACCTCCCCACCCTGTATTTTAAAGCAGCATGTCTTATCTAAACAACATTGTTGCACTTATAAAAAGAAAGGAGGTTTAAAAAAACAAAAACAATGCTCATAGAGAATTTTAAATTCCTATTTAAATAGGCAACATAAGAGTTGTAATTTAAAATCTTAAAATGGCCCCAAAATTCTAACAAAAAAATAATAGGTGTACTTTCCCTTCCCACCTTGACTTGTCATCCCCTCAATAACTAATCACTTATGGAATAATGCTGAATATGCTCAAACCAACCATTACAACTTACAAAAATTAAACTTCTTTGCCTTCAGAAAACAGAAATGCATTCAGTCCTAAAGATTAAAAACCCTGGGTACCTAGTGTTTTTTCTACAAAAGAAACAGGAATGTATTGAAAAGAGCATTAAATTGAACATTTGTTCATTTTTGAAGCATATGATTTGTTCTTTCAAATCTTACACAGTGAAAAATTTACTATCCTTAACTTCAGACAAGCATGAGTTCACACAAGTGATACAAAGGTGTAGAAGCAGAATGGCTGCGTGAAAACCAAAGATACTAAAAGTCAGATTTTAAAGATTACTGATGTGAAAGTGTAGTTCTAATCTAGAACTGCTGAACCTGTCTTTATTTCTCAATTATATACGAAGTGGAAATGAAACCAACATCAGGCAGAAATAGGGCAAACACTGCCAGAGACTATTCAAGTATGTCTTGCTCAGATTTATGGCCAAGGCTCCATAATAAAGAACACAGGGTGTACCACAGAAACACACAAAGCAGTCTTCTTTCAGAAAGGATTCTATTATTTATTCATCAAGCATATCATGCTATAAAAATCTGGTAAGCCAGGAAATCAAAAATCTACAGAGTAACTGAGTATTAAGTATTGTCCCTGTGCCCACCATTCTCTCCATAAATCCTTTATTCACAATGTCTGCTGAATATTCAAATACAAGCGTGTGGCTTTCCGCTAAAAGGAAGTGGTTCCAGCTACCGAAAATGAAGACCGAGTAATAAATTGCTCGATCAAATACAATATCCTACTGATTTTGACAGAGAATTTGGCTTTAAAACAGATGCCCGTGATAGCCATCAAGGGCAAAACAGGCATTGGTGAGCTACGCACCGCAAAAGAAATCTACAGCTCATTTAACAGGGAACAATAGACGAGTAGATGACGGACTCCTCCCTCTGGCTAAGAAACCATTAGCCTATTTTCTCATCTAAACCCACTCAAACTCGCCGGGCCCTGACCCTGCGTTTGCCGGACTGTCCCCGTCCCCGTCCGTCCGCCCTCCCCCCCCTCCCAGAGATCTCATTATTTTAACTTTGTGCAGACACCACGCGAATTGCCTCCTTCCCACCCGGCACCAGCGCTGCAGGCTCCCGGGGCGGGCGGGCGGCAAGGACAGCTCCCGCCAGGAGGGGCAGCCGGGGAGGCCCCGGAGCGGAGCGGGGCGGCGGCGGGAAGCGGGAAGCGGGAAGCGGGAAGCGGGAAGCGGGAAGCGGGAAGCGGGAAGCGGGAAGCGGGAAGGGGGCCTCTGGCCCCCTTCCCGCTTCCCGCTTCCCGCTTCCCGCCGCCGCCCCGCTGGCGGCTCCGTGCCGGCACAGCCGCGGTCCCGCTCCCACCCACGTGTTTCGCGATTGCTTTTCCACCCACAGACGGGCGGGCAGGGGACGACGTGCCGCCGACCGTGCCCCGGTCACGCCGGCCCCAGGAGAGCCCCGCCCGGGGGGG
>NW_010973158.1:3875894-3876280 GCF_000737465.1 Haliaeetus leucocephalus | reverse complement strand
CCTTTCTTCTCCTCCCCGCCGCGGGGAGCGGGGTCGGTCGGACGGGGGTCCCGCCGTGCCCGCGCCTCGGCGGCCCCCGCCGGCTCCCCTCCCCGCGGCGGGCAGCAGCCATGGCGGGCGGGAGAGCGGCACCCCCGCCGCCGCGCCCCCACGCGCACAGGGCCGGAGCTGTGGGCCAAGCCCTCTCCTACCGTCTGAGTCCCTGGAAAGAGGAGGGCCAGGACATCCGCGATTTCTTCAAGCCGGGCCGGTGGCCGGTCTCCACGGCGTAGGAGCCGCGGTCCACGGCTCGGCAGTAGAGGTACCGCTCCGTGTCGGAGTAGCCGCGGTGCCTGACGCGAGCCCCGGCCAGGCAGCGGCCCCGCGAGGCGGGCTGCGGCGGCGGC
>NW_010973158.1:3875370-3875636 GCF_000737465.1 Haliaeetus leucocephalus | reverse complement strand
TTCCTCCGGGCAGCGGCGGGGAAACTGTGCTGAAAAGTTGGACAGCCCCTGCCGCACCGCCCCTCGGCCGGCTCTGGGGCCGCCGCGCCGCCGAGTCCTCCTGGACACTCGGGAGGGGAGGCGGGGAGAGGGGGAGGAGGAGGAGGAGGAGGAGGAGAGGGGCTGGCTTCCCGCTCGGAAATATTTAGCGCCGGGCTGGAGCCAGGGCGGGGGAGAGTGCAGCCGGCGGCGGGCTGCGAGCAGCGCGGAGAGCGCGCCGGGCTGTG
>NW_010973158.1:3847332-3875349 GCF_000737465.1 Haliaeetus leucocephalus | reverse complement strand
CGGCCCGGCCCGGGGGAGCACCGGGACGGACCAGGAGGCAGCGCGGGGGGGCTGCCCCTGCCGCCGCTCCGGCCCGTCTCCTCCCCGGGCTGGCCTGACGCCGGGGGAGCCGGCGGCACCGCACCGGCGGGTCGCTGCTGGCCAGACGTGACCCCCCTCCCAGAGGGACTCGCACCGCAAAGCCACGGCCGGTGGCAAAGTTGCTCACGCCCCACTCGGCCGAGAACTTTGCGTGGGCTAAGAATGGGTTCTTACTCCCTAAACTCCTCCCCCCGCCACCCCTCATTCCCCGTATCACACTGTCCCGGCTTCGGCGGGGACAGAGTTAATGTTCTTCCTAGCAGGTGCTGGTACAGTGCTGTATTTTGGACTTAGTGTGAGAATAACGTTGGTAACACACTGGTGCTTCGGTTGGTGTTAAGTAGCGCTTGTCCTACGCTAAGGATTCTCCAGTTTCCCGTGCTCTGCCGACTGAGCAGGTGCGCAAGAAGCTGGGAGGGAGCGTGGCCGGGACAGCTGACCCCAACTAGCCAAAGGGATATTCCATACCATAGGATGCCTTGTCCAGTATATAAAATGGGGGGAGTTGGCCGGGAGGGGCCGATCGCTGCTCGGGGACTGGCTGGGCATCCGTCAGCGAGTGGTGAGCAATTGCGTTGTGCATCACTTGACTTTCTTGGGGTTTGTTTCTCTCTCTTTTTGTTATCCTCCTTTTCCTGATATTATTGTTGTTGTTGTAGTTGTTGTTATTATGTTTCAATTATTAAACTGTTCTTGCCTCAACCCATGAGTTTTACTTCCCCCCCCCCCCCCCCCGATTCTCCTCCCCATCCCACTGCGGGAGGCGGGGGAGGAGTGAGCGAGCTGCTGCGTGGTGCTTAGTTGCCGGCTGGGGCTAAACCACGACACATACTTTCAATCTTTGCCACATCAGGTTCAGAAATCGTCTGTTTGCCAACCTGAAACCTTCCCCTGGTCTCCCATCTTCACCGATGAGTAAGCTCTCTCCCCCCTGCGAGTAAGATTGGCTGTAAATCAGTGCGAGGAAGGTTTAATTATAGCGATGCTGAGCCTACTGCTACAGAGAAGCTTTTATATTATAAACCACTGGTTTCAGGAGTTTGTAACTGCTGCAGAAAAAATAATTTAAAGTTAAAATTTACACAACAGGAACTTCATCCTAAAAAGAATTTTTAAAATTAGTTTTAAATTTCAGATTCTTTTGTGCTCATGTACAACCAATAATCCAGAACTGAAAGAAGTTGCATAATCCAGAACTGAAAGAAGTTGCATTTTTTAAGTCCCCCCTTTTTTTTTTTTTTAAGAGTAGAATTCTTATTTGTCCTGTGTGGTAATATTCTAAAATCTAACACTTCTTCTTATTCATGACAAAATTATTATCGCTACACTCC
Organism: Haliaeetus leucocephalus; assembly: GCF_000737465.1. Lineage (NCBI taxonomy): Eukaryota > Metazoa > Chordata > Aves > Accipitriformes > Accipitridae > Haliaeetus > Haliaeetus leucocephalus. The sequence continues at coordinate 3,873,937 of NW_010973158.1, read as the reverse complement.
TTACCAAATACGAAAAAGACACATGCAGGTGTTCATTTGAAAACTATTAATATGTATTTCTCTGGTCCTGCTATTCTCTTTGCCAGGGTATCCGTACTAAGCAAGAATGCATTGCAAAAATGTCTCTCCTGTAGTACCTTTACAAAAACATATATTTTCTTCCAATCAGTGTTCATCTACTCATCACACCCTTCTGATTATCTTCATGCACAACTTCTACTTCCTCAATCACAAAATTGGTCTTGCCATCCTTCTTCCCTTTCCATCACAGATCTACAATCATTTTAAACCTCGTAAATTTCTTTCTAATTGTCTTAATTTCTTATTAATGGAAATGTACACCTATGTCAACACTTTAATGTGTTGATGCATTTTTCCCCATTTTCCATCTTGAAATTCAGCCTTTCTGTCCAGACATACAGTGCTCCTAAAATCAAGATTCACCCTTTAACCATGTACATCCAAGCTTCTGTTGGGCAAAAGTCCCAGTCCATGTGTTTTCCAAGCCAACAGTACTATCCTAGATAATCCTGATAATCATCCCTTCATTTCTTCTTTCCTTCCCTAATAACTTTTGTGTTCACCAACCAATTTCAGACAAAATAATAAGTTGTGATAAATATTGTAAATAATGGGAAAGAGCTGAAGTATTACTTCCATTGAAGGAAACTTGAGCTTGAACTCATATATTTATCAAGTTCTGCTTCTCCTGCTATTTATCCAGACATACAAGACTATTTCCAAACCAGATATCTTAGATGCTACCACTTGCGCAGCCATAGCAGGCCGTGACAGTTTTGACAGCAAGTATAGGACACAGAAATTAGAAGAAGATGGAAGGAGAAAGGCTGAAGAGAGACAAGAGGAGAGAATGATATCCAAAATGAAATAAACAGTGGAGATAATTGCAATGTGGGTTATAGGCACATAGGATGCAATTCCATTAAAAACTCAGAGAAAAAACTTTCTCCCCCTTCTTTACCTCCATTCCCATATTGCAGTGGGACTGTATTTCACAATCGCTAGTTCCCTCTACATTCTTTAAATTAGACACAGCTTCTGTGAACAATCTCACTACAATTTCACAGAATCACAGAGCTGCTGTTTGGAAGGGCCCTCATGAGGCTGTCCAGTCCCACCTCCCAGTGGACAACCTCAGAAGATTTTCCTGATGTTCAATCTGAACCTCCCAATCAGGGGGCCTTGCCCCTGCTTAAACAGCATGCCACCACTGAGAAGAGCTTAAATTTGTTGTCTTTTGCAACTACCCTTCAGGTAGCCGCAGGCTGCCATTAGATCACCTTTCATCTCCTCCACAGCAGACTCAGTAAGCTCAGCCCCCTCAGGCGCTTATCACCCATCATGTGCTCTAGGCCCCCACCATCCTGATTGCCCTCTCCTGGGCTCCCAGCATCCCCCCCCAATCCACTAGCTAACAGTCACTTTGGCACGTAGTTTGTTTTGTTTATGATGAAGGGTGCACTGTTTGGCTGCTACCCACCCTGCAGCCCGCTGAAGCCCCCAGGTCCTTTCCAGCAGGGCTGTGACCCAGTCAGTCACTTGCCGGCCTGTGCCGGTGCTTCAGGTTATCCTGTCTGGCTGCTGAACTCTGCACTTCAGCATGGGCTCTAGTATCAACCCCTCACGGTGATGTGCTCATTACCAGCTGCCAGCCAGATGTTGAGCCATCAGTCTCTACACTTTGATCCCACCTAACAGTCTGTTCATTCAGTCCAGACTTCCTCAGTTTCTAAATGAGAACGTTTGGGGGGATTGTTTCAAAAGCCTTACTAAACTGAAGGTATGTTACACCCACTGTTCTCTCTTCCACACAGTCTTTTCATCACGGAAGGCAGTCAGGTCAATCAAACATTATTTGCTCTTGGTAAATCTCTATGTTGAGTAGTCTGGACTATCTTCATGTCCTTTACAGGTGTGGAAATAGATTCAGAGATGAGCTTGGATCTTTCCAGCAACTGAGGTGAGGCTGATCAGTCTACAGTACTTTCATCTTTCTCTTTGCCTTTCTTAAGGATGGTTTTAACACTAACCTTTTCCCGGCTGATAGGAATTTCCCTTAACCATCGGGACTTTCCACAAATGAAAAACAGCAGCCTCGCAGTCACACGCATTGCCGTTCAGATCAGTCTGATCTGATCTTATATATTTGAATTTATAAGGACACTTCTGATATTCCCCATTCAATCCAATATTTTTCAGAGTACACCTAACGTTTTGGACACCAAGTACAATTTGACAGATAATCAAAGCATATTAGCATTTAAAATAAAAATCATTAGCTCCGAGAAACACAGAAAAGGCAGCAGAAGTACAGGCTTATCTATAGTACACTGCCAATACTTTTGCAAGTAGAATGGAAAGTACTGCATCAGAATCCATCCAGACAACTACAAGAAGTCAGACAATTTTTTTTTTATTTTTTTTTTTATTGGCAGGGGGAGGCGGTGAATCGTGTGTGTGTGTGTGTGTGTGTGTGTGTGTGTCTGTTTTTTTCCTTCTACAGAAACCTTACTGTAGCTTCATGCCAATAAGACTTGCATACAAGTAGATAAATTTTCACTAGGCTACCTTGTTTGAATTCAGGTCAGTAGTGCAAACTGCATTAGTGTATATATTGATGTAAACTGACATAGATTTGCTGGCAGCCATTTTTGGTAAAAGCCCATCCCTGCTAGCGTTTTTGGCTTTTCTTCTGGGATTGGGAAGAAGGAAACCAATTAGACACATGGATAGGGATGGCATATTATAAATGGGCAGCTTTTAATTCAGAATTAATGGAGTTTTCCAGTCCTTCACACAGGCCACATGGGACAACTTTTAGTCATTATGAACAAAGACTTATTAAAAATAGCTATACCAGTAACTTTCTAGTTCATAATCAGTTTCCTGGCTTTTTTTTGTTTCAGTCTACCCCATATTTCTTTTACCTTTTCACCTCCTCTAGGTTTAAGAAACAGATATGCTGTCAATCTTAAAGGATATTTTGATACAAAAAATTTTGCAATGTCATAACTGTATCACTGTTTCAAACTGTAATCTTAATCCATAACCACAGGTAATACTTGTAAAATGCAATTTAAGGTGTAATTATACCTAGGCTTAATAGACCAGCAATTTAAAATGAACAGAGTATTAGAAAGTCCAGCTCTAATCTTTTAAAATCTTATGATGACAGTGACCAATTTAGTGGATTGTTTTAAGAATGAATAAGCCTATTATATGCTTTGAAAAAAATTTTACATTTTTTTCTGTAGTAATGCTATGGAAAGACATATGAGTGAAATAATGGCAATTGTCATATACTTGAAATAAAGATAAGATATAAAGGCAAGGTTGTTGGAGAGATGACTGGCATCAGCAGCCAAGACAGTCTGAGATCCTTCCTCTGCCATCTGTAATTCTTACCATGCAGCAATTCCTTAGCTCCTCAGGTGTGGCAGAACAATAGCATGCAGAACCTTGCTGTAGACCACATCACTAATGGGGCTGTTTCACAGGTTGCTGAACTGATATAGCCCAAGTCAGTGATCTGGTTTACAGGGTAGCATGACATGATGGTGTTCAAACACCAGAAAGTTTTGCCTGACCACTGAAACAAGTGTCACAGACTAAAGCCTTGGTTTTACATTGTCATGTAGCATTTGTGATCAGCTTCAGTTGCTGACTAAATTAATACTTATCTGTAGTGATTATAATTGCCAGTACAGAAAATAATCACCAAGTTTCTGGAAGTGAAATAAACGTACTAGTTCATCAATACTTGTGTAAAATAACAGAGGTGTAAAAACAGACCATCTTAATTTTACGGTATTATTAACTTTTATTTTGTTGTTTAACTTAGCAATTCTATGACTTTCAAAATTGTCCAGACATAAAGAAGCCAACAGCTCCCAGTTTGCTAACAAGCTATGATGGAAGGCTTGATTTTTTAAGATATATTTTGTTTCTATCCTCTTTCGGATAGGAATTTTTATTGACTGATATAACAAATCTTTGAATTTATGGCACCATACAAACAAGAAGAATAAAACTACACACACGTATCCTATGGCTCCAAACCCTTTCTTTTACATGAACTCTTAACAATCCTACCAAAATCTAGGATACAAAGAGAAGTTATTTCAGATTTATATTGGACTGAGACAACTCATGACTCCATACAGAAAGCAACTAGGTTGAGTGTTTTTTTCCATTTTTTGAAATGTTTTTAAATATTTTGAGCAAGGAGTATTGATTACTGAAGTGGCTTTTGGAGGATGGAGAATAATTTCTAGCAGATTTAAGATGAAACACAGACAGACATATGTCTGGGTTTGGAGCCTGAGACCTATGCCGGAAATTAGCTCACAGTTTGATACCTGCTTTCCCTGGAGAACATGGGCCTAAATTGGTTTTTAAAATTTTACTGGAATGTCAGGTTTCAAGAATGAAACTAACCACATATGAATATGTTTTTTCCTGCATTGTAAGCTCTTAAGGGCAAAATCTTTAGTTTTATTTTTTTAAAAGCTAGCATACAGAAAGCATTAATACAAGTAAATTAAAAAAAAAAAAAAGAGAATGTTAATCCTCTCATGCTAACATTCCCATCTTTGAAGATCAGTATAAAACTGAAATTTTTCCAGTTACAAAGAGAAAGGGTGAAAGAACAGTGGCCAAAATAAACTGTCCTTTTGCAAAATTTCTGGAACAAAAGCCTATACCACAAAGACACTTAAAACCAGATGTTTTGCTTTCTATTCAGTTATTAAAGAATACAATTTCTGTATAACTACATTTGGGAGATTCATGTTTGCTCTCAGAGGCTGAAAGGAGCACAGTATAGAGAAAGGTTAGATCTGGTTAAAATTTGCCTATCTAAGCTTAGCTCAGAACCTCTGGAGGAATGATTTCATCTTTTTAGAAGTATTATCTGCTTCTCCACTTGGAAGCTCCAAAATTTCTCTGAGCCTCCACCTACAAAAAGAGGGTTCCTAAGAGTAATTGCATTAATTACTCTAGATGAAGTACATTCACATTAACAGGCCCAGATCATCTTTCTGACCTCACAATCTGGAGATCATCTCTTCCTTGGTTCTGCTGGTTAAACAGTTCTTTTGACCACTCTCTCACTCAGTTTTGTGAAATTATACACCCCCCAAAAATTCACACCAAGTTAGAGACCAGTCAAGCCAACAGTTTGACAGACCATAGAGATGGTAGCCTCCAATCAAAAGGAGGTGATAAGACTTGGATCTCACAAAGCCAGATCAGTCCCTGTGGCCATGCCCCTATGCAATACAGGCTGTGGTCGGTTGACCCTGGCTGGACCAAAGCCCCTCTATCCCTCCCCTCCTCAGCTGGACAGGGGACAGAAAATCTAACAAAAGGCTCGTGAGTTGTGATAAGGACAGGGAGAGATCACTCCCCAGTTACTGTCGTAGGCAAAACAGACTTGAGTTGGGGAAACTAGCTTAATTTATTACCAATCAAATCAGAGTAGGGTAATGAGAAATAAAACCAAATCTTAAAGCACCTTCCCCCCACTCCTCCCTTCTTCCCACACAGCTTCGCTCCCGAATTTTCTACCTTGTCCCTCCCAGCAGCACAGGGAGATGGGGAAAGGGGGTTGTGGTCAGTTGATCACACATTGTTTCTGCCGCTCCTTCCTCCTCAGGCAGAGGACTCCTCACTCTTCCCCTGCTCCATCATGGGGTCCCTTCCACGGGTGACAGTCCTCCACAAACTTCTCCAGCATGGGTCCTTCCCCACAGGCTGCAGTTCTTCATGAACTGCTCCAGCATGGATGCCTTCCATGGGCTGCAGTCCTTCAGGCACAGACTGCTCCAGCATGGTTCTCCTGCGGGGTCACAAGTCCTGCCAGGAGCCTGCTCCAGCACAGGCTTCCCATGGGGTCGGTCACAGCCTCCTTCAGGCATCTACCCACTCTGGCGTGGTGTCCTCCACGGGCTGCAGGTGGATATCTGCTCCACCGTGGACCTCCCTGGGCTGCAGGGGGACAGCCTGCCTCACCATGGTCTTCCCCACGGGCTGCAGGGGAATCTCTGCTCTGGCTCCTGGAGCATCTCCTCCCCCTCCTTCTTCACCGACCTGGGTGTCTGCAGGGTTGTTCCTCTTACATGTTCTCACTCCTCTCTCCAGCTGCAATTGCACAGGTTTTTTTTCCCCTTCTTAAATATGTCATCCCAGAGGCACTACCACCGATGCTGATGGGCTCGGCCTTGGCCACCGGCAGGTCCATCTTGGAGCCGGCTCGCATTGACTCTGTCGGACATGGGGGAAGCTTCTAGCAGCTTCACACAGAAGCCACCCCTGTAGCCCCCAGCTACCAAAACCTTGCCACTCAAACCCAATACACAGGCTTACCTAGATTTCATTTTAAAAATGCTTTATTATAAGGAAGGGTAAAGCACATATATTGTAATAGCTATATGTTAATTATAGCATTGTGTATTCCATTTGTATACCTATTTTATAATTAGTAAATAAGTATTAAGGCAGACATTCAATTACAGTTAAATATCTGACTTTCATTCCAGTCACCTACTAATATTCATATTTAAATTTTAAAAATCAACAGGTGTATGACCAGTTCTTTATTACACCAGTGTGCTAAGACACTGCCAGAACATTTTGTTCCTGAAGTACAGAATATTTACACTTCCCTGTAAAGTATGCTGTAAATGGGACCTGGCAGCTTTAGCTAAAAAAACAAAAAAAAAACCCAAACAAACCCTATTTCATACCTTTTTGTCAATATTTTCTATACGAAGTCAAGGCAAATTTTTTTTTTTCTTACTTGCCTAGCTTATTTCACCACAGAATCCTCAAAAGCACTAAGACTGCTGAAGACTCAATAGCAACAGAACATTCTACGTTTGAGATTTGTAGCTGAAAATGATTTAGAAAAGTACATTTCTTTTCATTTTCCTGGAACTTGCCTGAGCCTCCTCACAGGAGACTGAACCTCCCTAGTGAGTTGAGGCTTGAATACGAGAACTACTGCTCCAGCCGTACCCACGTATTAGCCTTGTATTAGCATCTCAGAGCTCTCTGTGTACATCACACCAAAATGCCCAGAGATTCATACCTCATAAGAGAATGCCATTTTAACTTAGCTAGGATTCTTAACCTTTCACATCTCTTTTTAAAAGCATGTCCTTGCTTTCAAGAAATACCTAGAAAAATAGAAAGAATAGTGTTCAAAAAATAACATTTTTGTTTGCTTTTGTATCTTTGTTTAGAAAGATTTTGACAATATTTTCAAGGCTCTGTTCAGCTGATGGTAGTTGCATTAACAGTGTACTAGATAAACTGTTTTTTTTCTTACTCCTTCAGAATGGCACTGCAGTTCTTAACAGAGATCTGTGATGATACTGCAGTGAAGATAATTAATTCTGACATACAGACGATAATGAGGAGCATCTTATTTTGTCCCTTCATTTCCGGGACTAATAATGACATGCAGTCCTTACAAACCACTGTATTTTATTTTTGGCCTGAATATAAGGGAAGTATTTTGTCTAAGTACGATAGAAACCATTCAAATTTGAGATAAAAACATAACATTGAAGGGCAATATGTTAAGGAAGTAACAAGTATAACTGGATTAGAAAAGAAAACATACAGCAATTTAATTCGGAAACTAATAATGTCCACCTACTTCATGTCAGAGAAGATATTTCTGTAATAGTTTACATACCTTGTAAACAGTGGTAAAGGGAGAGAAAATCACTTGCGTTGTCTATACAAGTGAACTAATCCTAAAACATGCATGTTAGATGATGATAAATTTTGTTCAGTAGTATTCGCCACTGACTACAGCGTTCATAGTAATCCTGTTATAATTCAACACAATGGCCCTTAAGAAACTGCACTATATTTTACATATAACCACAAAGTTTCACTGAGTTCTTTTAAGTCCAATAAGGTTGAATTTGAGATACAGTGGACAATCACTAGCTGTTCATATAAATTTTTTTATCATGTTTGACTCATGAAGCAGAAACACATTCCTGCTGCTAGCAATGGAAAGGCAATTCAACAGATCATCATTCTATAAACCAACTGAAAACATGAATTATTAAAGAGGAAAAAATTGAGTGCTTTAAAAAGTAGAGATCTGATTAAATGTAGAATATGGTGTTAGATGTAGAACTACAAATCTTAGAAAAAGAAAATATTACAAGAACATACCCATATAAGTCCCACATAATCTACTTGTAGAAGGTATTCACATTAATCATGAACTTGTTTACCATTGCAAACAAAGGGACAGTTACAGTAAGAGCACTGTATCTGTTTCAATATATATGCTGAAATCCTATTGCAGAGACAAAGTAACAATCAATAGCCTTTTTTGTTGAATGCCTTTTGTAAATTATGGAATGACTCCATAATTTAATTTTACTAAAATTACTATTAACATGATAAAAGGGAGTTTAATCTAGAACTGTATAATTATTCAGGTTTGATGCTTATCGCCTATTAGGAAGGCTGCTTTTCCAGTTTGCAGAAAAATATTCCTGCAGGTAGCTCCATGGGGTCTTATTTTTGATGTAGGTTTTTTAGTGAGGAGTAACACTTTTCAGTTTTGGAAAACCGTCAACACTGTAATCTAATCAGCTATCTAATCTCATGCCTTCTATACATAAGTGTAATTAAAATGGTTAATTTATTACCCTACAGATGATATTTTTGAGTGTTCTTTAACTTTCCCTGTGTTCAGTTACAATTGATTCAAAGGTCTACTTCTCTTAGAATAGGTATGGTATAAATATCAGATTAATTTATAGTATAAAGTAAAATAGAAGTCATATTGATTTAAGTATTTACTACAATACAGACTACTACATGATTTTCAAAATCTGAATACAAACTCAAAATTAGCAGTTCCTTGTAAGCACACAGTTTCTTTTTCTTGCAGAAAGGATGTATGCTAGAATGATGTTTCTTTGAACTTACTAAAATTTCAGCTACAAAAGCATAGTCTTTCTGTATAGATTGTATTCTTGCTCTGTATTTTAAAGCTCTAAGTTCAGTCCTGTGGAATACATTCATCACAACCTAGCCACAAAGAGAAAAATCCTGACACACAAAGCCAACCCTCTCCTTTTACCCAGGTAGTTTAAAATCTGTCAAGTATGTAAGAACCATGTGTTTGATACTGCAGGTACATGGACAGACACAGCTAAAGCCTGGGCTTTGACACCCCCAGGCTGATGCAGAGCTTTACTGATGAAAAGCTGAGCTGACTGAGGTGAAAGGGTTTTGCACCCACTAAGATCACAATGTCATGTAACCTCCCACCTGGCGCAACGAGCAAAGGCTCAGTCTATTTCAGAAGCACACTAAAAATCACAAGCTAGATTCTCACTAGTTCTATATAATTACCAAATGTAAAAGGAGACAGATCTTAAAAACATTTCCTTGACTGCCTTGATTTGCAGCTGGAGGAGGAAACAACAGCAACAGTTATTACTTTCCCAGTTGGATAGAACAGGAGCAAGAGAGGGGGGATTTAGCACAGTTAGTGCTCTTCCCACTACCTTCTCTTCTCCACTGTTGCCACAGCAGCAGATTAAATGAAGCATAAGCCCCGAGAGAGGCTTTGTGGAGTTTCTTCCTTTTGTAGCAATAGGGGATGGTGCTACCTTGATTCAAACTTTCTTTCCAGAATAATAGAACTACACATCATCTGTTGGTCTGGAAAATCACAAAGTCAGAATCTAGCCCTTTTTGAACAAGGTTGAAGGATAAAGGTACTTCTCCAGTTTCTTTCCCACTCTATCAGTTGAATTACTGATCTGCTCACTTCAAGCAGAGGAACGTGGTTGGCATCCAAGATATTTTATTAAGGGTACACTTGTGTGAAACATAATGACTTCAGTTTGCAGGGGTTTAGGAGCATTTTATTCCTATAAGACTTGCACAGAATTAAACCTTCTTAATTTTACTCTGACTTCTACAAACAACAAAGCCTACAAGTTAAAAGCAAACTTCACTCAAATCTAGTTTCACTCAGTTCTCAGTGAAAATGCATAAGACCATACTGTATTAACAAACACTAGGAAAAAATTCCAAAGGGAAAAAAAAAAAAAAAAAAAAAAGAGCTGGAGTGCTTAATCAAACTCCAAGGCAGGTGAGTTTTGCATGATTTCAAATTTTAACCAATGTCTTGAAAAAGGTGTTGGAAAATTCAAGATCATTCAAATTCTAATTGGTAAAGACTGTGCTTTTGGATAAAGCTGGATAAGATGTTTATTCAGAACTAGGCAATATAATTCTTTGGCTCCTTCATATTACTCAAACCATATATGAAGCTTGCTACTCATTGTCTTAATTATGTTCATAATTTCTAACGAGCATTTGGATTACTGAACCACCCTCACATCTGAAATATTCCTGCTATTTAAGTTCTCTTAAAGAGACAAAAAGGGCTGCTAGGTATTCCACTAATTCAACTGAACCCATATTTTTGGTAGGGGTACCCTTGAAGTAACTCTTTTTTAAGTAGATATTTTTCTGTCTACATTCCCTTAATTCCTTCAAGCTCTCACATAAGCTTTAACAACTTTCTCCAACTTTATCAAGCAAGATAGAGAGTAAAAGTAAAAATGTTTTTAAAACAAGCTTTAAAATAGTCACTTTGCAGGAAGAGCAATATGGGTATTTCAGTTGACTGTTCCCAGGTAGTAAGAAGGGCAAATGAATGGAAAGGTTCATGGCAATAGATTTCAGTTAATTACTCTCAAAGCCTCCTAAAAATATGTCTGGAATTTTTAAATTTTTTTTTAAGTAAAGCAGTAGATCTATCCACCATTGTTCGAATGAATAATAGAATTTATTTCCTTCTTGGAAACAGCATTCAAAAGAAAATTACTTTCTCCTGTATAATATATTTCAGTTACTGGACAGCTTAATTAACATGTACCTAATCTTAACTTTGTCAGACACAGACCAAAATTTAAAAATATAATGCATTGAAACTAATTAAAGTGTCAAAATTTCTAACATAGCAGAAACTACATATTTTTTAATTAGGAATTTAGGAATCAGTATCAATCATTTTTTTAAATAAATGATTTTTAAACAAATAAATCATATAGATGTAAATTATCTTAAATTTTTTTTTTTAGTAAAAAGTTTCTTAATTACTTGCTTTTGGTGAATTAAAAATATTAACAGTTTGAATAGTAAAATGTAATTTTACTTGTCAGTGGATTACTTATTTTTTAAATGAAGGATAGAGGGGAAAGTAGCATTCATTAATGCAGGTAAGTGAGTGAATATTGCCAGTTGAATTTCCCATCTGTAACTCTGCAAAATAAAGGCCTTTATTGAAGGATATTAACTTGAGATACAAAAAAAGTTTTAAAGTGTTATTTATCAAAATCGTCATTTGTTACTTGTGCATCTCATACTTGCTGAAAATATCCTGGTGATATTAATGGCTTTATTTACTAAGCTTAGCTCATTTTGGTTTGATAGTCCTCCAGCTAGAACCACTAGGAGGTTTTTCTGCTGTCTTCATTGAAACTTGGATTGTTCAGCTCACATTTGAGCTATGAGTGAACATTATTTGAATTGCAATATTTGCCTGAAGCCTGTATAATATATCAGTTTTAGTTATGCTCTGAAAATATGAAATTCATTGGCTGAAAATTCTTTCACATTTGTCAAATGAATCACTTGCATAAGAAGAGTACTGCCCTCCAGAGACAAATGTGAAAGATCTCATAGACAACTGTTTGCACAGTAAAATACCATGTTTTTCAAGTTACTTATTTTACAAAAATGGTGGAATGCTTTGATCCTATCTTATCACTTCAGCTAGCACCCACATAGTTCTCTTCAACTCTCTCTTTCCTCTCACCAGTATTTTCAAGTAGAGAGAAATAGAGAAAGATTAAAAGATTAAAAACAACTTTTCAGTCCTTTAAAAAAAAACAACAAAAAAAAACCAAAACAGAAGCTGAGCTTCTCCTTGATATTTTCAGGGTTTATAAACCCTATAGTGTTGCTAGTCAGATTGTGACTACCCAAGGCAGCAATCACAAAGAGGAGAAGCTCTGAAACCATTCCCAGCTGTGTCTCTCTCAGGTCAGCGTTCACTGAAGCACTGTTGCCCTGCTTCCCCTCTAACTCATCAACGGAGCCTTACAGAGGCAAGAATAGTAGACTTAGACTTAGAAATTATGACCTCTTTTAGAGGAGTGTGACTGCATGCTGCTCGTACTAACATGGTCCAGTGCAATCATGACATATTAAATTTGTACTCGAAAAGGGGTTAAGATGGGGGCAGAGATACTGGAAAATATCAGTGCCTAGCCACTATAGTTAGAATGTGATTAACATCTCAGGATTGATAGAGAATACTTGTAAGATTATATCTTTGCATTTTTGTTACTGGTGGTTTGGAGGTTGTGAGTCTCAATGTTTTTTTGATAGTGAACCTTCAAAGGAAGAAGTGTTCATATATTCAGTATCATGAGGGTGTTCACGAACAATGCAGCAGCTTTCCATACACATAAAAAGCTGGTCATGAATAGTTTCCCAAAAACTTGTGTAATCTACATCCTTGTAGGAAGAAATGAATATTGCAGTATCTACCTAGAGAATAAATGAAATACAGGTTTATTTTCTTACAGTCTGCTAGGTATCATAAAATATGGAGCACTAAGTTATGTCCTCAGTTTCTGCAAAGGAGCAAACAGCTCATACTTCAGGGAATCAGGACTTCGGGTGCCACTGATCACTCAGGCAATGAAATAATCTGGTTTAGATCTTATTCATGATAGATAGCTAATATTCACTTAATGCTGAATAAAACCCCACCACCAGTAGCTCAATACTTATGAATTCTCTGACTGACATACAGTACTGAGTAAGAAATCATAATCCACTTACTGCTTTAATTACTGAAATAATGGCTGACAGTAAATGCTGTCATAAATAGAAAGTGTTGGGCAGTTTCAGATTAAATCATCAAGAGAAAAAAATCCAAGTATATCCTCTAAGTGAAGTTCATATTCTTAGTTCATACTCTTACACCACTCTACTGGCAGCAACAATATACCTGCTTTGTTTTCTTTTATCCATGCTACCTTTTCCATAGCTTTTTGCATTCTTCAATAGGTTGTGATATGCGCTCTTAATTCTTAGTTAAGTGCATCAAATAATAGATATGTTTAAGTAACTGTGTAGCTATTAAGCATCATACAGGTCTTGATATTTCCTATGAAAATGCTATCCAAGACAGGAATGATGGTAACTTTAAAAATTTCAACAGCATAATTTACTTATTCTCATCACACTTCCTTGGTACTCTGTGTTACTTCAGTAATACTTTATGCACATTTTATTAGCCTTGACACAATGTGGAAAACTGGTGGCATAGCTTTTTGATGAGATTTCTTTGCTTGTCTTTACAGTGCTCCTTGGCAAAATGCTTACCACAATTAATCTTGGCTTATAAATTTAACTTTCTGTGTTTTGCAGAGTGACATTTTTCCAAATACCTTTGAAATTTTTTATGGAATATAGGGGATTTTTCTAATAACCTAAGCTATCTGTATTTTTTAAAGTTATTTTAATTTATAATTAAACAAATCAGATAACACTTACTGAATTCCCTGTGTTAAAGCTGCCAGTCCTACCTTCTGGAATCACACTGATGATCAACAAAAAATTTTTTATTATTGGATTTCTAAATAGGACTCGAAGCCAAAAGAGAGCATGCAAAACAATTCCTCTCATTGTGATGCTAATAGCATCTCATGAATTTGTGCAAAAAAGAGTAGCAATTGCTATTGCTGTATTACAGGACTACCATGAGTATAACTTCTGTTATTCCACACTATTATCAGGGGTCATTAGAAGCATTCTAGAAAGGCTTTGCAAATTTTTTTGCTGACTATGCTGGCACTCTGAGATTGAAAAAAAGATGTTGTATTGTCAATTGCAGTGCAGCTTTTCAAAGGTCTAAATTCAAATTAAAAATTTTAAGCTTGGATCTCTCTGACTTCAATCATTCTTAGCTACCTAGCTGCCAGTGGAACATATTCAAGCAAAAAAAGCGGAAACCTCAGATGTTCTTAGAAAATTCCAACATCTACAACTGTATTTCAATTATCTTGGAAATCCATGTTTTCTGACCTTACTATCCTGATTATCTTGGGTTACCCCCACTCAATCCTCTTAAAATATCTTGAAAAGGTTAGTGTTTACTTTTCTGGATTTTTTTTATCACAGGTCAAGAAGGTCTGTTTTTCACCTTTACTTGGTCTATGGTAGACCTCCACTAATATTTTTAACAGCTGCTTGGGTTTTTTTCCAAAATCAAGGTGTATCAAAGATAGACAAAATAACCCAATATTGAAGTGACTGTCCTCAAATCTAGGGAAAACTCTTACATCTAACAAGTCCTAGCAATTTCTCACCTTTCTCAGAAATTGTAGATTTCACATCTGTCAGCAAGTATTGTGTAAGGGCAAGCATGTATTTCCAAGAGCATCAATGGCATAATGGATCTTCAACTCGGCCTGTAATTGAAATGCCACTTACTTTTGAACTGGGATTCAAGATACTCAGGTTCTATTCACAACGGTAACGGAGATCCCAAAAAGTGTAACAGCCATCATTATATTACTCAGTAAGACATTTGGCAAGAAGAAAAATCCTGAGAGGTGACATCATCAGAACCACAGAAAAGCTTCTAATACAAATTCAGTACTAATCAGTGTTGAAAGAAATCTAACTCCAGAGTATATTCATCTGCAATGATGCAGCTGCTTTTCACGTTAGCAACTTCTACTTTATTTTGTGTAACTCTTCTCTAAAACACTATGACAGAGTACATCTAGCCTCTGCTTTATCCAGCAAATCAATGACAATCATCTGAAATACAAGCATGTTAAGGACGAGCATAAAGATTTCTAAACTACCAGAGTAATCAACATTGCTTATTTTATGTTATTATCTTAATGCTGGGATTTTAAATACTTTTTCTACACCTCCTTCTTTTTTTTTTTGTGATTACCTCCTCTGCTACAATAAAAATATCATAATTCTATAAGTTTTTAAGTAATTGTTGTTTACTTTAAGCTAGCATGTCATTTATACTTAACAGAGAAAATCTAAAGATCTTTGTTTTCTCTGTTTTCAGTTAAGGCTGAATTTACAGAATGGTATCCAGAGGAAACCCCAGACTACTGATGACTTTACATTAATTTCTCACACAGCTTTTAGTACCTCTGTGTAGGACACATCCTGCCGCATTTAATTAAGTAGGATTTTGCCACCATCTCTACATGCAGAACAATCAGGCTTTGCAAATATATTCTACATCAAGAAATTTTAGTATCAAACATAAAGATGACAAAAGCATAGTTATTGTCCAAATTTATATCAATTGATCTGTGAATCAAAAAGCAATTTGATGAAGAGAAGCAATTGCTGGTCATTCATGCATACATAATAAATGAAGCATCTCTAAAGAAACATCTCGGGCTAAGGATTATTTCATACATTTTACTTTTGTAACTATAAAATCAGATTAGACCTTTGACTGAGGAAAATTACTGGGATGACATCAAGTTTTACTACTGATTATTGAATATCTTGATGTAGTTCTCTCCATATATACAAAAAAAATGCTATTCATACCTGTATTTATGTTACCCAAGAAAAATCTGACAATTCTTTCTCCAGAATTGCACAAAAGTTTCTGTAATTTCATTGTCATAAAATGGCGTGGAAACCATGCTGCTGAATGTGGTATAAGTTACTTGATAGATTGTATAAGTTACTCGATACAGTCTACTCAATATTCCCAAAACACATTGAATTCAGGTCTTCCGCCAAAGATGAGGAATAGTTACAAAAATTATACAGAACATGAAAGTGAACTTACTTACATTGTGGCAGACAAAGAAAAGCAGAATATGTATGATTAACAGATGTTTTAGTGATAGAGATTATAATAAACACCTATAAGCATCAAAAAGGTATAAACATCTGGAGGAGGAAGGAGATATGACCCAAAACAGAGTAAGAGAAGGAAAATAAGGAAGGAAATGTTGCAGCAAGGTTGCAGTCAGAGAAAGACACAACTCCCTCAAACTTTCCAAAGTCATAAAAATCCAATTGCTCAAGTATAAAACTAGATAACAGCAGCTGAAAATACACACTATGGAATTGTCTTCATCGAAAAGTCTCAATTTCTGCATGTTCAAGGGATTTCAGATCATACATAGCTATCAAAAATTATCTGATCAGTATACATTTATTTTGTGTTAGGAACATGCAGATATGTCTAACATGTTAGATCTGATAAAGCCATAGACTGTCATAATGAAACTTTTAATTGCAGTCTGTGAGATTCTGCAGCCACCTATTCACACATTTCTCATCCTCAAACTGTTGCATTTACTCACCCTGTCACCTATACCAGAAGAAAGACCAGAGTTTTGAATTAAAGAAAATTATAGTTGAGAAGGGATGTTGCAAGAGAGAACAGAATGAGACCATTACACAGCCATTACGTGAGATTGCACAGAAATTTATTTTGTTGAAAGTAATAACAGTCAACCAGATCTTACTCCATCACTAGGAGTAGATCCTCTGATAAGGCCCACTTTTTTACTCTGTACTCAGAAGTTCAAGCAACAGACCTATGAAAAATATCTCATAGAATTGGTTCACTGCTCGGAAAGAGGTAAAACCAGAGTTACACCCTTTCATGGCTTATATCATCTATTTTCTTTGCTGTAACAAGAACTAAAAATTATCCGCCCGTATATTTTTGCAAGATAATTTTGAAGTCCTTTCTCTTCATCTCCATTTTATAGATATCTCTTTTAAAGAAAACCATTTTAAGGAAAGCAAAAATTATGGTATATTTAAGTTCCAAGATGATCTGATCTGTTTACTTTTCAGAGAACTAATGTCAAGCCTTCGACTGAAGTGAAAAGGGAAACTATAACTAGGATGTTTCAAAGAATCAGAAGAAAGTTTGGAGCCTTAGACTAGAAACAGAAAGTCAGTAGATGACAGAACTTATAATTGATAAGTACTTAACCAGCTGTTCTCAGAGAGTACACCTAATGTAAAATACGTATATGGAAATCACTTTCTATGGTTGATAATTTCAAAGTATCATTTTGATTACAACTGTGGAGAAATCAACTTCCTTCTGTTTCCAGAAAATCCCATTTATTCCCCTGTGTTCCAATCTGGAATATTATTCATTGTCTGTTCTATGAATTTTCCTCTTAATTTTTTTAATGGGACTCAAAGCATCACCTCAATAAATTCACATCTTACTTTCTGCATTTAAGCTTTCTATTTAATAAGAGACTATATTTTTCAAATTAAAAAAATTGCTCCAGAGTGAAAAAAAAGTTCCATTTGTAAGAGTACCAAAAAAATTTTTTCTCTAAATATTCAACAAAAAATTATATCATATAATGAAACACCATTTTGATAGAAGTGATGCATTATAAAATGTTCTTTCTATTCCAATAGTGTGTAATCCTGCAAGTGAAAATGCCTTATCACCACTATCTAAAATACTCTCTATATATTTGGATGTGATATTGTAAACTATTTCAACAGCAACCCTTAAAGGTGTTAAATGTTCAAATTCTAAAGTGAGATTTGGAATCTGCATTAACTGCATCATTTGCTAGTAATGTGAAATGTTGCTGGAAATCTGTTCAAAAGATATAAATTAAATTTGCAATTTTAAATCTGTACTCACCCAATCATACTATGCATATGCTTATGTACAAATGTAACTTTATTAGTAAAGTTATGGTTATTAATGATCTGAACATGGATAAAAATTCTACAGAATCAAGTTGAAGGAATGCATTTTATGAACAGATTACCATGGTCTAGAAAAGAGGAACTATTACAATCAATTTTATGAGAGAATGGCCATGCATTGCCAGAGTAAGAGTCTTTCTAGCCAACATCCTGTAACTGGTACTGGCCATAAGTAGGTACCTGACAAAAGAAAGAATGGGATGGGCATAACTGATATGCTTACCAAGGCAGACCTTCCCAAGTAACATCCTAAAATCCATCAATTTTCTTCTCAGAGGATTTCCTTAGCCAGGTATGTTTTAAGTTATAAATAGCATAAGGTTATAAAGTAGCATCCATTTTATTATTAATTGAGTGTACTAATTGTCAGGTTATGTAATCGGATGTTTGTCTCCACACAGGATTGTACTGAAGTAAGAGAGGTAAGGAATGTTGACAACAGCTTGATTCACTACCTAGCCCAGATCCTTTGCCTGTGTACCATGTTGTTGTTTCTGCTGTTTAGAGAAAGGAATGCATAAGAAAAAATAGAGCCTGTAATCATCAGAGATGATACAACAGTGACTGTGCACACAGACCTGTAGAAAGATGGGTCACATAAATGCTCAGAATTAATATGTTTCTACTTTGATTATCTCTCCCAGGTATGCATTGGCTGCTCAAATTTTAGGCATGATTCTGCACACAACTACATGAGGTACCTTTGAGCTGCTCTGTGCTCTCCTTCATGGTTCACCATGTCCCTCCAAGCCAAGACAGCTTGGATGGAATTGTCCTAAAGGCTGGATTCACGCACAGCTTTATGTGCCTGTGACAGTCCAGTAAGTTTCTTGTTTGTATTTATAAGCTGCTGGTGTAGGTATGATTGAAATGCAAATCAGAAAGAGCCTAAGACATCTTCAACAGTGAAGCTAATCTAAAGTGACAATTTCCAGCATGAAAAATTCCTCGCAAGGAAGACACTATGTATTCCTCTAATTGGATAAGCTTTCTGATTTCTTTTTGTCATCTTTAAATTGACATGAATATGACTTAGTGAAAAAGTATATATTAAGAGATTATTTTGTTATGCATTTCTTTTCACACTGCATTTTCAATAGTGAATCACCATTTTCAATTTCACAAAATTTTTAATAGTGCATGGTCTTGTGTTTGGCTGATTGCCCAAAGAAATATTTTAACAAAATAACTGTTTTACTGGTTAACTGCTCAAAAAAAGAAAATACCTGAAAAGCATAAACCTTTTAAAAACTATTAACATAATACCTCCTCCACTTATGGTACAGAAAGTAATGCTGATCTTAATGAGTTCCCAGCCTTCGTCTACCTCACTGTAACTTTAAACAATTACAATTATAAGCAGTCTTTTACTTTTTGAGCTTTCCCTTGCAGGATGAGCCATTGTAGCTGTAGATCTTGGCACCAATAATCATCTAAGCAGAAAACTGAGCCACAGACTAGAAAGAATCACCCAGAGAAATAATTTAAAGAGATCACTTAGCAAATGACCAGTATCTTTATACCTACAATCAAATCAGCTATGAAGCAAGAAAACAGTCTCTCCTACTCTGTTTAAAACAGCAGCACCAAATTACATGAATGCAAAACCAGAGAACGGAGTGTAATCACATTAAGAAATCCCTGCTTTTTACAGAATGCATACAGGAATGTAATAATAATTGAAAATTAAAATAATATTTTATCATAAAAATCCTACATAATCAGCCAGTGACTCATTTTCCTGTAGTAGGCTGGATAAACTGTGACTAAGGGCTTAGAAATAATAGTAGGCCACTAAATCGGATAACAGGCAACTTCCGTTATAGATGAAATGCAAAAAGCAGAAGTACAGGAGGTGGAACAAGAAACACATTCCCAAGGAGGAATACGGAAGTATCACCTTGCTTCCCAGGAATGGCATCAGTAAACTCAAAGCTCAGCTTGAGATGAACCTGGCAATAGAGATGAAGGGCAACAAAAAGGTGCATCAGAGGCAAAAAGAACAAAAAGGAAAATGTGGGCCTGACGCTGAATGGAGTAAGCAACCAAGTGATGAAGGACATGGAAAAGGATGAAGTACTCAAACCCTTCTCTGCCCTATTTTACTGCCAATGTCTGTTCTCAGGCCTCCTAGGTCATCTTGTCCAGAAGGAAATTTTGGGGGAGTAGGAGGTACCATCCACTGTAGGGAAAGATCAAGTTAGGTTCTGCTTAAGTAAATCAGTCATGTTCAAGTTCCTGTGACCATGTGGGATGCATCTAACAGAGCTGACAAAGCTGGTCAATGTCATTGTGAGGCCATGTTCTATTTATCATGTTTGAAAAGTTGTGGTGATCAGCAGAGCTGCCCAATGGCCTGAGAAGATCTGATGGTAAGAACATCTTTAAAAGGGAGGGGGAGAAGACCTGGGGAACTACAGCCTGCTCCAGCCTCATCTAAGATCCTGGGAAGGTTATTGAGCAAGGTCTCTTGGAAGTCATTTGTAAGCACATGAACGTCAAGAAGAGTTTGGGAACACTCAGCATAAATTTAGCAAGGGCAAATTATATGTGATGAACCTGATTCCATTTCATGAAGAAATTCCCAGCTCTGTGAAAGACAAGAGCATCAGCAGCAAGGTTTTTGACAGACTTTCACTGAAACCTTGTAGCCAAGCAGGAAAGATAGGCATTAGCTGATTGGACTACAAGGCAGACAATAAACTGGTTGGACCATCAGGCTCAAAAGGTAGGGGGAAGTGGTTCCAAATCTAAGCAGCAGCTAGATAAGAATGGAGTTCCTCAGGAGTTAATACTGCAGCCAAGACTGATTAACACCTTCAACAGTAAGATGTAATTAAAGCACCCTCAGCAAGCTTGCAGATGACACCATAATGGTGGGAGCACCTGATACACCGGAGGGCTGCCATTCACAGGGCCTTGGCAAGCTGGAGGAATGGCATGACAGGAATCATATAATGTTCAGCAAAGGCAAAAAATAACCCCAGCTCAGACTGCTATCTGCTGTTACCTGACTTTTAAAGTTTATCTCAAACTTTACCTGCTAATTATATAAACCTGCAGTCAGAGAGGGTTATATCATGTTTTAGATTCTTTCAGATATATCTGTTGATTAAAAGTAACTATTTCAAGATGCCTATTTTAAATAGTAGTTGTACATTTTTTTCTTAAACTAGAAAATACATGCACACATGCACTATTCATCCACAATTTACAGTAATGTCTGTTTCCAGTCTATGCTATATAAATAATAATTTAAAAGGGCAAAAAGGTCACTTTTATTATTCAAAAGTTAGAAATTTTGCCACTGCTGAATAAAATGGTAGCATTTAATCAAAATTCTGATATTTAAAAAGGATTTCAGAATGGCTAATGCTGGACTGGACACAGTACCTGCTGTCCTTCATTGTCTACCTGTGCATCAGTTCTAAATCATCCACTTAATGCTAGGCATAAGTTAAAATAATCCTTTTCTTCGGAGGTGTGAGATCTGAAGTCTTCCACAGGTATTAAGAATTACTGTTATGCAAGTATTCTGATATGGGACCTGCCACTTTCACAGCTTCCTTACCTCTCTTCAGCACCTAGTCAATGTAGGTCTTGACCAACAGAATTATTTATTTTTAAGTTGTTCTTCAAAAATATTCCAGAATACGTATAGCAACACAGAAATTGTTGACACTGGTCACCAGAACAGAAGACCCTTAAAAGCCAAGGCTTGGATGCCACAAAACTTTAAGGCTTCTATAGTCCTCTTAACCTCACAAATTCCCACTCATTTTTCTGTCTGATAGATCTGAGCTTAAATGCTGACTCAGTTTTGGTTTCCACACTAATTAAAATATGCTTTTCTTTGTAATAGATACTGCTGTCAGATATTGTTTGATGAGACTGAGTCAGTATGATAGAAATATAGGTTCAATGTGAGTGAGTCTAGATGCATAACAACAGTTACGTGTTTAACTGCTACTAATAACAGTTAAAATCCTTCTCAGACCCAGTCAGTAAAATTCTCTTTGACATACTAAGTTTATTTTTAAAGGTTGACATAAACTTGAGGCATCTTTTTTTCCCCCAAGTTCCTTCTTCAGCTTTCTGACAGGTAGTGTAGCATAGACACAAAACTAGGAGCCAAAACCTCTTGAATTTTCTTCATAGTTTGATTACTGGTTTGTTCTGTAGCCTTGGCCAGTTACACTACCCCTTTCCATGGAAGTTTTCTTATGCACAAAATGAAAATAACACTACTCGCTCACTAACTGGTCTCCCAAAGGTAACACGAGAATTTGCTCATGTTTACAATGCTTTCAAAATAAAGAAATGTGCAATAAAAGTGCTAAGAATTATTGTGCAGTTCATTATTCTTAACTGGCAGGTGAGTTCGGGAGCACAGCTGCTGTTGAAAACAGCCTAGAACTGTGAGAAGCTTCCTGAGAAGAGTTACAGCTTGGCAGGCCCAGGGTCGCAATTCTGACCTAAAAAAGAAATAGCAAATTTTCTTTTTCTTTTCTCTTTCAGTACTATGTAAAGCACAGTTCCCACTTATTTTCACTATATACATGACCCTACTGAGTTGCAAATAAATAAATCCAAAGAGCAGCTTTTCCCCAGCCTTTATTTTTAGTACATGTTACTCTGCTGAGGTCCAATCTCCTTGCTTTCATCATCTCTCTCTAACATTTGGTTCCTTAAAACAATAACCAAAATTTAGAATTCTAGCTGTTGTTTTAAAAATACTTTGCTGGTACAGTAAGCAAATAACTGCAAAAATGTGGCTCAGGAGTCACACATTTCAGTTGTTTAACATTTAAAAAAGCTTTTCTTGCCCTGACTACAGAAGGCAAAATTTAGTCTTTGAGGTATTACTCTGACAGGGGGAAGACAATGAGCGAGGAAGTGGTAGACATTAGGACACATTTAGTTTGAAATTAGGACTCTCAGTCTGTACTGCCATAGCATCAAACTTACATTAGAGATGCTAATAACAATTTTCTAATATTTCCTTTCAAAACCAGATATTAAAGGACAGAAAGAAAAACTGGGGATAATTTTAAATCAAGTTTTTATCTGATTTCCAATAGAGAGTTTTGATTGCTTCTTTAATGGATAATAAAACACAGAAGTTTTTAAGAAGTACAGTGCCTATCTAATCCACAGAACTTTTGACTTAAGGAAAAACTGATAAATTAGGACAGAAGCAACACTGCAAAAAAGATACTTCAGAAATTAACTACCATGTAAGTCATTCCTGTAGCTCCCTAGAGTTTCATAAACACACTAATATACACACTTTCAGTTGTACATAAGCAACATGAAAGCAATTTAAAATAGATCTTATGTTGCACAATTACAATAATCTCTCCCAAATGATGTTTGAGCAAAGAATAGGCTAAATAGTAAGAAGAGACACTCTATGTACTGAATTACAGATAACAAAATGAAACACAAAAAATTATTTTATATATTTTTGTACTGAAAGCCTTTCTAACCACATCTCAAGTCCAAAATAGCTTTTTGCTTTCAAATAACCCTTTTAATGAAGTCTTCAGGTACATGTTGTACTCCTACATTTCTGGAGCTTACATCCAATGAACATGACATTTCCCATCACATTATGTCAGTCACATGTATTAAGAAGACAGAAGAGTCACAGCAATAGCTGGGATAGTTTGCTCCTTTGCCACTGTAAAAGCTATCCTTTAACAGAAAAAATAAATGACTACATCAGCCTCTGACACCTTGGATCCCTACCACTGAGAGTGGTCCAACAAATGCTGGTCTAGCCAGTTCAAGAAAGTCTATATCCTATCCTACCTTCTGCTATCCCATCTCTCCGAGTTAAACAATGCAAAGAGATAGTTTCCATAACAAAGGTGACTGAAGAGACTTCCATATTTCATGAATCTTTGGACAAATCAATACCATCAGTATATACAGATTTGACCACCTGTCTTAAATCACATCCAGATGTTTGAAGGAAGAAGGGAAATTTACGATACCACACTTACTATCATGATAAAAATATTTGCTCGAGTACTGAATCAGGGTGGGAGCTGCAGCTATTGTGCAAAACAAGTATAGAGGAGAGTAAAACTTCTTTGAAATAGTTATTATAAAGGTGGTAAGACCAAATAATTTAAGTCTCCTTAAACAAGTAAGTTCCCATGTACAATAGTCTCCCACCCTTTTAATACCAGCTGCTTTGGCAAAAGCAAAAGTATTCTGCTGTCCATCCCTTCCTATCTATACTTCCCATCTTAAATGTCATCACAGCTGTTACCTGCACCAAAACTGTCGGTAAACTTAGTTACAGTTATTTGAGGAAAACTGGCAAAATTTAAAGCATGTGGTCACATGCACATTCCAAATATCCTAGCTATCCTAGCTTACAGTAAAATACCACTTTTAATATTCTGTATATACTGGTGAAATATATTGTTTATTAAAAAAAAAAATAATAAAGGAAGAACTGAAATATCAAAAGCAATTGCCTGCTTGTTTCTAACCCTCCCCATAGAAAGTCTGGCAATTGTTACATTTCATAAATGTAACTGTTGTTACCAGCTGCAGGCTCGGTCTATCAATTTGCAAGCACTTGTTTTTATAGCTCACGTTAGCAATTTTACATGTGAAACTTCAATATAAGACATAAATCCTTCATCTTAACAATGTTCATTATTATTGTCTCAGTTTAACCTTGGTGAAAAAAAAAAATCAGACTTTGGGTCTCTGTATGCAAAGAAAAAAATCAGAAGGATGAAAGGAATGACAAGACACTGTGATGTCTCCTTAGAGTCAGAAGAGTAAGAGTTTACAAAGTATGAAAGATTTAGAAAAACATTACTGAATATTTACTTTCTCATTTTTTTAAAAAAAAAGAGAAGCTTTGTATGAAGTAGTGAGCTCATTTCTTTACAAAGCTAACATAAACCCAGAAAAAATCCTGAGACATCATAAAGATAAAAAGAGAGAGGAAAAGGGAGTGAAAAAGGGAGTGTGGGTGTGTGTGCATGTGTGCATGTGCATGTTTAGGAATAGAATGCATATTTTATTTTAAAAACTACATCCACTGTCACTCTTTTTAGTTTTGCACATTCCAGGTATTTAAATCACAAGATAAGATGCTTGTAATTGAAGGTGTTTTCAGTGGTGGAATTCTTCTGCCTTGTAATGAGTTTCTATGACCCAAATGCTCTTCTACCTTCATCTACCCACTGAAGACAGAAAATCCCCCTGTCTCCCACCCACACTTTAGTTTCCTTTTCTCAGCTGCCCATTTCCATACGTTCAAAGGCAATGGATGTAAGCTGTATTTCCACAGACATAATAGGTCCCCTAAGGAATTGACTGGATGGTCACACTCAAAGAGTTGCAGTCAATGTCTCGATGTCCAAGTGGAGACCAATGACAAGTGGTGTCCCTCAAGGGTCAGTATTGGGACTGGCGCTGTTTAACATCTTTGTCAGCAAAATGGGCAGTGGGATTGAGTGCACCCTCAGCAACTTTGTGAATGACACCAAGCTGTGTAGTGCGGTCGACACACTGTGGGGAAAGGGTGCCATCCAGAGGGACCTTGATGGGCTTGAGAGGTGGGCCTGTGTGAACATCATGGTCCTGCACAGGGGTTAGGGAAATCTCAAATACAGGCTGGGCAATGAGTGGATTGAGAGCAGCCCTGCGGAGAAGGACTTGGGGGTGTTGGTTGACGAGAAGCTCAACATGACCCAGCAATGTGCGTTTGCAGCCCAGAAAGCCAACTGCGTCCTGGGCTGCGTCAAAAGAAGCATGACCAGCAGGTTGACAGAGGTGATTCTGCTCTCATGAGACCCCACCTGGAGTACTGTGTTCAGCTCTGGGGCCCCCAACATAAGAAGGACATGGACCTGTTGGAGCGAGTCCAAAGGAGGGCCATGAAGATGATCAGGGGGCTGGAGAACCTTTCCTATGAGGAAAGGCTGAGAGAGTTGGGGTTGTTCACCCTGGAGAAGAGAAGGTTCTGGGGTGAACTTAGAGCATTCTTCCAGTACCTAAACAAGAAAGCCAGAGGGACATTTTACAAGGGCATGTAGTGATAGGACAAGGGGCAATGGCTTTAAACTGAAGGAGGGTAGATTTAGACTAGACGTAAGGAAGAAGTTCTTCACTGTGAGGGTGGTGAGGCACTGGAACAGGTTGCCCAGAAAGGCTGTGGATGCCTGTCCTGGTTTCAGCTGGGATAGAGTTAACTGTCTTCCTAGCAGCTGGTACAGTGCTATGTTTTGGGTTCAGTATGTGAAGAATGTTGATACCACTGATGTTTTCAGTTGTTGCTAAGTAGAGTTTAGTGTGAAGTCAAGGATTTTTCAGCTTCTCATGCCCAGCCAGTGAGAAAGCTGGAGGGGCACAAGAAGTTGGCACAGGACACAGCCAGGGCACCAGAACCAAACTGGCCAACGGTGTATTCCATACCATGGGACGTCACATCTAGCTTAGGAACTGGGAAGTGGGGGCGGGGTATCAACACTCAGGGACTGGCTGGGTGTCGGTCGGCGGGTGGTGAGCAATTGCACTGTGCATCATTTGTACATTCCAATCCTTTTGTTACTACTGTTGTCATTTTATTAGTGTTATCATTATCATTATTAGTTTCTTCTTTTCTGTTCTATTAAACCGTTCTTATGTCAACCCACGAGTTTTACTTCTTTTTCCCGATTTTCTCCCCCATCCCACTGGATGGGGGGGGGGGGGGGGGGGGGCGCCGGGGGGGGCTTTGTTG